>NC_092814.1:340870240-341183990 GCF_023375885.2 Dermacentor andersoni
TGTAGCCGCTTACCACACCCATACCACGGGACAAACTAAGTCATGTCAAGCTGATCACTTAAAAGGCTACGTTTGGTTGCATGTGTTCAGCACATTCAATGTTTCTTCTAGCTGTTACAAATTTCCAAATGATGCCAACTCCACCCTCAATGTTGCTGCTGATAATAGCAGCGACAAATGATGGAAGTGCTGGACAAGCATTGTTGCAAAAAACCCACGATTGTTCAGCTGTCGGGTGTACAGTTGGCCTATGTTTGATTTGCCAGAGATGGAGATTTGGTGTATACATTAGTTATACTTCCATCTATCTTTACTAAGAGTATGACACTGGTCTAAATACATCCACCAGGTTGCATGCAAAGTGGGTTCAGCAATACATTAAGCCTCTCTGGCCACTTGTAGAGTAAGGACACTAATTTTGTATGAACTTTGTTGTTTTATACCATTATTATTTGGGCATCATTTGGGCTTTGAGGTGGTCCTTGGTGAGTCTGAATTGTCAGTGACTGTACAAGCTTTTTGGCAGCAGCGTGAGTAGTGAATCTCTCGGGGAAATTGGTCTGTAAACACCTGTTCTTGTGAGTGAGCGTCACTGTTGAAGCTGCTAGTTGACATTACGGGACACTAAAGAGAAGCCCTAAATCGGTATTGAGTTGGTTTTCCTTTTAAAAAATAATCCCTTTGAAATTGATTGATTATTAAGAGAAAACAGAGGTAAAATTTCCATTTTGCGAATTTTATACCACAGCTGTAGCACTACTTGGGCAAATTTTAAAGTATAGTCTCGTATTTGGACTGTTATGACATAGTGAAGGTTCTCAAAACTTGTCAGTTTTAGCATGTGGCTCCTTTAGAATGCAATGTAGTGCACCCTTGCCGATAAAAACTCAAACCCAAGCAGATACAGTTCAATCGCAGTGAGCTGGTGCAGGTACGTCAAGACGGTAGCATCACAAGCAATCTTTTGTCTTTTTCTGCCTTATAAGACCTCCATTCATGGTTAGTGACTTTTTGATCGTGTAGAAGCTTAATATACAGCTAAATTTTGCTATTAAGTGTCCCTTTTAATGCAGTCATATCATGAGAAGCCAACAAACACTGACACCAATGACAACATAGGGGAAACTACTTGTGCTTAATAAATTAAATAACGAAACGATAAATTAATGGAAATTAAAGTGGATGAAAAAACAACTTGCCGCAGGTAGGAACCGAACCCACAATCTTCGCATTTCGCGTGCGATGCTCTACCAATTAAGCAACCACGGCGCTGTTTCCCCATCCACTTATTGACCAGTTGCCTTCACCCAAAAAGATAACGTTCGTGTGACGCCCGCGGCAAAAAGCATGTTCCACGTCCGCCGCCAAGGTCTGTGAGTGGTGGCGCTAACACTCCCAGGGTTCTACTAGTACACACAAATACCCAAGAAAATGGATGGGGAAACAGCGCCGCGGTAGCTCAATTGGTAGAGCATCGCACGCGAAATGCGAAGGTTGTGGGTTCGGTTCCCATCTGCGGCAAGCTGTTTTTTCATCCACTTTAATTTCCATTTATTTATCGTTTCTTTATTTCATTTATTAAGCACAAGTAGTTTCCCCTATGTTGTCCTTGGTGTCAGTGTTTGTTGGCTTCTCATGATATGACTAATAACAATCAGGCCCCTCGGTTAACCCCCTTTCTTCCCTTTTAATGCAGTTTATTTTACAGCAGAACAAGAACCCCCCATTGTATATTTTGCTAGCTAATTTGAAATTGCTACTTGCACTTATAACAGTGTGTACAAATTCTTTTGTGTACAATCTGTGCCGTGCAGCTATGACTTCTACCTAGTCTCTCAGAGTGTGCGCCAGGGAACTGTGGCACCCACACACTTCAATGTCATCCATGACACAACATCCCTGAAACCGGAGCACATGCAACGCCTCTCGTACAAGCTCACCCACTTGTATTTCAACTGGCCGGTAAGCAACCTCTTCGTTCTCTGTCAGCTTGTGAGCGAAATAATAGTGTCCAACCAATTCTTGCCATTTGCCGTCTCCCGGGTTACCAAGGCTGTGGTAACAATGCTGGTAGCGACATCTTGTGACAGTACTCAAATATCATGTCTAATCGAATAGCAAATGTTCTAATAATTCTATTTGGAAATCAAATATCTATTATTCCAATATTTGTTTTAGAGACCTGCACAGTGCTGCATGTCACGTGCGCTGTGGAATTCCTCGTGCTAAATGCCTCGCAAGCGAGCGCCTCACTTTGTTGTTTTTGATGCAAAAGGAGAACCAAGCTCTCCCTGGACGAAGGGATGCCCCGGCTGATGTGGTTGCAAGACTTTCTCTGCAAGCACTTCATGATCTGTTGCATGCACTCCCCAATGTCGGCCTGAAGCAGGAATTGCACACACAGTGCCGAACGCTGCAATTCGACAGATGGAACCACATCAGCTGGGATCAGTCATGGGTAGTTTGGTCTGCAGTTTAATTTAGAGGTTTGGTTGGAATTACTGCTTGGAGCCGAATTGACGCAAATCTGTTTGCAACTCGTTGCGGTGGCTTAGTGGCTATGGTGTTGGGCTGCTAAGCATGAGGTCATGGGTAAAGAACCTCAGGTAGTCCAAATTTCCGGAGTCTCTCGCCTCATAATCAGATTGTGCTTTTGGCACGTAAAACCCCACAATTTATTTTTCCAAGTTGTTCGCAGCAGCCACATGATAGTTGGAAAGTCGACAAACCACAAGTGTCTGGAATTGCAACAAAGTTCTCCGTGGCAATCATGTTTGCAATACAACGCACGGTGGCCTCTCATTCTCAGTGCCATTCAGTAGACGCACATTTCCCTCTTTTTGTAGCGTCGAATGAATATATCGCAAGGCTAGCTTTGGATTTACACAGCCGGCGCGAATGTGTTATGGTGTGACCAGTGCGCTGACCGCCTGACTGTATACATTTGCACGGGCCGTAAATGGACGAGGAGGAGGGTGGCCTCGCAGACCTAGCCATGGCCCTTTTGATTTCAGAACCTTTGACAGGTGGCAAATGATACTGAACTCAACAGTGAAAAGGCACCTACTCTTTACTGCCAACACAGTACCGATTGCTACGTGCGGAGCGGTGATTGAAGTCACATGATGTGCAGTACACGCTTTCGTCTGTCATGCAGATTGGCCTTACGATAACACAACCTGCCGTAAAGGTGGAAAACCCCTTCTGTATTTTGGAGGAAAACTGGAAAGAAGGACTTTCTATGCAATGAAAGATAGCCACAATACACAGGTCCACTATTAAACTTGGAACCTCATTGGTATGCAGTACAATGTTACAAATTTTTTAGCTTCATAGGGAAAATAGCGTTTGATTTTATTTGACATTCCATTGACCAAAAAATATTTTCCACGCCTTCGTATACTAGAATTAATCTGTAATCAGTAATGGCATGTGCTAGTCTGGCATCCCCCTTAACAAAGGTAGATCGTACTATGTCTTGATTTCTATGAACCTAAGTTACTAAATAGCTTGCTACATTATTGTTATGCTAGGAGACTCTCAAGTGTGCAGCGCAGCATTTTCTTGGTGAATATTTGAACACGTTGAATTTTTCGAAATTCTTTCTCATATTTCATACTAGGTTCAATATTCAGTTTATTTTCCTGGAGTCAATTCGAAATATACTGTACTGTATTTGCACACTCTTGCAAAGATGCTTTATCTAACTGCAATGCTTTTGAAATTTCTTTGTTGCACAAGTGTTCTCTTTTAATAATAATAAAAAGTAATTGCATGCTAACAACTATTTAGCCAGTGAAGTTTTAGAACTACAGTTAAACAAGATATGGTAAATCATTACAATAATGGCTGTCTGCTTTCTGGTTAAGTCTGCGCTGCAAGGTGGCACCACCAATGCAGCGGCTCATGTAAACATCTCCAGCAACCCGGTATTACGCAACACCCAACATGTATACAGATAAGTTAAAACTGTTCATGTCTAGACGTGTTGTAGCAACTGCTGCTTGAGGGTCAGTGACGATCTTGTCCTGCTGCTGTGTGCCACAATGTCACCAGTTCAGCTTCCAGGTGCCGCAACCACGTTTTGATAGCAGTGGCGTTCACGTCAAAGACATGAGCCAAGGACACGTCAAAGAAATTAGTGTCCAAACCCATTCCTCCAGAAATGCCATTAGGGTTATATATTGAAAATAGCGGAAGAAGGAACAACTTGGTGTTGACAGTGTGGTTTGCCCGTAGTACTAGGTTGGGAGGTGATGTTCAGATGCTAGTATCTCTTTAGTTGGTAACGTCCAACTTATTAACACCATGATGAAGTTTCATTTGTACGTAAGGCTTTTAATGGCCTCAGAGATGATGGTACATATTCAGTTGTTGAAATTTGGAACGTCACTTCACCTCATGATCTCAAAGCTATGCTTGTACTGTACTGCGATCCACTCGTCCTTGGACAAGCAAGACGCATTGCGCACAAGCTTCTATATAAGGACCAAACATGAAAATACCTACAGGAAATGTCCATTTGCATCAGAAATTGCAAAATACATCCAATATAAGTATATTTGACAAAAAAGAAATATTTTGCGGGAAAATTATTCTGCATTAGGTTTGTTGCCTGTGTGCAAAACCAGGCAGTACGCCAAAAAATTAGTTTAGTACACCGGGTATTAGCCCATTTTGTCAAAAGTGCTGTTACAAATGGTATCTGCTTTTATGTTGTTCATTTTACACTATTTATATAAAAGTATGCCCGATCTCGAACTGGTACATGTTTTTAGTAATTTCGATATAACTGGATTTAACTGTATGTATAATACGCTGCGCCTATACTGCTTAATTAACCAGTCTTTTCAAATAATGACAGGATGTCAACTTGGTGTTGGTGGGCAACGTGATCTTTGCAAGCAGGTATCCTCATGCAATCAATTTTAAAGGGACCCTGAAACGATTTTGACGATTTTCTACAAACATACTGAGTCGTTAGAGTAGGTCCTTCTGATCATTAACCCTTTCGCTGTCACCGACGTACCGGTACGTCATCGCGCTTCCCCCCCACGGTGTCACTGACGTACCGGTACGTTCTCTATCGTGCGTTCAAAATTTCGCGCCTGAGCGCAAAGCAGGCGCTCCTGGATTGGCCACGCCATCTGTTGACTCTTTCTACAAGTTCGTACATTCGCCCCGACCTGTGTTAGTCCATGTATTGAAGAGTACGGTGCGACTGCCACTCCCCACTTTCTCTTTGCTGAGTGGCGCGGTGGCTCCGCGTTCGCTGGATCATGCGTCGTGCGCGTGTGGTTATGGGTTCAAGGGTTGTTCTGTAATCTCCGCTGGTTTGAAGGTTTTTATTTTTCTTCTGTTGGTGTGCCTGCTACGGCGCGTCAAGTTCAGGCGCACGTGCCGTTGCCTCTCCAAAAAGGGTGACTCGATTGCTTCTTTCGCTCTCTCGCCGCACCCTCGCTTCCGACTTGCAGCAGTAAACGTAAAGCCCTTCGAACTTTGTTTAGCCTTTTTCCATCTCCCTCTGTCTTCTTGATCACGCAACGTCCCATTTCTCTCCGTTGCGCGGGCGACTGAAAGCGCATCCTCCCTGCGCGCGGTTACTTTCGGATGGCTCGGCGCGCGGGACCTTCATCTGCTCATGGGAGCGGTGGCTGAATTCCGATTCAGAATACGAGCCGAGCTCAGATTCGGACTCGGACAAAGTCGCATGAGAGGAAGAGGGTTCCGCATCGTCAGATTCGGATGTTGAACGGATTTTATAGTCAGGCTGATGATGATGATGATGTTTACTAACAACAGCTGCAGAACACTGAAATGTGCATATTGCATTGACTATGTTATTTGTATACCAATCATAATCAAAAATAAATTGCTATGTTCATTCCCTGTTATGCTCGTTCCCTGAAACCAAGCCGACACTGGGGGTGCGTCACGGCCAGAAACGTCCGACAGCGAAAGGGTTAATTGAGGCATGTAAGTGCTCCCCATAAAGCGTGTAATTTATTATAAGGTTTTAAAAATATACATCGCTGCCGATCGCAGCACACTGCCCGGCAAAATTTTCAGCCGCCCCAACCCATATGACATAAATCACCCAATTGACGTCAGTAGGGCGATCGTCCAGTAGAGCAATCGTCCGTTGCTCTCCTATTATGAGACGTTTCACACAAATTGTGGTGCGAATGATTAACTTTCAGCTGTACCCTACACATCTACAAAATTTGTCCGAACCATTTCAGGGGCCCTTTAAAGATACACGACCACTTTCACAAGAATTTGCATCTGCATGCCGAAACATCAGGCAGTGTTTGTGGTGCTGTGCAATGTTTTGCACAGCACGCAGTGCACTGTGCACGCTGCGCTTGGCATAGCATGCATCCTCTGCAGAGTCGCACAAAATCTGGCAAAAGTGATAGTGTGATAGTATCCCCGAATACTATCACTCCAGATTACTGCTTTAGCAAGCATAACTACATATTTCTAAGCGAGCAACATATAAAAAGGATAACCATGTTGAGCACACCTGTCACTGTCATCCTGGCAGCATGCTTACGTTTATCCCAGCATTCGGTTTTGTAACCTTCGGGCAGCTTTGAGATTCTTGGGATACCAGTTTACATGACAGTGATGTTTCCTATAAGGACCAGAACTAGCTAGCTGCCGCTGAGGCGGCCCTCTGGAAAAGCGCCAGAGATAAGTAAGAGGAAGGAATTGCACACCTCCAGCTAGGGTCGCTACTGGTGGAGGTGTTACCATGTGAGGCAGACAAGTGGGCACTTAGCGAGGATCTGCAGTGCGAGTTCAGTTCTTGCATAGGTGCTGAGTAACTGTGCATCACACCCTTCTCTTCCTGTATGTGTTGCACGCTTGTCCTTGCTTCATCCTTTATGTGGTTTATGTAAAATTATACTTTGGGGATATTCCTGCTAAGATCGAGAAGTTGTGTGCTGAAGCCGCAACTTGACGAAATTTCAGCAGATTTCAAAGAAGCTAACAATGCCTTTGAGAATCGTTACTGTTTCTGCAAGAATGTCATTTCTTGTACACAAAGGCTCCTCTCACAGTAAGAGTGGCCTTTTGCTATTGCAGTACTGCGATTTACTAATGATAATGACTAAGTTGTTACGCTTTGTATTTTTAACCTTGACTCTACATTTGAAAGAGAGTGGAAGTGTCATAAATGCACCTTTTTTTTTTCCCACAGGGCACCATCCGTGTCCCCGCACCGTGCCAGTATGCCCACAAACTGGCCTTCCTGGCAGGTCAGAGTCTTCACGCCGAGGCACACAAGAAGCTTGCGACCACACTTTTCTACTTGTAAATGTGATGCACGTCCCCAAGAGGGGCCATTGCTACTGCCTAGTCATGACACCGGTGGCAAAAGCTGTGCATTCATTTTTCTTTTCTTTTCCTCTCATCTTCACTTGTTATGCAAGGCATTGAATGCAAAGCACAGCATTTTTCACATAACCTAAACGACCTTTTTTGCTACCTGTTTGTGCAGCCTAATCACAGGTTGGGATAAGAATTGGAATTGGATGATGGCTTCGAAAATTGGTTTCATAAGGACTTCAAATTCTTGTTTCATACCAATAGGCATTATATACTGATTGGTTTGATATGTTTGAGCTTGGTGGCTCTATGGCTGCACATCTCCCATTTTGTTGCTGGGAAAAATACTCCTGCAACCTATTCTTGTTTTGATAGCATGGCGCCAATCACCTTTCTTCCCCCTCATTTGTCACTGTAGTAAATTCACTACAAAGCTGCTTAAAGAAAGCATACTTTTGGCAGACATGAAGTGCCTTGCATGTTCTGTTCAGTGTTGTTCCACTAACATTTAATAAATAGTTACTTGCTTAATGACTTGCTTTGTTTTTACTCTTGTAATACTTACCTGTATTACACAGTGGCGAAAGTGCAGGAACTACCTAGTGTAAGGCATGAAACACTGCCCAATAATGCAGTAAACTAACTGCATCTGCAAGTTCAGGATGTGCCTTTGGTCGTCAGTTCAGCCCATGCACATGATCTCACACCGGATCATTGATGCCGTCTACTGGTATGAACATTTAAAGGGCAAGCTTCCTGCAATGGCTTGCCACTCACCATGCCTACCGGCTGGACATAACGAGCCCCACTTTGTCGAAGTCTGCAACGAAAGTAGTGGTTTTGTGCAGTGTGTAGAAAAAGTGATGCCGATATTGCCATCATTGGCAGGACTAGTGCCATCTAGGGGAGCAGTTTGTGAAAATTGACCTGCGCACAAGTGCGTGTGTGATGCTTGGTAAAACCTTTTTCCCTCTAATTTTTTCACTTCAAAAGTGTGGGCCTTACACAAGTAAATAATGTAGTTATTGCTGTATGCTATTAGTATTTTTATCATAAGCAGAGTTTTTCATTTTCCTGGCAGAAGGCGGGGCGGGGGAGGGTTGAGTGCTAGGGCCCAAGGAGCTTTTTCAAACCCCTCCAATATACCGTATTTACTCGCATAATCGCACTTTTTTGTAAAAAAAAAAAAGTGATGCAAATTCAGGGGTGCGATTATTATACGGGTTAAATTTCCCGTAAAAAGAAAATTTTTTTTTTTCATCCCGCGTTTGCTGCAGGATGACAACAGGTCAACAAATAGGTGGCTGCCGCTGCATGTAGTGCGGGACACCAAAACAAAAATTGTGGCCAGCGGAGCAAGCCGAACGCGATTTTTTTCTTCTTCTCGTGAGTACATTACATGCATTGAAACAGTTTCTTCCGTATCAGTAATGAATAATATCGTTAATACCTGCAAGTTTGTGGCAATAACGTAGCCATGTCCACTTTGAGTTGACAGAAACAGATGGGTGCGCTTAGCTGCCAGTGACATAGTAACACATGGCAGGCATGCTGCGGAAACTGTGGTATTTGTCTTCACTACTATCCTAATACGGCAGGTTTCTGCTAAGGGTGGGCGAATATCTTAGCTGTGTTACAAGCATCGGCGTATGAATGCGATACATTTCTAACGTATCGGTGTAAACGTGGCTGCTATCGTTGCTGCTCGCGATTTGTTGCGTGCCCACGAGTGCAGATGAGAAGAATCGAAAGGCGCCTTTTTGTTGTTGACCACAACCATTATAAAGCCTACACATAATAAAGGCAAGTTTGATTGTAGCTTTTTTTTTTTGTCGTGAAAGTGATAAAAGGAATGAAATGGGGCATCTGCTTAAGAATGTTTGCTGCGTGCAGACCACTTGGTTTGTCTTGAAGAGTCGTTCGTGTAGCATTTGACAGATGGTAAGCGCGATCATTATTAGCTAGACTTGGCACATGACATATAGCTTCGGCAAGTTCAGGGTGCAATCATTGGACGGGAAATTTAAAAAAATCGTATTTTGACGACAAAATTCAGGGGTGCGATCGTTAGGCGAGTAAATACGGTATATAGTGAAATATTGTTAAACCGTAGTTGGCCGAAGCTAGGAAACAGTACATACTAAACGGTAGTACTGCTAAACCGAAATAGCATGAGATCGCCCACTTGCCTGTCAAAAACACAACTCAGAGAGAGTGCGATGAAAGGAAAAAGAACATGCATTATTTATTCACTTTGCGCGACAAAAGTGTTATTTTCGTTTCATGACGCGGCGGCCTAACAGCGACGACCACGGGCTCAAACTTACTGAAGCTGCGAGCCAGCTTTTCAACCAGCCCCTCGATCCTCTCAGTAAACACTCGCATGGCAGATTCCTCGTTGGCGTTGCATATTCTCTGTGCACGGGCACAGTAGTGCTGCAGATGTCGCAGGGCACCTTTTTCATTGTGGGGTGCTGTTCTCGTCGTGATGGTTGCATTCATGAGGCTGACGTAATGCGCAGCTGCTGCCACAATCGGGCCTGAATCGCCCGTGCTGTCGCTTTCCGTGTCGTCCTCATCACTGTCGCTAGGCGACACTTTGGCAACAGAGGCAACGATGGTGAAAAGTCGAACCTCGTAGCCGACATCTCTTTGCGGTCACAGCAGCACTGCCGAGCAACATCTTCGCATTCCAAATGCCACACACCGTAGTCAACAGTAGATCCCTGTCGCGTGCCAGCGCCAACTTCTTCATGTCACGTTCGATAGCATCAACATTGTCTAATTTTTCTTCTATGCTCAGCGTCTTTTTTTATCCGAGCTTCAGCATGACGTGAGTCCTTGTTTGCATGATGCCACAACGCTCTCTGGCACGGCGCCCAAATGATGTTGCCTCACACACAAACGCACAGGGCGGTTGGAGGCCCTTGTTCTGATACATAGTTATGATCTCTAAGGCTTGTTGTTCTGCCGGGCGACCCGATGGAGACGACAACCACCATGTTTGCGCGACGAAAAGTGGAAACACTACGTGTTAACTGATACGTACGCAATAAGCTGGTACCGTTTATGCGGATACAAAACATTATGTTCAGTGGCCGCTGAGTCAGGGATTTGACTTTACTACTTTTAAAACGAAACTACTGTTTAAGCGGGTACGGTTTAACGAGGTTTTACACTGTGTGTGTGTGTGTGTGTGTGTGTGTGTGTGTGTGTGTGTGTGTGTGTGTGTGTGTGTGTGTGTGTGTGTGTGTGTGTGTGTGTGTATATATATATGTGTCAAACCTCATTAATATGTAGTTGGTGGGGAACGTCGATCAGGTACGCACTAAACCATGTAATAATTAACCGACAAGGGCAGATAAGTGGCTATAGACTTCCTTGCAGTGACGACTGCATGCTCAAACTTGGCAAGGCTGCATGCCAGTTTCTCCATCAGGCCTCGCTTCTCTGCGAATGCCCTCATGACGGTCAATGCACTAAGCGCATCGGATAAGAAACAGCCATCATCCACGTCATCCGTGGCAATAACATGGAAGCGCTGGAAACAATGGGAGCAGGAAACTCGTCATGGCTACCATATTTTGACGTCTCTATCGGTGGCGACTATTATCCATGGAAGGTCCATGTGCCACGATTTCACTTTCTATGTTCTGCGTGCACAACATATTGTCAATTTCACGCTTGTATGCACCAAAAAATGAAATACTAGACACTAAAAGTTTGGCATGTGTTAAGCGACTGCGGCTTAAGCAGTTGGCCAATACTTTAGTAATGCAAAGAATGGAGTAAGGCGTGCAGACACGGACACAAGAGAAATGGACAACACGAACACAACTATCAACTGAAGGAAACACTGAGGCAAAAAAATAGATGCAAAACTCATCTGTGCATGCTCTGGAGAGGTAGCACCACGTACGTGTCAGTCGGGTACATGTGCCGGTCTGCGTGAGAGGTAACTGTTAAGGCATTTGATCTCTTCCTTATGTAAGGTAATCGAAGACTGACTCATGCACGCACTTCCGCCATTATTGATATGCCATGCCTCGACCATAAGACACGTATCTTCATTCCTATGCCAGTACAATATCGTGCATTCATCTAACTTAGGCATGCAGTTACAATCTTGGCAGTCTTGGCAATGTAAGGAAAGATTAAAAGGCGATCTACCGGTTAACGACCTTTTGTATTCCATTAGCCTCTGATTGATACACCACCCCGTTTGCCCTACGTAGAGATGGCCACAGCTAAAGGGAACTTTATATACTACACCCATACGACAGTCAGTAAAATTGTTGTTCTTGATGTGCTTCACTGGACAAATATTTGTTCTTTCCCCTTTCACCTGCTCCTTTTTTCTCTGCATGGCAGCGCATAACTTACCTAGCTTATTGGGAGCAGTGAAAATCACATCATCATATTTACTTGCAACTTTTTAAGCCTGTGCGATACTGAATGAATGTAAGGAATAGCCACTACTCTTTTCTTGCTATTACTGCTTTCTGTAATCACGTCCATCCCTCTTGAAATCAACTTCTTTAGGTGTTCTACAATTGTTTAGGCAACTTCTTTAGGCATCCTACAATACTTTAGGTCCAATGACGGCATGGTGGGGGAGTCATTGCGACTACATTTAATCCGGAATTACTTGTTGTTGGGTGTGTACGTATCAACGAGGTCTTACTGTGCCTGCGTGCGTGCAAACATGGTCGCGATTCCTCGAATTGGCAAAGAGTGTGGACTGTGCAGACGGTCGGCTAGAAACGCCACGGGGGCGTACAGATGCGCTTAGTCGAGATGCACGTGTCGCAAGACGATAAAAAAATGCAGACTCGTACAACCAATCCCCCTACCCATGCACCCACCACTTTCTCACTTGGCTAGTGGAGTTCTCACTTGGCTAGGGGAGTAGCGCTGTCTGTTATACCCAGGGATGTTTGTTGTGTAGTAAAATCGCATTAATTCGACTTTCGTTAATTTGGAAAATTTAAACCCAAACGCTGATCCTGGCAGGCGAGTGCATTATTTAATGCAATTAAACTCGGACCTATTAATTAATTCGGACCTATTTGGCCGCACCTCTGATAATTAGGACAATGCTCGGAACTCTGCGAGTGCCGCATAGCAAAAATGGCGCTAGCATCCAACTGGAGTCCGCATCGCCATATTCATTAGCTAAAATCATTCATTAATGACGGAAATGCCAAGACGCTTCACGTCTATTTGTGCCTTTAAAACCTTCATTCTTGCGTTTACCGCCGCGTGCCTTCATAACTGCGTAGCCACCAGCCATGATCACGTCGATAGCGACCGCAGTTTTGTCCGCATTTGTTGCAGTAAACAATAGCTTCGTTTCAACTCGGTGCGTGCGTCAAACGGGTGCCTTGAGAACTGTGAAGGTTGGTGTCCATGATCGCGTCGATAGCGGCCGCGGTTTCATCTGCAGTGGTTGTGCCAAACAGTTATTTTGACTCGGTAAGCTGTCAAGGATGAAGAGCAATGGCTATATCGCGATGGACAGACGATCTGTTGGCGACCAGCTCAGCGTGTGGCAGTGAAAAACATCTCTGAAAGAGGATTTGCTCATTCATTCAGTAAATAAAAGCGGGTTGATGTAGTAAGCATTTACCGTCGATAATTCGACATTCAGTTAATTCAAACACGTTTTTCAGTCCCCTAGAATCAATTGACGAGGTTTTAGTGTACCAAAACCCTATTTTTTTCTTGCATAAGGTCATCGGACTAACGCCCCGACGGCCCTCAATGTTTGTCAATGTAAGCAAATAACCCGAGCAAGCACGCGACTTAAAGAACGAGGCAAACTACAGATGGAGGGGGGCAGTGTCTTCCTTGCCGAGTCCGCCCATTCACCGACCAACCATGAAAGGTTCAAAGAAAGCTATTCGCTTTAAAACGGTGCAAGACATGACAACTTGCTCAGTTCTTGATCTCTGGTTCTCCTGCTCAAAATGTGCGCTAAGACTCATCCCAATATTTGCAAGACGCCACTAGATGGTGTATGTCGGTGAGGTCAGTTTAAGTCAATTGTATGTCTCAAATACCTGAAAACATGCTTAAATTATCCACGGTACACAGGTTTCGCTGATCACGGAAGGTGGCACGGCATAGTATTTCTTAATGGTTCTAACATTGTGGTTTCTGAGTCTCCTGTACGCAAGCAGCCATGAACGTGGCTAGATACATGATATATTTTCGGCGAACTTGCACAGCACTTGAAAGTAATGTTGAAAAAAAAAGAAAATAAGGAAATGAAAAAAACTTTCAGCGTTTCCTCCCTCCCCCCCAAAAAAATTGTAGCGCTAAAGGAAGAGAAAAAAGTGATGAGAAGGTTTGCAGTATCACGCAAACAATAACAAAAAATAATGTAACAACAACAGTTGCAAGCTCAAATACAGATCTTCATCAAGTAAAAAAAGGAAGAAAATGCCGTAGTTTGCGCCCATTTATTTCTTCATTTCCACTGATATTCGTTTTCGCGAGTTTACGTTTGTACTCCTGTAGATCACGAACATGCATTCGCAAGGGTGAAAGGTCGTTGTATGCCTGTATGGTTTGCTTAGCCGAGTTCATGGCCGCCTGCACACGAGAGATTCCGGAAGTACGAGGCCAGAACCGTTTAGAAATCGTTCTATATTGAGTTACCCAGGAAAACACATCTATTGCGGACAAATCAAGGAAATTTTTAGGTACGTAGGGCCCTCGGGGCTGTACTTTTCGGCGATAAGGTAGCCTCGCCGCATGAGGGATTAGCTGACTGAGCTATGTTGAATGCTCGGTTGCCAGTCGGAAGTTCGAATCACGTTATAAGAGTTTTTTTTTTTTTAACGATGGTGAGCTCGAAATTCACCTCCTCCAGTGCACAACATCTGCAGGCTTGGAGTGACGCCTGCCACTGGCAAAAGATGCCGAGGGCGAGTAGGGCTATACTAATCCAGGTACAACTAAATTAAGAAGGCCCACTAAGCTTCAACAAGACGCTGCCTCTCCAGAACAGGAATTGGCCTCCCTGGTGCAGTATCGGCTACCCCCTCCCACATGGCTCACTGAATTACCCAATGGCCCTCAGTCCCCAGCAGCTGCGGAGCACCTAACCAAGGCGGTGTCAGACTTGTAACGCAGCAGAGGGTGCTAAGAATCCCTGGATCCGGGCGGGCCGCCAATGGAAACTGACCCTTGCAACGTTTAACACCCGAACCCTCTCGAGTGAGGCTGGCTTAGCAGGACTGTTTGAGGAATTATCAGACATTGTTCCGGATATCATCGGCCTTAGTGAGATTAGAACTGGTGAGGCTTATACATTGCGGAATAACAGACATGTCCTCTGCTATAGAGGTCTCCTAGATAAGAAGCAATATGGAGTAGGATTCCTAATCCATAAGGGCATAGCAGGCAACATTGACGAATTCTACAGCATTAATGAGAGGGTAGCTGTAGTCGTAATCAAGCTTAATAAGAGGTATAGATTAAAGGTGGTACAAGCCTACGCTCGAACATCCAGTCACTACGATGAGGAAGCAGATCAGGTTTATGAAGATGTTGAATTAGTGATGAGAAAAGTGCAAACTCAGTATACTATAATAATGGGCGACTTCAATGCAAAAGTGGGGAAAAGGTAGGCTGGTGAACAAGCAATTGGCAACTACGGCGTCGATTCTAGGAACGCTAGAGGAGAGATGCTGGTAGAATTGTAGAAAGGAATAAGCTTCGAATAATGAACACCTTTTTCAAGAAGCATAACAATAGAAAGTGAACCTGGAAAAGCCCTAATAGTGAAACAAGAAATGAAATTGACTTCATACTTTCTGCTGATCCCAACATAGTGCAGTTTGTAGAAGTGATAGGTAGGGTAAAGTGCAGTGATCATAGGTTAGTGAAGGCTAGGATTCACCTCAATTTGAAGAGAGAAAGAGCAAAATTGGTCAAGAAGAAACACGTCAACCTTGAGGCAGTAAGGGTAAAAGCAGACAAATTTAGGCTGGTACTTGGAAACCAATATGCAGCCTTAGAACAGAGAGATGGTGATGACATAGAGCTAATAAGTGAAACCGTTACTAGGTTAGCTTCAGAGGCAGCAATTGAAGTGGGAGGCACCAAGGCAACCAGTAGACAAAGTGTCCCAAGTAACTAAGTATCTAATAAAGAAACGACGAAGAATGAAAGTGTCCAACTCAAGAGATAAGATAGAATTCGCGGAACTGTCAAAACTGATCAACAAGGGGGAAAATAAGTGATATTCGAAACTATAATGTGAGAAAGACTGCAGAAGCCATAAAAAATGGACGCAGCCTGAAATCAGTGAGAAAGAAACTTGGCATAGGACAAAGATTGATGCACTAAAAGATAAGCAGGGTAATACCATCAGCAATCTTGAAGATATAGTAAAAGGAGCGGAAGAATTCTATACTGATCTGTACAGTACCCAGAGGAGACAGGATACAGAAACTCCTCCGATAACTAGCGATGAGGTCAGAAGGGCCCTGCAAGACATGAAACAAGGAAGAGCGGCATGAGAAGATGGAATAACAGTCGATTTATTCAAAGATGGAGGAGACGTAATGGTTAAAAATCTGGTGGCTCTTTATACGAAGTGTCTTATCGACTGCAAAGGTCCCAGAAAACTGGAAGAATGCAAACCTTATACTAATCCACAAAAAGGGAGACGTTAAAGAATTGAAAAATTATAGACCCATTAGCTTACTCCCAGTATTCTATAAAATATTTACCAAAATAATCACCAATAGAATAAGGGAAACACTGGACTTTAGTCAACCAACGGAACAGGCTGGCTTCAGGAAGGGATACTTTACAATGGATCACATCCATGTCATCAAACAGGTTATTGAGAAATCCGCAGAGTACAATAAGCCTCTGTATATGGCTTTCATAGATTACGAAAAGGCATTTGATTCAGTAGGCAAACCAGCAGCCACATAGGCATTACATAATCAAGGAGTACAGAACACTTACGTAAATACCTTAGAATATATCTACAGAGGTTCTACAGCTACCTTAATTCTACATAAGAAAAGCAAGAAGATACCTATAAAGAAAGGGGTCAGACAGGGAGACAAAATCTCTCCAATGCTATTCACTGCGTGCTTAGAAGTATTCAAGCTAATAAACTGGGAAGGCTTAGGAGTAAAGATCGACGGCGAATTCCTCGGCAAATTTAGGTTTGCCGATGACATTGTTCTCTTCGGCAACAATGCAGACTAGTTACAACAAATGATTGACGACCTTAACAGAGAGAGTGTAAGAGTGGGGATGAAGATTAATATGCAGAAGGTAAAGACAATTTGATGAATAGCCGGGCAAAGGAACAAGAGTTCAAGATTGCCAGTCTGCCTCTAGAGTCAGTGAAGGAGTATGTTTACCTAGGTCGATTAATCACAGGGAACCCTGATCATGAGAAGGAAATTCACAGAAGAATAAAAATGGGATGGATCACATGCGGCAGACATTGTCAGCTCCTGACTGGAAGCTTACCGTTATCATTGAAAAGGAAGATGTACAATCAGTGCACTTTACCAGTGCTGACATATGGGGCAGAGACTTGGAGACTGACAAAGAAGCTTGCGAACAAGTTAAGGACCGCGCAAAGAGCGATGGAACGAAGATTGCTAGGCATAACGTTAAGAGACAGAACAGAGAGCAGGTTGGATCAGAGAGCAAACGGGTATGGACGTCAGACTCCTGAGTTTTGCAAGACGCGTAGCGCCACCTGCCGTTGCGAAGAGGCAGTAATTGAGTAGTGCGAAGCCCGACTCCCTTGCTAAGTTGCCTATGCAGCTAGCGACTGCGAAACAACGATTTAACTAGATTTTGGTCCATATTGCGAGTGTTTTGCGCATTTAACACCCAGACAGACAGCTATGAATTTCTACGCTAGTCGGACGCGCCGCTGAACTGCCATAAAGCGCTTGCTGGCTCACTCTTCAGACTGATGGCGGAAACGAAGGCAACCGCGATAGCTCCGCGCGCTACGAAGAAAGGCCGCAACATACGTTACTGTTGTGTTGTAAATTGCCATGAACGTGAAGGACGGAATAACAACGTTCAGTTTTACCGATTTCTATCGCGATCGTATTAAGGGGAATGGCGAGAGCGCTGGATACGGGCCGTTCAACCTGTTGGGTAATCGGATTACTTGCATTCCCCACAACACAGCGGCTCGCATGAGAAAGTGCGACAATTTTTTTCTTCTGTAATTGTGTTGCGTAGCCCTGACGGAGGACAATGGTAGCCAAGCGAAAACTCAAGAATCTGCAGCCGCCACTTCGTTAGTAACAGAAACAACAACGTTGTGAACCATCCTGCTTATGTGCCATCGATATCTCCACCTTTTAACAGACGTCCGCCTCCGCTTGACTCAACAAGTGCAACGGAGAGAATTGGCAGGTCAGCTTAACCAAGCATTTTGGTTCGTTTATGAATTCAAAATCCTGTTCTAGAGCATCGTTGTATCGCGAGCTCATTTCCACTTTCGGTATTTTGTAAGTCCTGCGCCGATACAGCAAGCACGCTTCGCAATGTGCTGAGCCTGCTCGACTGTGTTTTTCAAGTATTCAATGTGAACCAATTTGAAATGCTTAGATTTTTATGCTGATATACAGACAAATAACCTGATGCTCTCTGTATTTGCGAGTTGCAGCACGCCGAAATAACACTTGAGACTTTATTTTATATTGTACACGCACTTCGCCCTGCTGAGCTTCCTTTCCGAAGCGTGGATGGGCAGAAGAAGCTTTCCAGGTCCTTGATTTTTAGGAAACCGGGCCTCAACACAAACGAAAGAGAAGGGTCCATTGTGGCCTATGCACCTTCGCTTGCGGACAGCTCTCCTTGCACTACTCAGTTAGCGCCAAGGCTGCGATGGGGGCGCTGGTGGCGGGTTTTTCCGCAGCGCCGCCTGGGCAGAGTCTGAGGTCTATAGACGATATCCTAATTGACATCAAGAGGAAAAAATGGAGCTGGGCAGGTTATGTAATGCGCCGGCTAGATAACCGTTGGACCATTAGTTACAGAATGGGTACCAAGAGAAGGAAAACGCAATCGAGGACGAGAAAAGACTAGGTGGAGCGGTGAAACTAGGAAATTCGTGGGCGCTAGTTGGAATTGGTTGGCGCAGGACAGGGGTAATTGGACATCGCAGGGAGAGGCCTTCATCCCACAGTGGACATAAAACAGGCTGATGATGATGATGATGATGAAGTATATTTAACAGAACTTTTCTTAAGCGTTATGCAAAGATGAACATTTTTATCGGTATTAACAGTCATGCCAAAATCTGTGCATCACTTAGATACATTAGCGAGATTAGAATTCTGCTCAACCTGGTCATGTACACCTCTGACTTCATGAAATGAAACATCTGCAAATAACCTAATTTGAGTTCCAGGAGTAATTACAGAGACAATGTCATTTATATATAAAAGAAACAGTTGTTAACTCGAGAGCACCGTTTTCTGGAATTTTCTCATTTTCAGCGACCTTTGTAAAAAATTGACAGCCTAAATTAAAGCATCGCTTCCTGAAATAATTAATTTTTTTTTCCTATACGTGCTGCAAACGTCATCAAATTTGGTGGTGTGGTTGCCGAGAGAAACGATTTCTCCGTTCCCATGCATTTTCAAATAGGAGCGCCTGAGGTAAAGCTTCCGCTGTGGGGAAAGCGCCCCCTCGTAGAAGCGGCTTCACTTCCGGCATATTGTTCCCGGTGGGCGGTGGTATCTTGGCTACAGTGTAGTAGAAGGGTTATAGTGCGCTCACAACGCGGCAGAGCTTGACGCACTTCGTGTCGCCGCCGACTGGTGGCGTGGTTCGCAGCATCACCTGAAACTTTCCTACGCGTTGCGGTAAAGCGGCTATCGCGCGTTGCTGTTTCAACCGTAATAAAAGTAAAATGCACGACGTGCAACGCATGAAACTTCTTTGGTGCACCTTCGCAGTGTGCACTGAACTAAATTACTATTGTTGCGGTTGATCTCCAGATGGTTGATGATGTTGCCGGAAGCACGAATGAACTAACCTTTGCTATTAACACTGTTCTGTTAAAGCTTCATACGGCCGCTGCAGTCACCGCAGCAAGGGACACTCGAGTGTTTTCTCCTGCTGGTCGATAAAATTGCGAGTCTGGTTTCACCACAACGACCGCGCATCCGCGTTTCCAGCACCACCGCACCGAATTTACCCACCACTTCGCTTTTCTTTTTTTCGCAGCTAAGGCGCGTGCAGCGCGGAGGTGTGTGTACTAAAGCAAACATTTTCACGTTGCCCCGTCTATATCACGCTGCCCCGTCCATGCTTTTCAGCACGTTCTCTGCTTGTTCCTGAGATTCCAGGCTGACTGCCTTAATCAGTTGTCCCCTCATGTATACCTTGCAGTAAACATCGGGTTGTCTGTCGCAGAGCAACACGACTACACTCTAAAAACAGTTGCACCCTTTGGGGTGTATATTTGCCACACAACGGTAATTGTCATCTGTCTTGTCCGCAATTCCTTCCTTTAACGCGGCGAGCCCGGTACTTTCCAGTAACGAACGGCATGCGCGTTATCAGCATGACATGGCATTCCCGACAGGAAAATAACGAGCGCAGCGTTTTCAAGAAAGGAAATGCAGGTAAGGCAGATGACGATTATCGTTGTGTGGCAAATATACTCTCCAAAGGGTGTAAACTTTCTTAGAGTGTACACTATAAAACAAAATTGCACCCTTTGGGTTGTATCTTGCCACACAACGATAAACGTTATCTGTCTTGCCCGCATTTCCTTTCTTTAATGCTGCGAGCCCGGTACTTCCCAGTAACGAACGCCATGCGCATTATCAGCATGACATAGCATTCGCGACAGGAAAGTAGTGGGCGCGGCGTTTTCAACAAAGGAAACGCAAGCAAGGCAGATGACGATTATTGTTTTGTGGCAGATATACACCCCAAAGGGTGTACCTTTGTCTGAGAGTGTACTTTATCGGACGTGACAACGCCTTCTTTTAGGTTGGTGGATGGGCAATAAAGCACTCCAAGGGTCGGGGTGTTGACGTGAACTCCAATACTTCAAATGAGTCTTTATATAAAAAAAAAACGACAAACAGTGTTGACGCTCTGCCGTAACGCCCTGGTCTATCCGGACGCGCCTGGAGCAGCCGGTGAAAACTCCGAATGGTTATTGCGCAGTGCGCATCAGCTTGTTTTCTTCGCGGATGCTTTGTCATTTTCACACCTTTTCCTTTTGTTCTTGGGCTTCGGTGTCGTCTTCGTCAGGTACTGTGATAAATTCGGAAGAATCGTGGGAACAGCGTTTTCTGATAGCAGCGGCTTCTCACGAGGAATGCGCACCTCTTTGCCGTCTACAAGGGGCACGAAGTCCCTAATTATGAATCTCGGTTCGAAGTGCAACTCGCAGACCGCGCAAGTCTTATCTGCACGGTAGAGGTCCCTCACCCATTCCTTTCGCCGTTCTTCATCACGTGGAAAGCTGAAAGAAGACGCCTTTGGTGCATCTTTCACGCGACTGTAGCCAGTTCTCAACCCGGGCGCAAAGTAGTAATTTCGACTGTGGCTTGCCATTCTCGCTCACTCACAGTGCACATTGAGTGAAGCGTCAAGCACAGAGCAAGGACAGAGGATACTGCTGAAAACGCCGGCGGGACTTGCAGTCGACAGCACGTCGATCCAACAGAACCCACTCCACACGAAGCGAGGGGAAGTTTTCAGGAGAAACGGGCGGCAGCGCCTCTGGCGGGCGCCAGAGCAGTCGACGCTGAGTGCGCCACGGCGACGCGGCGCAGGGATGCGGCAGTGTGCACACTGTAATTTTGGCCTCTGCCTCTTGGCTACACTTTATCTTGGCGGTTTAGCGGCAGCCATCTTGCTATTTGCGTGCTGTGTGTCTGCGGCTCGCTCCTTCATCAGCAGCAGCGTGACAAAGAAAATGTACGTTCTTGTGCGGTATAATCAAGAAAGAGGAAAGCACGTAGTTAAGGATACCGACATACGTCGTATTCCGTCCTATAGACATCGACGATTTTGATCGGAAGGCACTTTATTACGTCTGGTGGGCCGGAGACGAGAAGACTCGCGTTCAGCACATGACCCGTGAGTATTTCTCTGGTAGCACTGTTGAACTCTGTACAAAGCTCCCGTGCGTATGCTGTCTGCTAATTGCAGAAACTGAAGAAGAGATGCAGGAGTGGAGTAACAACAACCGTTGTTTGTCACGCAAACTGGATGACGGAGAACCGGGACCCGGGAAAAAGGTCAATTGATTTGAGTCATATACTTGACATCGCTACATCGCCTGTCTAGTTGGGATAAGTAGGAATTTAGAGCGACTGCATCCAATAAGTGGATTTAGTAACCACGACGTCCCAGAACTCGCTACACATATATGTATATATGCTCCTTTCACGATTGTAACGATGGGTGGTGGCGGGGTGCTTTTAGAAAGTAATTTCATAATAGAGGTAGGGGCAGTGGCGTAGCTAGGTCGTCTGGCACCCGGGGCCTATAGGTTTTCTGTCACCCCCCCCACCCTCCGGGTTTAGCCCGCGGAAAGAGGGGTGTCTTCAGACGTATATGACACCCCCCCTCCCCCACACTGGCCCCTTGCACCCAGGGCCCACGGCCCCCCGGCCCCCCTCGTTGCTACGCCACTGGGTAGGGGAGAAGAAAAGGCGTCGTGACACAAAAGCCACCTGTCGAAAAAGCGCCACCACAACCTAGTCCACGCGCCTCTCTTTGGCCCCCTTCATCTTTCCCCGTCGACGGGTTGCAGTCCCCTGTAGAATTTGTCTGCCCACCCTCAGACAGAACCAGCTAATATTGCAGTAACCAAGTGCATTTTACTTTGTTGCGGGTGTAAATTTTTGGCAGCAACACGATTACGCCAGTGCCGAAAATTTACACCAGCAGCGAATAAGAATATTAGCTGTTTCTGTCTGTCTGAGCGTTGCAGCCACCAGGTGGCTGCACCATGCAGACCGCTCACGTTTACGCCTCCGCCCCAACGCCCCGTCCGCCTGCGTTTTACCGGAATACCGGACACGAAACCTCTCTATTATGCATGCGGGGCTCAGTGACATGCTTAAAGGGAGAAGCCAGGACCTAAGGCACATTGAGACTGGGCTGCATAAACTTGGAGAGGCCTCCGGGGGGGGGGGGGGGGGGTTCATGTGACCATATGCACTATCCCAGAGGTCCAGGGCCAGTCTGACCAGATAGAAAGGAGAGTGGTTGAAGCCAATCGGGTCATTAGGAGTCTGAGCCGACGACTCGGGTACAGCATGATGGAGGTCAACGGGGACGTGTACTGAGCCGGCTCCCGGCCTTTTGTACAGGATGGCATTCACTACAGTGGTGCCACGGGGCAGGATGGTTCGCCAGGCAACAGCTTTTTTAGGGGGACCCAGAACCCTGAAGGAAACAGTGTAGGCGTGGCCGATTCGACGCAGGAGCCACAAACAAGCAAACATCGGTACTGTAGGAGAGGCAACAGAAGTAAGCACCAAGCCAAATTAAGTGAGACATAGGGTTTATTAACATGCAAGGTGGCAGAAATAGGCTGAAACGGGAGGAAATTGAAGAGCAACTAAGGCAGGGGAACTTAATGGTTTATGGGTTTGTAGAGACATCTTGGGGACATGGAACAACCATCCTGTAACCCTGATTATGCATGGGAATTCTGCAACAGAGTGCAGGGTAGCAGAAAGGGCGGGGGAATTGGAGCACTCATTCATAAAAATACAAATTGGCAAAGGGTCAAACAGGAATGCAAGGGGCATTTATGGCTAGAAGGAAAAATTTATTTATTTATTTATTTATTTATTTATTAGATACCTGCATCGCCCATGCGGGCATTACAGCAGGGGGGATTACATTTTAAAGGAAGGAACAAGTAATCACATACATAAAGCGCGATAAAACGCATCATTGTTTTCAATATAAATGTCAGGCGAAAGAGCATTCCATTCTCTGATAGACCGAACAAAAAAAGAGTACCTAAAGACATCACCCTTGAAAGGAAACTCGCGGACTTTCAGCGCATGGTCGCGTCTCAACGACGTATAAGTAGGCGACTTAATGTAACTTTCTCTGTCAATCCCTGTTTTTGAATAATAAACAGCGTGAAAAAATTTCAATCTCAGATTTTTTCTCGGTCTTTTAATGCTTGCCACGATAATTTAAGTTTACTTTCTGTCATACTTAATTTTATACTATAGTTATTAAGAACAAACCTAGTTGCTCTATTCTGCACTCTTTCAAGCTGTTCCGTGAGATCAGCCGTGTACGGATCCCAACAAATACAACCGTAATCAAGTAAACTACGAACATAAGTGAAATACAATTGCTCCTTTAATTTAGGTATCTGACTGAAGTTACGGCGGAGGAATCCCAATGAACGTATTGCCTCATTCTTAATATGCGTAATGTGCCTGTTCCATCTTAAGTCAGACGTCATTAAAATTCCTAAATATTTGTATTCGTCAAGCTTCTTTAATGCTATATTACTCAAGGTATAAGTGCATGGCTCAAATGCGCGCTTCCTTGAAAAGGTGACGTGAACACATTTTTCAACATTTAGTGACATTTCCCACGTATTGTACCATGTTCCTATAAGGTCTAAATCAGTCTGTAATAATAAAAAGTCATTTGCGTTATCTCTTACTCTATAAATGACACAGTCATCCGCAAACATTCTAAATAAAGACGTAAGATCACTCTCAATATCATTAATAAAGAGCAGAAATAAAAGGGGACCTAAAACTGATCTCTGAGGATTACCTGAGGTAACTGGAACATATACAGAAGAAAAACCGTTGAGCACCACAGACTGCTCTCTTGCACAAAGATATTCCGCAATTCAAGCTATGACACTGTTGTCCAATTTGTAGGCCCTAAGTTTTGAGATGAGAAGGTCATGTGCAACGACAGCAAACGCTTTTTTGAAATCTAGAAATATGCAGTCTATTATTTTGGTTTTGTCTATTGCCGAGGCCAGATCATGAAAAAATTTTGCTAACTGTGTAGAGCATGAAAAACCTTGTCAAAAGCCATGTTGACTAGAGCTTAGAATATTGTGTTTAACTAAATGCGACGTGATTGAAGTATAAATTATGTGTTCCATTAACTTGCATGAGATGCTTGTTAAAGATACCGTCTGTAGTTCTCAACGGCACTTCTCGATCCGCCTTTGTGAATGGGTACAACCCGTGCCAGCTTCCAATCACGCGGTAAACAAGACTCAGATAAACACTTTGTAAATAACCGAGAAAAGTAAAAACACAATATTCCAGAACAATTTTTAAGAATCGCTGCCGGAATATCATCAGGGCCACAAGCGATCGTCGGCTTCATCTCCTGCAGTAATTTACGCAAACCTTCTACACCAAATATAACCTCAGGCATTTGTTCAATGTCCATTTGGCAGATCACATTAAGAGAGCGAGAACGCTTTGGTCTAAACACTGACAAGAAAAAATTACTAAAAAGTTTCACTTTGTCTTCATCAGCATCAATTATGGTTTCGAGCTCTTTAAGGGGGGGGGGGGGGGGGGATAGAATTTTTTCTTTACCGTTACACCTAACAATTCTCCAGAACTCTCTGGAATCTTTGAGCAACTTTACACCAAGCTTTTCGAAATAAGTATGCTTGGCCTGCTCCGCAAGATTCTGAAAGCTGTTTTTCAAACATTTCAGTTCTAACCAAGTATTCTGGAACTTCGCTCTCCGAAACTTGAGATAAGCTCTCCTAATTTTTTGTATTAGTGTGCGCAGCTGATGACTAAACCAAGGCTTATCCTTTGACCGTTCAGATGAGATAACATGAGTAGGAACAAATGTATCGCGCAATTCAAACAGCTTGTCTTTAAACAGCTTCCATAACTCTTCAATGCTCATTTCATCAACTAATGCATCAAAGGTAGGAAAATATGACTCAAACGCCGAAATTATAGCCCCAAAATCAGCCCTCTTATACACGTAAATCTTTCTGGGTTCCTTCTTCGGCACGGACACATATTGAACGTTTATATCAGCAGTAAAAACACAATGGTCAGTTAAGCCGGGAAGTATGTACATTCACATTTGTTAAAATGTTGGGGACGTTACATAAGAGCAAATCAAGTACGTGACCTGTGCTGTCGCTCCGTGATGCATCACGAATGTACTGTTGAAACGTAAAATCACAGACGAGATCCAAAAATGCAGAGTACACATGGCCAGTGACCGACGCTACAGGGTCATCGCACGACCAGTCTATACCCGGAAGATTAAAATCTCCCCCTAGTATTATGATATCGTTTTCAAGCGTATCACGGAAAGCAGACAGCTGAAGAAACTGGTCGCATGATGATCCGGGAGGACGGTAATATGATCCAATAACTAGACTTTTCCCATTAGATAGCCTCACTTTGCAAAAAACACACTCAAGATCGGCTGTAGAACCTTCCAGTGCTACACACGATATGCTTGAGCTAACAAGAATAAATACCCCTCCCCCTCTTGCTCCTCGATCGCGCCTGAAACAATGATAGCCATCTGGAAAAACTTCAGAATTTAAGACACTCGAGTCCAACCATGACTCGGTGCCAATAATTATTGACGGCTCAACTGATCTAAGAAGGATATGGAAAGAATCGACTTTATTTTTTATGTTCCTGCAGTTTATCACCAAAACGCTGAGCATTTCCTTTATGTTAGCCACTGATGATGGTCACATCCGCTTCACATTGTTGGTCACGCTATCAATCTGGTAGCGTTTGTTGTCCATGTACAAGGTATCAAACTTTAGTACTGCTTTTACACCTTCTTGCCGATTGTAGCTGTTTCCCAAATTCCATAAACGGCTTCTCTTATCCCTCACCACGCGTGAAGAATCTTCGGAAATGCTATAGCTCGTGCCCTTTAACTTGCGTGCATTATTTAACACTTGTTGGCGTTCTTTGAAAGAGTAAAACTTCACTATAATTGGGCGTGCTTTATCTGCTCGATAGGTTCCTATCCTGTGAGCGCGCTCAATTCCAACAGAATTAAGTTCCAGTTTAGTGCGGCACAGGTTTGAGACAAGCTCACTTCATTTAGTTGCGTTTTCGCCAGTATCACTATCTTTGAAACCATAAAAAAGTAGATTATCCCGCCTCTGACGATTCTCAATTAATTATGGGGTTTTACGTGCCAAAACCACTTTCTGATTATGAGGCACGCCGTAGTGGAGGACTCCGGAAATTTCGACCACCTGGGGTTCTTTAACGTGCACCTAAATCTAAGTACACGGGTGTTTTCGCATTTCGCCCCCATCGAAATGCGGCCGCCGTGGCCGGGATTCGATCCCGCGACCTCGTGCTCAGCAGCCCAACACTATAGCCACTGAGCAACCACGGCGGGTACGTAGTTAATTCACTAGTACCAGAGTAGCAATCACCTGAGAGAAAAGTTTCGTGGTTAAGATCGCGAGCCAATCGATTGCAAGTGATGAAATGTTTCATGATGACCCTCAGTAGCCTTTATCGACAATATGGCACACCCCTCATGCAACGGTAGCACCCGACTATCGGTATGACGAGGCACCTATTCGCGAAACCCATAAGTTCACTAATACTTCGAATTGAAACCAGAAAGCATTTTTTTACAGCGCCAATTGGAATGCCTAAAGTATTCTCGAGGTACTACAGCGCAGCTTAGATTGCCTAGAAAATGAAAATTCAAGCGCCTTCTGCCTCACCATGGCTCGATCCAGCGTTGCTTAATTATACAAACGGAGAACTGTTCGTTTCGTCAGTACACAAAAGAGAACCTCGCAAACCTTCATAAAGAAAACACAAGCCTTGCATATTTCACTTGAGTTTTGACCCTCCACCGCGGAATTATGATATCTTCAATACGTCCCATACTACGAATGATTGACGCTTCGACTTCTTTCTGGCTGCAACCATACGGTCCAAAAGACATACAGTCGAACCCGACTATATCGAACCCGTTTACATCGAATTATTCTATATATCGAACAATTTCTGGTCACGGTATAGTTACAATGAGTATATATAGCAAAAATTACGCTTACACCGAACAAATATTGCAGTGACTCCCGATATATCGAACGTCAAGCGGCGGAAAAGTGCCCCCAGAAGTTGGCTTTCCCTGGCGGGAGCGGGGAAACCCGGCGGCGCGGCTCCATCCAACCGCTCTCCCTACCGTGACCGCGCTGCCTCGGGCTGTTCGGGCGAGCCGTCGACACTCCCCCTGTCGCGCATAGTGAAGTCTATTATCCTCCCTCTTTCTCTATCATCTTTCACTTCCCGCTCCCTCTCCCCTGACGACGCTTCGCCGTGCTCCCTCACGGCTTGCAGAATCAAGCGTCCTTCCTTTCTTTAGATCACTATCTATCGACACTCCCCAGCAAAAAATGATCCTGGCCCGCCTACAGAGCTTGCTCAGACAGCCAATCAGAGGCTCTTGTGCGCTCTTCGAGCAAGATGGCGAAAGTGCGAGTTGTCTGGCTGCTTCTCTGGTTTATCGTGTTTGCGCCTTGTGGGCCTTCTCCCGCAGTGTTGCCGTGATGTAACGGCAGAATTCGCCTTTCGTCGTGAAGATCAAAATCATAAATTGCGTCGAACGCGATATCCCCGCAGCGTGCAAGATTCCGAGGAGCACTCTCAGCACGATTGGGGCTAAAGTGGCCAGACTCGCAACCCGGTGCCCATGGCGCCCGACGCGTACGCACGGCCGTGTACGAGGCGTTCTTCATACGTGCCGGTTTCCGCGTGCTCGGTGATGACTGTAAATTCTGATGAATGCGACGAAGCCGTTGCCGGTGTTGCCGAAGTTTGGAGCGAGCTGTCAAAATTTCCGGGACATTCGAATCAAAGGTGGACGAGTTTGTGAGTGCAGATGATGGTGTCGCGACGACGGTAGATCCCGAAACGAAGGCTACATCGTCGACATCGTACCGAGCACAAATGAAAGTAGGCACGTTGAGGAAAGCAACTACGGTCCTTTGCCCACATCCTCCGAAGTGATTGGTGCACTCGCATTAGTCCGGTGCTTCTGCGCGAATGCGGAAGGTTGCGGCCTCAGCTGCTCGGACTCCTAGACAACGTGGGGAAGTGCGTGCGTCGCAGGCAGCGAAATTGCCCAAGCAGAAGAAAATGCAGGACTAATTTATGCGAAACTAAGCTAGTTTCGTCAATAAAGAGATTTTATAAATGGGATGTGCTTTTATGACATCCAATTATTTAGCAGGCTTATATCGAATTATGCTCTATATCGAACTGATAGGCGTTTTTTTGCGAGTTCGATATAGCCGGGTTTGACTGTATTTCAAAAAAAAAAACATTTGGGCCGAGCAGCCTGTGTCAGTTCGCCAAACAAGTTCGTCATGTGTATTCCTCAAGCAACAAGCACCACTTAGTTTCTCAAGTGAGTTGAACGTGTAGCACAGAAAAGGGAATATATATTGTTACGTTTCTTTTTAGTATTCTGCAAATAGCTGTAAGCCTTCATTAACTTTACTTCAAATTACCGCCACTTAAAATAAACATGTGAAGAACCATCTAATTTTGAGAAGCAGATAAAGAAGCAAGTGGTGCTTGTAGAATCTAAACTGCAGTGTTAAGTCCTCGCTTACTGCCGAGCGTTTCTGTGAAGAAATGCAAAAATCCGATATTATACCATGAACCACTCGTCGTGAGCAAACCTGCTTTAGCGGATTAAAATCAAGGTAACTTTTGTAGATGTCATATATAGCCAGCGTTTGTGACATACTTGTTGCACGGCGGCAGGTATGGTATCATAACTGGGTTCTTATATACTACGTTTTTGCGGTTGTCGATCCGTGCATGAAAAACCCGCAATGGGCTGGTCTGCGCTCCTTCGACTGGCACTGTAGCGTTGCCTTTGAGAGTTGCATTGTCGTCTAAGAAATGAGCTCTTTGAATAAACTTCTGCGAATTAAGACGTCGTAAAAATATATTTGAGACGACCGCCATAAGTACACAAGCAGAGAGAACGAGGGCGAACAAACGAAAACACCGCAGAAAGCACCTACCTGGACACCGCCCGAACTATAGTCGCTTTACCCGAACTGTAGCAGACGACAGGCGCGAGTCCGTGCCCTGACGTCGCGCGAGCGGCGCTCGCAGCGCCCCTGTAGTTCGTTCTCGGGGCTAATAGGCAACGACCACAAACGTATCAAGTTGAGTTTTAAGAGGGAAACTATAGAAGGAACGAGGCATGAGAAACAGCCAGATGGGATTTTTTACTCAGAAGAGCAATTGGAAATAGCAGCCAAACAAATTGAAGAGGAAATATCCGAGGATACTGAAAATGATTAGACTTAACCAAAGTTAACGAGACTGTTTGAGCTTGAGCTAGGTAAGATGCGAGTCAGGAGAACAGGGCAAGGGATACGAAAACTCAAGAGCTGGTGGGATGAAAAGGTTAAGAAGGCCATAAAGAAGCGTCAGGAAGCCTCCAGGAAACACAGGTATTCCAAAAGTAAGGGACAACCTGAAGCACAAGTAGAGAGAAAATGGGAAAACTACATAAAATGCAGAAGTGAAGCATCCTATTTGATCAACGAGAAAATTAAGGCAAAAGGGTCCCAATGGCTGTCAGAAGTAAGCAATAAAAAAGATAAACAGGCAGCTAGGAAATTCTGGCAACATCTGAACTCCTTGGCTAATAGGTCAAGCCTAGAGCAGAGGTATATAGTAACAGCTCAAGGTACTCGGTTAGAAGGCGAGCAGGCAATAGAGCTTATAGGAACCATGATGAGGGAAAAATTCACAGAACAGAGAACTGTAACATGCAGTATGTTGGAGAGGGATAGCTCGGTCAATCCACTGCTATCGCTTGGACAAAGAGAGTGGGAAAGGGCCGAGAAGAGGGTACCAAGTAGCACATCGGCAGGCCCGGATTGTATTCCAATTATGTTAATAAAGAAATTGGGCCAGAAATCTAAGAAAGCATTAAGGGAGGTGGTTAGCAAAATATTAATGGATGGTAAAGTACCTGATGAATAGAGGCTAAGTAGGATGAGAAGGATATATAAGGGAAAGGGGGACAAAGCTGACATAAATAACTGCCGGCCTATAACAGTGACGTCAGTGGTTTACAGGGTGGTTATGCAGATTATAAAGGACAGACTGCAGGCATGGGTAGAGAACGAGGAGGTGCTTGGGGAGCTACAAAATGGGTTCTGGAAGCTGAGGAGGCTAGAAAACAATCTGTTCTCAGTGACAGTGCATTGAAATAGCTGAAAAGGAACACAGACCCCTGTGGCTGGCGTTTTTGGATATCAAGGGAGCATATGACAGTGTATTTCAAGGGTGGGGCATTCTGGAAACTCTAGGAGTGCGAGATGCAAATGTGGCCGGATGATTATACAATGGGAAAAGCAGGTTTCGGAGCCTGTAATGATTCGGCGAGGACTTAGGCAGGGGTGTCCATTGTCACCTCTGTTTATGCTGTACCTACAAGGATTAGAGGCCAAAGTACAGCAAAGTGGACTCGGCTTCAACCAATCATTTTTCAAACAAGGAAAATTGATTGAACAGTCATTACCAGGACTGATGTACGCGGATGATATTGTATTAATGGCTGACAATACAGAAGATCTGCAGGAATTGATGGACATAAGTGGTACAGAAGAAGACAGATTAGGCTTGAAGTTTAGCAAAGAAAATCAGCTAGCAGTCATGATTTTTAATAACATTTGCGGCGAGCATATGATACAGGAGGCCACGCCTGAGATAGTCGATAAGTACAAGTATCTTGTGGTGTGGATAAATAATAGAATTGAGTATCTGACAGAGTAAGAAAAATATGTAACGACTAAAGGTAACAGAAGTGCAACGATTATGAAGAGTAAGGCACTGTGGAACTACAATAGGTACGAGGTATTACGAGGGATATGGAAGGGGGTAATGGTTCCGAGCCTGACTTTTGCCAATGCAGTTCTAACGTATGAGAGCAGAGACCAGGGCACAGTTGGAAACTAGGCAACGTACATGGTGTGGGTAGGCTCGCTCTGGGAGCACATGGCAAGACACCAAATCTGGGGGTGCAGGGGGATCTGGAATGGTCTTCTTTCGAGGGTAGAGAGGCTAGTAGCAAGATAGCATTTGAGGAGCGATTGAGAAAAATTGGGTAAATGAGGAGGGCTAGGAAGGTTTTCAGTTACTTATACACGAGGAATGTTGACACAAGGTGGAGGAAGCGAACTAGAAAATTGTCAAGTAAATACTTGGGCAGCAGTGGGGGGACAGGTAAGGAATCATCTGTCAAGCAAAAGGTTAAGGAGACAGAGAGGGATATGTGGAAAATAGAGAAGCAAACCAAATCAGCATTAGAGACATACATGACGTTTAAGCAAGAAATAGCCAAAGAAAATATTTACGATAACTCTAAGGGAAGCTCATTGTTTTTTGAGGCCAGGACAGGTGTACTGCGGACTAAAGCGTACTGAGCCAGAAACCAGGAGACTTTTTGTGCGGTGCGTGTGGAGAGGAGGAGGAAACGGCTGAACACCTGATACTTGCTTGTAAACAACTTCACCCTGCAGTTGAATGTAACGGGGAACTATTCAAAGCTATGGGTTTTAAAGACAGGGAAAGTAAAATAGACTTTGAACAGGTAGAAACAACTAAACGGAGGCCATCTGATTGGTGGATAATATCAACGCAAAAGTAAAGGAGTACACACCTAGGTATGCATGCATATTTCAAGGCTAGGTAGCGCGCGCCACCGCCGTCTGATTCAAAGGGTTGTGGCGGCCTCACGGTCGCACAGCAGCAGCCAGACACCCTTTCCCCTTTTCACTCGATAAAATGTTATGGCGGAGTGTGCGGGAAAGGGAAGTGGTGCGAGGGTGTGCAACCGAGCCTTAGCTAGAGTAGACTCTAGCTAGAGGCTGAAGGAACACAAAAATAAAGTCGGTCGTTGCTTGTTCTTCAGGGACGCATCACTCGCTTCTATTTGATGATTTCCAGCCGCGCTCGCGTCCCGCACTACAGGGTTGTATAGTTTGTATAGATCTCCCTGCTCCAGCACGCCTGGCCTAGTTCACCCCTTTTGCCGCTAGGGACAGACCGTACGAGCAGAGTGGCGCTAGTTATAACCTGTTCGCTGTCGTCTGCTTCTGCGATCTGTTCCAGCGCTCGCGCCGCTATTTCGGCAGCCACAAAGCGTTTACGTTGTTTGTAAATGCACCAATTCAAGAAACTACAAATAAAACAAAGTTTACGAAAGAGTGCTTCCCATTTCAATGACGACATAGTGTAGAAAGAGCGGCGCAAGAAAGGAAAACAACTAGTACAGCCGGCAGACGGTAACATTTTCCTTTCATTGCCTTCGTAGAAGGGAAAGAAATCTGATTACAAGAAGATTAATAGAATAAAATGTGGTGCAATGGAGTAATAATCAAATAGAATAATAAAGAACTTCATATATTTAATATGAACGAGGAAATTTAAAAGAATGACGCAGACGATATATTATACAGACAGCGCGCAGACTGCGAGAATCTGAAGACGCCGCAGAAGGCATTTAGCTTCAAACCTAACTGCATGCAGCTTTCTTGAGTTAATTACAGATGAGATAACGTAACGATCACATTATGGTATACTGCTGTGTGCCATTATGTAAGTCAGAACAAAGCAAAGGATCTGGCATCAGTTTTCACAAGTTTCCTGCCACGGACGTACGCAAAAAATGGATCGAGGCAGTCGGAAGGATAGGTGAGTTCTTTCCTGTTTCTTTTTTTCCGTACTGTTTCATATGGAAAGGAATTGAAGGCTTGCAACAGGTGACCCAATGCTTTAAAACGCTACTGCTTTGCGTGACGCAAACGTATGTTGCTATACGGAAGATTAAAACTCTTTCTACATTGCTAAAGTGGATTTTCCGAACGGCACGGCGCCTACATGAAGGCCGTGGAGAAGATACGTGTAATTGAAGATATATATGCAATTCATTTATTAAGCAGGCAAGTACTAAAATAAATATTATTTCGCCCTTTAACGTGGCGGCAGTTTCCTCTTCTAAATTAACGCGGAAAGGCGAGCTTTATAAATCGGAGAAGGCAACTGCCCTCACATTTGCGAACTCTGTGAACATGTGCGACCTAGCGATTGGTTTTTTGTTACTGCGCGTAAAATAATAAAAAAGAGTGCTTATGGCCATATGTTACAAAGCCGCTGTTGGATCTTGAGGACAATCCCAATTGCTGTCCCCCAGATTTTAGACCTTGCCGTTGAGTGCGGGAGTTGGCCGAGGTTGAGGACCTAGGACTTTGAGATGAAAACTGGAGGTTTATTTACATTATTTACAGTGAGAGTACAAAGAAATTAACAGGCATAAAGTCATTACGGGCCGGCAGCAACTCGGACGCTGCGGCCCGTGGCAAGAAGCTCGAAAGAGATGAATGAAGGAATGCTCTCTTGCTGCTCCCGGTCTCTGGCTTTTAACCCCTTCGGTGTCTCGAAGTCACGTCCCGTTCGGCCAATCGGCGAGCCCGCTCAGGTGGCGTCATTTTCGGCCAGTGGTAGGCGCCCGTGCGAATGTAAGTCAGACCCGGCGCAGAGGGTCGCTCCATTGTCTCCACCTGTCCGAGGGAGTACTTCTCTGCGGTATTGCCTTCCTGGTCTGCAACTGCCGTCACAAAGGCGGATGGGGGGGTTGCTGCCAGGGCTTCACGGTACATTACAGCCGTCTTGCCTCGCGGCGTGCAAGCGCACAGCGGGGGCAGGCGGTTTGTTCTCGAGCGACCTTTCAGAGCCGCAAAGCAGCTTTGCTCGGGACCCACGTTACTTGGAACAGTGCCAGGCTCCCGCTACACTTTCGGGAAGAGTCAAGCAGTGGCACAACAGCTCCACATGTGGCGCACGAGGTGGGGCACGCCAACTTGTTTGGACGTGCCGTGCCTCGGGAACGTGGTAGATGTGCGTGGTTCTGCGCTCCTTAATTAGGTGTGACGCGATTCGATGTGGTCTGGTGAACTCGAAGTAGGCTCAGGAAAGGGTCCCGTATCTAACAGCTCCTCCTCGCCCAGGAAATTCGGAATGGCCGGTGAAATCAATTCGCTGGCCATGAGGAACGCTGAAAGAACATGAAGGGTACTGGTGTCGAGCCTCGTGGGACGAATTTTGGGATCCTGGGCCCTGGAGAACGTACGTCAAACAAACAAAACATAGCGCTGCACCACGTGTAAGCGCAGGCTCTTCACCCTTGACTCGCCAGGCTGTTACTAAGTCAAAATGAACCCTGATCTTTTCTTTCCCCAATTTTGATAAAGAAGTTCCAACCACCTTTCTAAACTGCTATCCATATCTCCCTGGATGCCGACAAGGCCAGTGTGACATTGCTGTTGCAAAACAAAGGGTCGTTGTCGTTGCAAACAATTAATGAAAACAGCCGAACATATATTAAGCGGCCTAACTTCACGAACAATATGTTTCTAAAATATCGCAGTGGCGTACTTATCACACGTATTGGGGCCACTGAACAGTCCGGTCAACTCTACTACAAGTACGTAATCACAAGCGCGCTAGCTTTGTGGTCACTATTCAGAACGCGTACTTGCGTCGTAGGCAAACGTTTCATTATGCTTACTCGCGTTTCTTCCCTACAGGACACGTAACTTACACGAGCAATTAAACTTGCGGGACTTACGCACTCCGCAGAACCCTTAAAATTATGCGTCTTTTCTAGTTCCATGCACGCTAACTGACATGGCCGCCCTAAACACATGCGAGCAACCCAGTAAAACTCCTTCCGTCCGCACAGGAGACGCGCTAATGGAACTAAGAGCTCTTCTCATTGCAAATCACGCACTTACTGAAAACCTACGCGCTTAATCTTAGAAAATAAAAAAAAAACATAAATAAGAAGGTTAACTAATACACACGTGCCTTACGATAGGCATCTCACTCATAACCTGGACGCTTAATTTTACTCACAAGAAAAAAAAAACGATCTACTCATTAATTAACTCCTCACGAAATTAAAGGTTTACACAAAACGCCTCTTTCAAATCTCCGAGCTTCTCAAACGAAAACATAAACAAAGCTCATACCTTACATATTGAAAGAAACTTTAGTCTTAAATCGCGAAAATTTTCAAAGTGCTCAAAAATAAAACAAAACAACACGTTTTACTTCTACGGAAGCTCTTTTGGCCTCTCGTTTCAAACATTTACAACTGACTCATACTTTGAGCCGTACTCGGGGTGGTCGCGGTTCGAAAGCTATTGTGGCTACCCAGGTACAACAAAAGGACCGATACCCTATCAGCTCCTTCAAGACATTGCAGTGTCTTCCCGATTTGCGTCCTGGCGCCACGCTTTCACCATGAACTCGAATGACCGCGTCGCGACTTCCTACCACCTCCTCACGTCCTGCCACCCTGCGCGGTTTCGCCCTACATGTTGCACTCCGAAAATAACTACGGAACGACGAGGAACACAACTGCCCCGTGCTCTTTGTGCGCGTCCGCGCAGAACATGCTTCTCGGTCACTTTTTGACCGGTGGCTAGAACGTGCTTGATGCGCACATGTCGTCAACGACGACCGCATCTTTCTTTTCCTCGCGCCCTGCCTTTTTGTGTCTGTCGCCGCCTTTGGCTGCGCTACATTACTCAGCGCATTCCGATCTTTACGGCGCTTCTTTTTACGGCGCTTCTTTTTACGGCGCTTTTTCCTCGCACTCATTTTCATGCCGTCCTCTGGCGCCTCGTGCCGGCCGGTACACATCTCGTCGGCCCGGATCGGTCTGCTGCCCGCACAGTCTGAATGATTAATAACTAAATCATCGTTCTCTTGGCAACCTAGACTGGCGGAGAGCTGCACTGATCCCTGAACCATACAGTTGTCTTCCCTTGAGCTGCGCAGCTCGCAATCCTGCGTACTGCCTTCAACTGCATCGTCCAGCTGGCACTGCGCTTCGGCACGCAGGTCTCACTCGACATGGGTGCTCGTGTCTGTCGGGTCAGCAGTATTCTGTGTTTCTTTAACGACCTTGTTAACATTACCTGCGACGCACACGCGCGGTGACTGTCAATTCATTCACAGCTGGCCTAGCTGTCTCTACAGTGCTCTGTTGGCACAGCACCTCGTCGCTCTCACTACGGCCTTTAACGGCCCCTCGTCAACCTTCTGTTAAGAACGGCCAGCTGCAGTGCAAGTTTTGCCGGCCAGTTGCGACAGTGGCCGCAACTTTCCTGGAGCGCCGCCGCAAACCTCTAGCCACGGCGTGACTAAGTCTACTTTGTGTCGAGAACAATACGCGCGTCCTCCACTCTCCGTCGCTGGAGCTAGGATGCGTTCGACGAAGCAGGCTTTGTGCCCAACACGACACCGCCGAGGGAACGTAGGCCGAGGCCGTTTCTCACGCACCGTTCTTGAATTAAGCCCCGAGTTACGCGAAGACAGTCGGACGGTGGCAGGCTCCGTGAACCTGTGTGTGTGTGTGTGTGTGTGTGTGTGTGTGTGTGTGTGTGTGTGTGTGTGTGTGTAAGCCCTCGCGCAAAGGGGCGGCCGTTTCCGTCTCCTGGGTATTGGGGGAGGACCGAGTGTTTATAAACCGCTGTTGTGCGGACACTCAGTACACTCTCTCAAGCAGTCATGTTAGACTGACACACTTTCTCTCGCAGTCATGTTAGACTGACGTACTTTTCTCTCGCAGTCATGCTAGACTGATGAACTGCTTGTAAATTCTGTAAATAAACCCATATTCCTCGTTCTCGATGAGAAGCAGTCCTTCCCTTCATCAACGTCCTCAGCGTGGATAAGTTGGACGACGGTATGGGCCAGCTACCTTCTAATTCATGCCGGACTCCAATCTTGACAACTGATTACGAGCGATGGGATTGAGCCCCCAATCCTAACACTTCTAAGATCCATGGCAGCTGCCCCGACTGGTGGTTAGAACTGTTTTCCTTAATTAATTTGTGCAAACACACAATATGCAACAAATTTCCGATTCCTAGAACTATCAAAATAAACCCAACATTTGAAGTCTGGCGAATCAAAAGGAAAAAAAAACCACGCACTCACTTACGGTTGCAGCACCCTGCCATCTGGTTCATCGGTCCGCTCTTCCCGGTTCCTCAGGATTCTCTGGGTCGAAGGCTCGCGCTTCTTCGCTGTTCCAAGTTCCTCGGGACTCCTTTGGACGAAGGCTCTTTTTCGCTGTTCCGGGTTCCTCAGGACTCTCTGGGTCGAAGGCTCTTTCTTCTTCGTTGTTCCCAGTTCCTTAGGACTTCTTTCGACGAAGGCTCTCTCTTCTTCGCTGTTCCCGGTTCCTCAGGATTTCTTTGGACGAAGGTTCACCCGTAGCGCTGCCACCAGTTGTATCTGGAAGACAATCCCAATTTCTGTCCCCCAGATTTTGGACCTTGCCGTTTAGTGCGGGAGTTGGCCGAGGTTGAGGACTTTGAGATAAAAACTGGAAGGTTATTTACATTATTTGCAGTGAGAGTACAAAGAAATTAACAGTCATAAAGTAATTACGCTGCGGCCCGTGGCAAGAAGCTCAAAAGAGATGAATGACGGAATGCTCTCTTGCTGCTCCCGGTCTCTGGCTTTTAACCCCTTCGGTGTCTCGAAGTCACGTCCCGTTCGGCCAATCGGCGAGCCCGCTCAGGTGGCGTCATTTTCGGCCAATGGTAGGCGCCCGTGCGAATGTAAGTCGCACCCGGCGCAGAGGGTCGATCCATTGTCTCCACCTGTCCGAGGGAGTACTTCTCTGCGGTATTGCCTTCCTGGTCTGCAACTGCCGTCACAAAGGCGGATGGGAGGGTTGCTGCCAGGGCTTCGCGGTGCATTACAGCCGTCTTGCCTCGCGGCTTGCAAGCGCACAGCGGGGGCAGGCGGTTTGTTCTCGAGCGACCTTTCAGAGCCGCAAAGCAACTTTTCTCAGGACCCACGTTACCTGGAACAGTGCCAAGCTTCCGCTACACTTTCGGGAAGAGTCAAGCAGTGGGACAACAGCTCCACATGTGGCGCACGAGGTGGGGGACGCCAACTTGTTTGGACGTGCCGCGCCTCGGGAACGTGGCAGATGTGCTTCTGCGCTCCTTAATTAGGTGTGACGCGATTCGATGTGGTCTGGTGAACTCGTAGTAGGCTCAGGAAAAGGTCCCGTATCTAACACCGCAAACTATATTCACCGACTTTTTCCAGGTTCAGGCAGTCAAGTTTGGGAACCGAATCACCGTTCAAAGGTGTGCAGCCTACACTTTACGCCTGACGACTACAAACCAGGCTTGAAGAAGAAAATCTTAAAACCTGGAGCAGTGCCATCCGTTTTTCCACCTTCTCCTTCTCATCATGCGTCAGTCAGCCTTGCGGAAAAAGCGCTGTGCGCTAAAGCGGGCGAAGGTGCAAACCGTGCAGACTGCAATCCATGAGGACAAAAGGTCAGTGAGAATTATTAGTTTTACGAAGATCAAATTTATTATTGCTTGCATTACTCATTTCTTCATTTGGGTCGAACATGTGCATATAAATCAAATATTTTTTATTATTCGCAGGAGAAAGCCTAGCGCACCACCATCACCAGACGAGGTAGCATCAGTGGCGCCTGTATCAGAAACGTCCCCAGATCTGCTGTATACATATACTCTACCAGATCAGCTGAATTCACCTTCCTCGCCACACGATGCCGATGTGGAAAACATTGCTTCAGCAGCACACATGGAACACAATTCCCAAAAAACAATGAGGCGCTCGATGACATGTCAAACGAAGATAACACGCAAGAAGATGCGTTGACTAGCAAGTGCTACTAAGACGTTGCGCAGGAAATGTCAGAAATTGGAAAGAAGAAATGACAATTTGAAGTCACAGCTTGCGCAGTTGAAAAAATGAGTTTTCCAAGGTCAATGCACTCGCCGAAGCTACTGGCGCGATCACGCTACAGGTATACATCTACGTCTGGGGGCCTATATACTGTAAAATTCTTAAAATCACGCGCTATTTATTTACACAAATTTCGCGATTGAAAATTGCCGCGAAATTTAAGGGCAGGCGAAAATATTGGCAAGAAATAAAGACGCTATGTTGGAAACTAAAAATTATATTGCCGACTAGATCTGATCTGCTAGCTGCAGGCACGCCGAAGTATTAGTCCAATGAGAACTTACGCATGAAGAGCATGTGTTATCGAATTTAAGTCAAACGTACAAGTCTGAACAGAGTGGACTGTTTCGGAGAGGCAGAAATGGTTAAAAAGAAACGAGAAGGAATTCTCGCGGTCCACTGTGCTGTATGTCACAAACCTGAAGTTTCGCTTACTTTATAAGTGCGAAGGTTTAGTAGCCGTGAACATGTCCCAGGTCCCCAATTCATGAACAGATGGGGGCGCGAAATGGGGTTTTACAGTAAATGACTTTATTTGTTCTTGTACGTTTTACGTGCTTTTGACTAGTGCTTCATTTATTTTCAGGAAAAGCTGGACGAGAACGACCAGAAAGCTATATTTTTAAAGGAACAGCTGCAATGCCTGAATGAGAAAAACCACCACTGGACAGAAGCCACAATCCGACAGGCAATACTGTGGCATGCTAAGTCACCATGCGGCTATGAAATGTTGCGGCGGTCAGGATGCCTCACTCTTCCAAGCCGTACGACACTCGAGCGCTACGCAGGGTGTTGCAACAGCGAAGTTGTTTCTTCACGAATGAAACAAAGACTGCACCATGAAAGCGCACGCCTGTCCGAACGAGTGTGTCGCTTCCAGATGGGAATATAATTTAATACATTATACAAGAAAATAACGAAGAAAGTGCCTAACGTGAGTGCTTGGCTGACCATAAGCCATTGTTATCGCCCCAGAACGAAACGTGAACAGGAAGGGAAAGAAAGTCCTAGCTAGCTAAGCCAGATTATCTCAAAGTGAAGCGTACGTATACGTGTAATCGAGACGTGGCTGGGCGATAAGGGCGTTCTGGCACCAGTGCACTGAAGCTGTGTGAACCACCTCAGTGTCATATGGATAACGGCTAATGAGGTACTTTCTGATGGTAACGTTTCAATTCCGCACGACTGTACGTTGCATAATTTCAGTTTGCGACAACGCGCTTATTTGCACCCATCGAACTAAAGATAGTGGGGGCGTAATGGCTGTCCATTTGATATATTATATAGCCCGCCCGGACTTCTTTCTTTCTTTCGGTATTTGCGCTGTGCACAATCACGTTCCTATTGGACGAATTATCTGATGCAATGAAATGCGATTTCCTTTTTCAGGAAAAGATGGGTTCCTTAGTTGTGGATGAAATGTCGCTAAAGCAGGCTGCGACATACGAAAGAAAGGCCGACAGGACTCATGGACTAATTGAAATGGGAGGTCTGGAGAAGGAACTCGGAATTGAAAATGAACTGGCCACACACCTTCTCGCTTTTGTGTTTGTCGGGCTGTCGACGCACTACACGTAAGATGATCATTACTTTTACTGGCACAATTCCAAAGGCTTCTATTGCGATGGAAAGGTCGCCATGATATAAGACATAACATTTCAACTTCTTTCAACAATATAAGTTTCGGAAAGAACTACCTGAACATTTAGCGTGCAATATTGATTTAACGAAATATCCTGCGCATTTATATTTTTCAGCCTCCCGGTCGGATATTACTTCACGCAGTCTATAAAAGGTGATCAATTGCACCGACTAGCGCTCCAAGTCATGAGGTCCATTGAAGAAGCAGGTTTTCAAGTTCTCCGACTTGTAGCCGACAACCACGCATCTAACTGCAAGATGTTTGCCATATTTGGAAGTGGTCAAATAATTCCAGTCGTACCGTAAATTGTCCGGTGTACTTGCTTGGAGTTCACGTTTCAGTACAACGTGTCTGGGAGATTTGTAAATATAAGTCAACGCACACTGATGCTCAGTTTGTATTATAGAAAACTTATTCAGGCTAGCCGTAGTTCATTTATATATAGCCCACATGTATCATATGTTGTACGAGCGCAAGTATATAATCAAGAAATTAATGCTTTTGCCAATACTGCCTTTCGGAATACGCGCAGCGCTGATCGCATGATTTTAGAAATAAACCAAGATCTACACGCCTGACTTTCAGGCTGCGTGTACATTTGTATTAGTGAACTGAAAAATTTAACTACTAGACTGTGGGAGCCTGAAAACCATTGAATATTAATTTGTAGAACCATCACGTGATGAAAAGAGTTTCTCCTTAGATATTGCTAACTAAAGTACACGCATCGTCGGCAAGGCTTTCAGATTCGTTTCTTAGAAGCAACATTACAAACAAAATAATGTATATATATATATATATATATATATATATATATATATATATACGTATGTGTGTGTGTGTGTGTGTGTGTGTGTTGAGTACGTATTGCAAAGCCTCTTTTCTTTTTTAATTGCAGACACCCTTTGGACACCAATCGGAAGTTCCTCGCTTTCGACCACTGTCATATCCTCAAAAACCTCCGCAACCAGTTGATATCCACCAATAGAGTGCTGTGCAACGGCGGACAGTACTACAGCCCGAAATATTTAAGAATGCTACTGGACATAATAGAAAGACAACCTTCATTCAAGCTTGTGTGGAAGCTGACGCGGAAACGTGTACCCGACAAACTTCGAGAAAATGATCGTGAAGAGGGCCCTAGACGTGTTCTCCCCTCAGGCATGTATAACTAAACCTGAAAGGTATTTAGTGACATCATGAAGATGCCACCTCTCTTGATTCCGTGCATCCAATGCGTGACGCACACTTTCGTGACAAATTTACCTATATACAAAATATTATATGAGCTTTAGGTCCAAGTTTTCTTTTTTTCAGGAAAAAAAAATCTTGCAGGATTATTTCGAATCCACGAATGCCCGCAAGTCCTTGATTTACCTTACCTATAAGGCGTCTATGTGGACATCTGCGTATATATTTAAATGCAAGAATAAATGCGTTCATGCTAGCGTGGAAATTAGTTGTCATTATAGCGGTATACCTTTAGCGCTATACATATTTCGACTGCGCCTGAAACAAGCCTGTCATTTGCTGTCAAAATTGATAGCGCTAGTTTCCAAAGAGAGAAGGTGCGGCACGTGCCGGCTTATATTTCTTTCGATATTAATATACATAAAGCTGCTTCAATTCTAGGGCAGAATATTTCCACGGAACATTTTTATTACTTGTTGAGCAGGCTAAATATTCACGCTCGGTATATCCGCAGGTACCGTAGCTATAATGTAGCAATTAAGCATACTTAAAGAGAAGAAATATGAAACTTCATGTACATTCCCTATGAATAGGTTGATCGGGATCTCAAATAAGCATCGAGTACATTTGTGCGCTTTACTAATTTGTGTTAATCACCAAACCAACTTTACGTAGATCACATCTACGACAAATACGTCGATATAACAGTACACCTGAGCACACTTTCGAAGATAACTGTCAATTGCATGCGATGCGCCATTCTTAACTTGGAGTAACTTGACTTCCTCATATTGCTTCTATATCACAAAACTGTCCTAGCTGTGCGCTGGCTCATTTCAAATGGCCATACCGTGACAAAACGCCTCGTCAAATTGACAACCACCGGATGACGTTTAGTTCTTTGTCCGTATTTCTGAGCGGCTTTACTGTGGAGAGCAATTGTGAGGCCACATCAGCGGGTTTTTTTTTTCTTGGCCGTCTTTTCTGAGCACAAACAATATATTTGATAGACGATATCTTGCCCCAGATAACTTAAATTCATTTTACTCATGTGTTCTAAACACCGATCTTGCCGTAAATTCCGTCATTAAAATTATTTCATAGTTGATGTAAGTTTAGTTGATCAGGAGGGCATAACACATGATTGAAGCTCCTTCAGGTTGTTCATAAAAACGTACGTTGGTTTTAGCGTCATAGACAGTAGCGATTTCTTTAACAAAGAGAGAGAGAGAGATGGGGAGGAGCATTTATTATAACGACAGATATTTTCGCCGGTGTGTGTACGATTCCGCTGACATGCTACCCTGTATAAGGAAGGGGAAGGGGATTAACGATTGCAGAGGAGATGAAAAAGAAAAAAATAATAATATTTGTGCCTGTTAGCTTGCCGCCCTGTACATCTATATTCCATTGCATTGAGGGGCTGTCAACTTATTGTAGCGTTTATGTAGGCGTTTCGCGACTTCGATCAGAATATCGGGAGAGCGAAGAGTACCATCCATAATTCGCACGATGCTCCTCGACAGCGAAACTTCCAGAAGAACTAAGTGCAAAGGTGGGGAAAGCGCATGGTTGAGGGGACTAGGGAAAATATCCTGACCAATAGCCGGCTGCACGATATTCATGGATTTCCGAACTTTGATGTTTACTCTTCCTCTCACTGCCTCCAAATTCTTGAACGAAGAAGGAACCCTCCACATACATACTCTTTGATTTGAGCAAACACATGATTTTAAAGCCACGCTTTATATGAGGGTTCTCCCGGACGTTCCTGTATGTGGCTAGTGGGTGGTGCTGCTTTCTCCCCGAATAGATTATACTCAAAGAAAATGAATTATGTCTCGCAGCACAGCAGCCCGCGATGTACGAACCATTAGGCTACAATCGCACGTGTACTTCCGTACGTATACGCGTACTACTCTTCGATATTACCGCTCTGTGTGTCGCGTTGTGCAGCACGTGTCCGCGAGAGCACATGCACTCGTGCCAGTTTCCTTTATGCAAGTAAGGAGAAACGAAACGGAAAAAATGATAGCATTTGATTAACCGCTTTAAATGAATTCCAAGGTATGCGGCGTGTCTGCATACCTTGGAATCTGTTTTTCTTCTGGAATCTATTTTAATTTTTCTTTCGTAGAAACCGTATGGGTTTCCTTTGTAGCAATTGCTACGAATGGGTGGATGTCTGAGTTTTCCTTAATTATTTCTCTCCACCTTGCGGGTTTCCGCAGAACTATTACGTGATAACTTTTCCACTCCCTTTATTCTTTCTAGGTTACAGCTGCGCTGCGGTACCTTCAGCAATATGGCAGAAGATTTGCGATAACAGGATTCGAAGACAGTCTGCCAACAATCCAGCACATGGAGGCGGTATTGAAATGGTTCACTATACACAACATGAGAAGTACAACATTTCACATTGTAAGCCGGGACCCAAACAGGATGCCGTTCAGCTCTCCAGATGATGACAGGTATCATTATATACCTCCACAGTCTTTCTAACTAAATGCTATTGTTTTTTTACAGTACTATGTCATTTCAGGTTACTGTGGCTGGAAAAAGAATTTTCGCCCTTGGCATCGTCGAAGGCCGCAGCACCCCCACAAGAGGGCATTCATATCTCTGGAAACACACGAAGCTTTGCACGTCACCACAATGTCCACAGTCCGGTGCACACAATTCCTCCTCCGTTCCGGTTTCCTTTATGTGTTGACTTCAAAATTCTCCAGCGACCTTGTCGAGGCACTTTTTTTCTACCATTCAGCAACTAAATGGGTCGAACGACCTGACAGACGCCCATGCAGCACTTTCATCTCTGCAAAAAGTTCTGGTGATGGGCATCTTTCACTCATCACCAAGCGGCAGCGCAGAGAAGGCAATGAGTCCTCTTGGATCCCACCCCGCCCTTTCAACCTCGTGGCCCACAGAGGAAACGAATTCAACAGCACTACAAGAGTCAGGGGCCGTTCAAGAGCCATCAGCCGAGGCTTCATTGGCGATGCCTGCTCCTACAATGGGAGAAGCGATGCGGCCATATTTGGCGGCTCGACGGCTTTACTGTGGTGGGTTTTTTGTCGTAAATTAATTGTAACGTAATCAGTTCAATTGGCCGCAATTGTGCGTGGTGCGGAGCTACTTGCCCTGTAGCGTGTAAATGAAGAAGAGCGTCAATTATTGCACGCTCATATGTAAATGACAAGTACCAATAGACAGAGTGACCTACGTATCCAGAAATAAAAAAGGAGGCCTTCGCCAGCCGCGACTACGGTTCCCTAATGACTAACGACATATTCTAACGCGATGGCACAATCACAAGAAATATCCTCAGACACACCTCACAGGCGCTACTGCGCCTTTGACGTGTGCCTATGTGCCTTCGCGCTAGATTATGTCGTTCAGCAAACCTCAACTAGCCCAACAACGAGTCCTTCCCAATCACCTCCTATTCTGTTCCATCAATATCTACATCTTGCGATGCGGTCGATGTATACTGATTATAGCGATATGCCCTTGAACTATTCGGTCGTGCGAGCCCTACAATAACTCCCTTAAGAAACAATTACACAAACTTAAATTTACGAGCAATAATGCTGCGCGCGACACATATACCGTGTATACCAGCTAATGCAATAGCTGTTAATATAAAACAGACACAAAAAAACACGGTGCAAGATGCAGTTATAAAATCCATAGTGTGTTCGTTCGGCGTCACAGGTCGCATGCACGACCGAACACCGTGGGTCGTCAGACATATATATATATATATATATATGTGTGTGTGTGTGTGTGTGTGTGTGTGTGTAAATTTTTATTTGAAGCCAGCTGATATGTATACCTAATCAGGAAGCATAATACGTACTTATTTAATTTATGTCATATCTGTATACGACGTAGTCCTTCAAGCATTTTTATTGTGTTTTATTTTTTTCTTCCCTTAGCCCCCCAGCCAGGCATGAGGGCGAGCACGCTTGACCTCATTGCAGGTTTTCTCGTCAAAGCAGCTGAGGACAGCATCAACTGCAGCCAATGCATAGAAAAAAATCAAGGCTCCCCGCTCGTCTAGCCCCGCTACTGCCGTTATATTCAATTTAGACCGGGGAGAGCTTTCATATCCAACACTTGCATTTATTTCATTTGTCTGCACTGTGGAAAGGGCAGCAGAAGCGTTTGCACCGTTTGCCATATCCAAGAAGAAGCCGATGGCACTTTTCGGGCAACCAACACTTCCAGCAGCAACTGAAAATCCTGTTTTCAGGCATGAAGGTACTACAAGAGAGCACCAAGAAACCACCGCGCGGCATGTGCTGCAGAAGTTCAGCCGTCCTTTCTTTGCGAATTACGCGGTCGACAAGACCACCGAAGAAGGAGAAGCCAGAAAAATTGCGGAAAAGCCCAAATGTCGAAAAATTTTGAAAGTCTAGACGCGTGTTCGTTGTGCCAGAGTTAAGGCGTCTGTGCATTTGTAAATAAACTTGATTGAATTTTCGCGCAAGTTCAATACGCTCTTCAGCAGTGACACCAGCTGGAAACAACGTGCACCAGCAACACGTAAATAAATCCCTATGTTTTTCGAAATCGCAAAGTATAGGCATGTGAAACATATGTTGGACTGATAAAATGCCTTGACGACGACCAGCAACGACGCTAAACCTTTAGTTAAATTTTCAAGCGATAGCATAAGTACTTATGTACAGTCACTTTGATGAATACGTACTGCATTAAAACCTATATAAGAGAAACTGAACTATTGCGTTGTGCGATAGAGAGCTGGCCTACTATGACCCAAAACGTATAATTGCAGATAGCGCATGCATGCTTCATATCCAGACAGCGATTATAACTGTCTGTTTAGGCTATCGATCGATGATGGAAAACGCCGTTTTTCACATCGTGCGTACATAATTATGCCGAACCTCGATCACGAAGCCAAAAGCCCTCGGCAGTTATGTCAGTGATATTATCAGTGCGTTTGTTATGATGCGCTAATATTTGGAGGTTACATGTAGCTGGCAGTGCGTACCAGGCGATCATTTTCTCGTAGTATAGTGTGCGGGCAATTGCAACAAGTTTTACGAGCGAAATGGTCGGTAATCCACGACGACAGCGACTACGGTGCATGTGTTTGTTCCTATTTCCGCACTGTAGTCGCTTCCTTTAGTGAGAGTTGCCACTTCGCTTATGATCACGATTGCGGTCGAGATATTGCCTGTCAGAATGAATGAGCAATAGAGGCACTGGTTCTAAGTGACGCATCATACACCATCTTAAATAGCTTAGAATCAGTTCAATAAAAAGCTTCGCGATGCATATTTGACTTGCTGAGCACGTAAGCGATCGCTTGATCAGTTAATTTTTTTTTTTCTTGTGTGGAGCGGCGCAAAATTTCCGCATAATCGACAAACCTAGATCATGCAAGCATTCGTGTATGGTTGTACACGTCATTACATAGCACAGCAATGACTACACTTAAACAGTTTTGACGTACTAGCTGTTGTCTTTTCGAGAAATTGTCGCATACGCTAGCAGTCTGCCACAGCAGAGGAGCACGCGCACATTCGAACGCCGCACAGCCGCCCGCCGCGTAGCAGACGGATGGATGGATGGATGGATGGATGGATGGAACGGGGCGGTGGGCTGCGCCACCAAGCTCTAGCTATTATACTGCCTAATGTCCTACCTAGGTTAAACAATGAAAAAAGAAAAAAAAAACTGAACTACCTCGCCCAAATTTTCTGATCCCCTATTGCGAACTGTGCTTTTGTACGTCTCCATCTTTTTTCGTTTCCCTACTTCCACCAATCCTCCAATCGCCTCTTACTAATGTCTATTGCGGACATGTTTGCTTTACCACTGCTCCCGCTGAACCCAAGGGCTTCAAGGAGGTCAGTGGATGTCAGTGGTGCCTAAATCGACCGCTGGGTAGACGTGTTCACATTCTAATAAAACATGCTCCGTTGTTTCCCTAGCTTTACCGCAGCAAGCACATGCTTCTTCTTCCTTCTTGTATCTCGCTTTTTAGGTGCGCGTTCTAAGGCATCCCGATCTAGCTTAGAAAAGTAGTGAGCTTCCCTTTGAGTTACCTTAAATGGTTTCTTTCCTGATTTCGTTTTTTCCTCTTAAGTAGTTACTCATGGCAGGTTTCTTTTCCATTGCCGCCACCCATGAGATTATTTCAGCCTCTCCGACTTTCCGCTTGACCTCCTTTGTTGCTGTGTTGCCCACCCTACAGGCCGCATACTTGCTGGTAAGCTTCCTAGTTCTTTTCCTCCACTGTGAATCAATGTTTTTTCCTGTACAGATACCTGAGCACTCTCCCAGCCCATTTACTTTCTTCCATATTCCTCAGCCGTTCTTCATACTCAATTTTACTGCGAGCTTCCCTCACTTCAAAACTAGTCCAGCCCATATCACCCTGCACAGCTTCATTTGTAGTCTTCCCGTGAGCGCCCAATGCGAGGCGACCCACTGACCTTTGGTTCCCGTCGAGTCCTGATTGTACCGCTGATTTAAAGCAAACAACCGCATTTCCAAAAGTAAGTCCTGGAACCATTACACCTTTCCACATTCCTCGGAGGACCTCGTACCTATATATTGTATCCCCATAGCGCTCTGTGCTTCATTATGGCTGCGTTTCTCTTCCCCTTTACTGTTATAGTTTGTTCCTGTGTTTCCATATATCTATTGCCTTCGTTTATCCATATACCAAGGTATTTATATTCAGTTACCAGAGGTATTTCTTGGCCCTGTATCTCCACTGTCTGTTCACTGTTTTAATTGAATACCATAACACCTGATTTTCTAACACTAAATTTCAAACCTAAATTGTTGCCTTCCTGTCCACAGATATTAGCCAGACGTTGCAAATCACTTTGCTTGTTAGCTAGCAACACAATGTCGTCCGCATAAAATAAACCTAGGAGTTGCTGCTCTACTACTGTACCCGCCTGTTTAAATAAGAGATTAAACCCGATATTACTTCCTTCTAGCGCCCTCTCCATCCTCACCATGTACATCATAAACAGCAGCGGTGATAAAGGGCACCACTGCCTCAGTCCCTTGTTGATATGAACTTTTTCCCCGCTCCTCATCCCTTCCCATTCAACGCAAACGGTATTTTCTAGGTAAATCTCTCTCAAAAGCTGTAGACAATCGTTACCTAAGCCTTCCCCTTCCAGAATATCCCACAAAATGTTGCGGTCTACGTCGTCGTAGGCTCCTGTAATGTCTAAAAAGGCCACATACAACGGTCTGCTTTCTGCTTTTGATATTTCAATACACTGAGTAAGAACAAGCAAGTTATCATCCAAACGCCCACCTATTCTGAAGCCATTCTGAAGCTCTCCCAAAATGCCATTATTCTCTGCCCATGCCTGAAGCTTTAATTTGATTGCCTACATTGCTAGCCTGTATATTACCGATGTAATGGTCAACGGTCTATACGAGTGAATTCTTTCTCCCCCTTACCTTTATAAATTAAATTCATTCTACTTTGTCGCTAACTGTCTGGTATTCGTCTATCTTTTGAAGTTTTTTCCACTGCTTTCACCAGAGCTTCCTTACTTTTTGGTCCTAGTTCATTAATCAGCTTTAAGGCCGATCCAGACGACGGACCAAGTCTGCGGGCCGATCGGTCACGTGATGCGACGTCACGGCCCGCCGCGGTCCGGTCCGGCGCAGAGCACATCCACACGGCGGACCGCCGCGTGCGTTAACGGCACGTGCGTTATCAGAAGAGGCACTCCAAAGGGTGTAAACTGTTCTATGCTGATAACGCGCGTGCCGTTCGTTACTGGAATGTTCCGGGCTCGCAGCGTTAAAGAAAGGAAACGCATCAAGGCAGATGACGATTATCGTTGTGTGGCAGAAGGGGCACGCCAAAGGGTGTAAACTGTTCTTAGACTGTATATGCTACGCTCGTTTCATTCAGACATTTATGATGATGAAAGGCTTCTCATCATGGTTTTATATAAATAATAAAATGAGTGCTTGACGAATGTTAATTCTTGGTCATTTTTGTGCATTTTAAGGCAATTTTAGTTTCTGGTGAAATCGGGAAATTTTAGCGAGTTTCTGGTGTGCCGACTTTCCAATCTGGCAACGCTGGAGCCTCATTTATCCATCCATCCATGCATGGCGGCGCATGTGGTGTCGTACGCGCGCGAGTACAGCCAACGCCTCCTATAATATACGTTGGTACAGCACGAGTTTGCAAGTACCCAGAGTTTCATGATCTCCCTGTGATATGAGATGCCATCGACGAGTTGTGCCGTAAATGGGTAAGTTTTTTACCTTTGTGTCGGCGCCTCTGTCACATTGTACCGACGCCGTGCTCTCCGCCGACAGTCGGCACTTCGAAATCGGTGTCGAGTCGGCCTAGTGTGAGTGAGCCTTCACCAATCGGCATTCTCCAGGCGCACTGCTTGTGGCGAGGACGGTGGCCTATCGTGCAAGTCGGATTCGTCGCTTCCGCTGCCTCTTTCGTCCGTCGAAGCGTTACGTTCGGGTGCTACTTCGTAAGGGTCTAAATTCTGAGCACGCATGAGAGCTAAAATTATTTGTTCCAGCTCGCTCAGGTCTTCGAGAGACGCTATCAGAAATCAGAAGCGCATGCTTGGCTACATCAACACGAACTGCGTAAAGCGTCGTTTCGTTTTCGCGCTCTTGGTTTCATTTGTACCAGTCAAATACCAAAGCACTTGGACAGAAAACCGCAAAATCACGTAGCTATTATCGCAGAAATACTTTAACACTTTGGAAAACATGGATCGCAGGAACATCGACTCGATAAACAAAATACTTTCTCACACCTACGGCCGCACTTGTCTGTCTCCCACTAATGCTGGCCTTTATTCTATGGCTCACCTATTGCAGTATGCTCCCAATGAACGACTTCATCCTCACTGCTGATTGAAAAATTATGATAAAAAATGTTCCACGGCGTTTTCCGCGTTAGTACTTCATGATTAGACGCTCTGGCCGGTAAGCTCTCCATTGCATTAAAACAAGTGGGTGCCGTAAAAATTGGTTGTCAGTCCCTTTAAAGTTGTGTTGGTGTATTTGTAAGCAATAGCTGGCACATTAAAAGAAAAGCCGATCTGCAAATGTCAGTGATGACTGTCCTCTTAGACACCCCACTGGCCCTTGCAATGAAACCAGTATATTTATCAGCATAGAAACGTGTTTACCCACGACGTGACGTGATTGATTGATGACGTGATTGAGACGCGCCGCAGTACGATGAAGATACGCGCAGCGAATTTCAGGGACGGTCGCGTCGAGTAACTTTTCTTTCTGCATCGTCGGACAGAAAATGCGCGGGCTCTGTTTTTAAAAGTAAATTGTTGCTATGAAATGCGCGGGCTTTCTCGTCTGAAAGCGCCGGCTTGTACTAGAGATATTTCACAATTTCAGGCATACGTCCGTGTATTGTCTGAAGAACGAGAGAGAGGGAAAAAGCGCCTCCGTGGTGTGGTGTAATGGTTAGAGTGTGTGGCTTCTGTGCAAAGAGTACTCGGGTTCGAAACCGGTTATTGGACTGGTTATATATATATATACACGAGAAGAAAGGAAACCGAGGGGACCGATTTTTATTAGTCATTTAGTCAACATTATTATTTTTATCAGATTATTATTAGTCAACTACGTGTCCTTGGTGTTGGCTTCTTATTATAGGACATATATACATATATATATATATATATATATATATATATATATATATATATATATATATATATATATATATAGCATAAAAAACAAACTGCTACATGACTACACAGCCATAAACACCAAGTGACAGACTACAAGGAAAACTCAGCCAGCTTGTCGTGTGGGCTCACGCCGTAAAACCGAAAACAACACTTAATTTTGTATTACCCGTTTTGTTCCTACATTGGTTTGCAAACTTTTGTTGCTGTTTCACTTCTAATAATTTGTTACTTAGTTCGGCAGGTGAACACTAAACCGACTTGCGTTCGTTTGTTCAGAATATTTTGTTAGTTCTCTATATTAGAGAACATTGAATAGTTTCTTTTCCAGTACGAATAGTTAGTGCGTAATATTCTATTCGTATTCAACACTTTCAATATTCACACAACTCTAAAGCCCATTTCACATGGTGCAATGTAACACTGCATTTCTCACAGGTACAATTTGGCGTGCACTGATCGGGACAGCTGTGATTTTCGCATTTGCAAGCACCTAGAGGAGGACTGAATTATGGTTGGCATCAGTTTTCTTAGGTGAAAATTAAGTTTAAAAACTTAGAAACTGTTTTGGGGACAGTTTTTAATGTTTGAGTGCATTGCTTTATCAAAATAAACATTAAGTAGGTAGGCCATAGTGGCATCTAGGATCCGTGTTGTGATTGATTCCCCTTTCTTGCCACATGTGTGTTTTTGCAGAGAATTTCAGCAATATGAACATCGAAATAGTGCACACACGAAGGGTCGGATGGCCCATTTTCCACAACTGCGAATTTGAAAGTGCGAAAATGCGTGGAAATTTGCACCATATGAAACAGGCTTACTAAATATGCACATGATGTGTGTGCTATGAGTTAAGATACTATTAGGCAGTGTTTATTGTCATGGAAGCTGTGACAATTTATCTCTCAAATTTCTTACAGTGGTCACCTCCCATTAACTGCCTAAGACTATATATATGACTGAAGTCGTAGCACAAAACCTTTTTCATATTCTCACGATAGCTATAGACATTTTTCAAATTTCTTCTGGTAATTACTGACTACAAGCTGCCTAAAGACAGATATCAATCCTCCTTGTTGCCATATGATCATTATTTTCTTGTATTGCTCCTTAGCCACTGGTTTAATAGTTCTTATGTTCTTATGTAAGCTGTCCCGAGGAAGACAGGACGTTACCATCCTAGGATAATCTGCATGTTCCCAACTGGCATGGAAAATTCGGACAGGACCAATCCCATACACTGCGTGCGGCGTCGGGGTGCTCCCACGGTCACCGTTCATGCTAACCTTTGACGGGCGGTCATTTCCTATCAAAATTCTCTGTCAAGGCTGGCCTGACTGGGAAGCTCTCAATTTCAACTCTTGCAAAGTTCCATATCCCCACAGAGGCCTTAAAAATCGGGACTTTCAAATATCAATAATTTTTTAACCATTTCTGAGCTAGCTATACCTGCCACTGGAAGGGAAATGCAGAGAAAAGCCATGGTTAATTCACATGTTCTTTTGTTCCGCCAGCCGCTAAATAGCAGCTTTACTGAATTTAGTATGACCGTCAGTTATCAGTGCGTTCCTATCAAAGCCACTCTGATGAATGAAAATGACAGCTTTGCATTTTTTCTTTTACTTGTCCTTTTGGTGTCTTCGTATGCCTCAGGAGTGTGCAGTTACTTCCTTAAGCATCTGAACAATAAAGCCAAACTTAAATAACATTCTCTCGCGGACTTTTATCCCTGCTTGTTTCTCGCACCAGAGTGGTGCAACAAGCTAGATCTGGCGTCATGTTGTTGGAGCAGTTTAGTAAAACAACCGTCAGCATCCAGCCCATTCAAAATCGTTCAACACTAACTTTATAAGCGATTGTAGTGTCTTGATCACCACATACACTGCAGGTAAAAGCAGCCGAAACAAGAATTCTACCTTCAGTTCATCACTTGGTTTTAGGTAGTCAATGGGACTGACATGAGAAATGCTGGACAAATTCCTACAACTATTTTCACATAGCTGCTGCCATTATATTAGATTTTTGTAGAAGTATTCATGCATCACTTGTAATAATAGTCCTAAGGCTTTTGTATGGGGATTATACTAGCTTCCATTTAGCAATATGAGGTACTGCTGTATGATTATTGATATTGTACCAACACAGGCAAAGCTTTACAAGCAGACAAAGGCTGCTGAGCAGGAGCTGCTGCGGCCTGAGGATGAAGGCACAAACAATGAGGCCACTGTGTTGAGCCTCGAAAATAAGGTGAATCAGCTGCAATGTCATGTGAAAAGGCTGAAATATGATAATGTGGACCAAAAAAAACTGAACAAAGAACTTCAAAGAGCTCTATGCACAAAGATCTTTGAAACTGGTATGTATGTTTCATTATAGTGCATCTTCGAATCCAGTGTCAAGTGGTGGTATCTGGTCCTCAAAAAAAAAAAAGGGGGGGGGGGCAGTTTAGACATCTTGCAAATAAAAGCATATATTTTGTCATTCATAAAAATGGGTGCCTTTTTTTAAAGGGACACAAAGAGAGACACAATTTGATATCAATTTGGACCCACAAGGTATTAGTTAAAAATACACATAAACTATTTGTCAATGTAACAATAATAGTTTGATTATTAAAATACAAAATAAAAGCAAAAGGTCAATCTTTTGAACTTTGTGCCATAGCCTCAGTACCAGCACATCAGTGTGATGTCACGAATTCCCAAGTATTTTTTGACATAGCAGAGTGTGGGTGTAGGCCAGTTAGTGATTCATGATTTTGGGAAGTTACCGCAAGCAAAACATGAGACTTGAAGAAAGGGACGACACGAACCGCTTCGTGGCGTCCCTTTCTTCAAGTCTCGCATTTTGCTTGTGGTAACTTCCCCCCAAATTATTTTTTGACATTTGGGCCTAGTTGGCTCAGTAAATGTTTGTGGAAGTTGCCAGGATCATTCTTTACCTCCTTTAGAATGCACTTTAGTGCATTTTACCAATAAACAATTACCTAGGTGCTAGAAAACATTGTCAAAATTTGTGACATCATGGTGAGAATATACGAGAACTCAAGGCATTGTTGCCACCACTCTTTAATTTTTGCAAAGTCTGGCTTATCAAGCCTTTTCTCATGGTAAGGGTGACACTTTTGGCAGTGTAGAAATGTAATTTACTAATACAGAAAATAATAATTTCTCTCTTTAGTGTACCTCGAAGGAGTTGCTGCCATCAAGCTAACTTTAAAAAGACAGCGAGAAAATATAAATTTCACTGCATAGGACAACATGTAGCATTTATTTCACAAAAGCTGCCGTGTAGGGATGCCAGGGTAATTTTACCCTTTTGGTGCATTAGCTGAATTGCAATTGTAAACATATAAGTTCCCTGAATGCTTGCTTTTTTTTCATTGAGCTGTTTATATACTTACTGTTTGTACAGTTTTTTCTTCTATATGTCAGAAATCAGCAACGTTGAAAAGCCACGAGCTGATTGTTCTTTACCGCCTTCAACAGAGCAGCAGAACAGTGCGCAAGAACCAGGAGCAAGCGAGGCATTCAGGATGGCTGGTGCTGGCCCTAGCCATATGATTACATCAGCCTCTTTGTCAAGCCCTAGAGATGCTCTCTGCACAGCGTGTAAATATAACCTAATCTTTACATTAAAGAGGTCCCTCACCAAGCTTTGACATTGCAAACTACCAGGCCAGATGTGCACATCACAGTGATAATTATCTGTAAAATGTTAAACACGCATGTACGAGTTGCACAAGAAAAGTAATTGTTTTGTTCAATACCTGCAAAAGCTAGCAATGCAGTTGAGTGCTCAAAAATATTAGAGTGGAAAAAACTCATTGCACGCATGTGTGTGTTGCCTACTCGTCTCGTCCTCGTCAGCTCGTGCTGTTATTTGTTCAGTACGATTCTTTCACTTAACTTAAAAGGTTACTTGACATTTTATTTTTTCTTGCAGCCAAACGCATCTTTTTATCAAAAAGATGCATCATCACCTTTGCATCTTTTTCACAGCAAGTGGGTGGGTTGCGAAGGAATTGGAAGGAGGTGTGGCGATACAGTCCGATGTTGTTAAAACGATTGTGTTTACTTCAGTCGCTTGCAAAATGAACATGATGTCAACCTCAACAATATCATATCGACAGTAGTCAATTACTCTGTGAAGCTGTGGGTATGTAGTTAAAGGTAGCTAATTTTTTAAAACTATAGACATATCAGCATGGTCAGAGATAAGATTCATTTGTTTTAGCACCCTTATTTTGCCTTATTTGTGCTCTAAGAGATGCTAATATAGAACAGCAAGGCCTGTATAACGAAGGATATTTTGGGTACTTATTACTTTTCGCTGCATGTCACTCCACTTAAATGCGTCAGGATACCTGTACACCTCGAGAAGGAGAGGGCAGGGGAAAGACATTGCTTGCTCAAACTGGTCGAGGCAATGTGAAAGAGCCTATGCTGTGGGGGGCAGGAGCGGGGGCAGCTTGCATTTTGGAGTTGTCGTTTTGCAACATTGAAGAATTTGTGTCTAAAATTTCAGTAGTACAAAACCCTATAAAATATGTATGCTTCAGTTTGCTCACTGAATGGCAGTATATAGAGCCATCAAGGCGTACATTTTTTTTCTGGCCTAGAAGGGCCCCAACAAGACCTCTGTAGCCTGTATTTTTCTGTCTCTTACATTAGCAAGGTGAGCTCTTCACTACTGATGTGGAAACACCACCAGATTTTTCTTGTGGTCTGTGTTATCACTATTTCCCATCACACATTTGTCATTTTTGTGCTCTTTTGTTACCTCTGCTTTGCAGCATCGCCAGTGGCAAGTGCTGAAGTGAGGCTAGCACACCAGGCAACCATGCCTCAAGGTATTTATCACTTGTCATACAACTGTATTGCAGATATTTGTTGGCTAAAAGTGGGAGCCTATGAATGTAGAGTTTGACATCAGAATAAGTATACAAATAATGTGAATCTCAGCCAGGTCTTCCTCATCAGAGATATAATTGAGAGGAAAGTCGCAACTTTTCCATTTAAGTACCCTGTCCCCAGATGTCCAGACAAATTTTCATTGCACTTTTCTTTTTATGAATCGCAGTCGTAAGCAGCACCTTCTTTAGTATTAAGTGCATGCTCATTCACAAAGAGCGGCTTTATTTTTTGCAGATCAAGCACTGAGCTGTCCAATAATACTTATTTTTTGTATATTGTGATAGCACTAAACTTGCTTATTATGAAGCGCACAATTCTGTTTTCATTTTACCTTGAAATTATTCTCCTCAATGCAGTAAATAGTTTTTATGGTCACTGCAATATATATACCCTCTTTTTATGGTGCTGCATTTGGTGCACGTGAAAAACCACTGTGGCTTTCACTGCAGTTGCTCATGACGGGACCTCGGCAGGTAGCCTAGGCACTTCAGAATTAGAGCACCCACCTCAAGATGTCTACCCACATTCTCTCTATTTCACTTTCTTATGCTCGTATCACATTGCCTGTAAGGCCTCATTCACATCACTGTTATTTGCTTTGTCACAGCATGGTTGAAGGAAAAAGACATGTCAGATGTGCAACACAATAGCATTTGAATAGGCGACGGTGCCAGTGCCTGCAATAGTTTTCTGCAGCGTTAGCCAGCAAATTCCACATTTCACTAGAATTCTAATAGTGTGTTCTAGCTTTTGTAAAGATGATGCATAGAGGCCTTCTGTAAGTTTACATATACCTGCATTCGAGAATATTCTATCATTGTGTTAAGCATAATACATATACCAATATCTTGAATGAATGTGGCACATTGGAATTGAACTGGCAACACACTCTGCTTGTGCTTGTCAATACAATGGCGAGCCACAGTTTCATTCTTGATCTTACATATATAGGCAGTACATGACAAGCTTGGAGAGTAGGTACTTAGTTTCATAATCTGACTTAAGCTGCACCACGCCATGTGGCAGGGTGTTAAAAATATTCTCACTTCATGTTTAAGAAAGTTGCAGGCAGAGTGAAAGGATGCAAAGGGCAGGGAAACAGACTGTACAAGCACTGTGCTATTGACTGAAGTTTCTTGAAGCAGCATGTGCTCAGAAATTCATTAGATTGTGAACTTTGCATGTATTAAAAAAGGGACTATAGTTATAAAATTGCTTTTGCTCAGCCTTGCATGGTTTATGCTTTAGCGCATTGGTAGTGTAGTACAGGTTCAAAGGTGCTAAATGAATGTCATACCTAATGATGAACTCTAGCTCTGTGTAGGTGATGAACTGCTAGCTATATTGGAACACATAAAGTGACGTATGCTTCACCCTACTAGGGCAAAGGGAACATTGTCCTTGCTAGTTGCCAAAAACCTTAACCTTTATGACACCAGTAACTTGCAACACTTTTCCGAAGTGGTGATGCCAACCCTTGCCCTTCATTCTAGTCTAGTCACTCACTCTTGTCATTGCTTTGGGTGTGCAAATACTAGGTGCAATATTTTTAATAGCAAGGAAAGTTTTTATTCACAATGCAGCCAACTGGAGGAAGCCTTGCTGCACACTGCGCATTACTTGCGCAACCGCAAATTGCACAGAAAGTATGAAAGTATTGATGCATGCATATGCGTGTATCAGATTGCATATTACGAAGACAACGAGTGCTCTCTGGCTCTCGAGCTGTTGGCTGAACTGGCCAGCGCTGCAGTTATCCTTTGTAACTATACCTTGTAAATACTGTAGTCTCCACTTCTTAATCCTTCGTTCGTCTAACAGTATTATGTGGTCAGAAGTGGACCTGGCTAGAATTGGACTGGTTTAAGACCTTGCTATTAAACCATTTCTGCCCAGTCCTCCAATTTTATAAGTAGATAAATTGTACCATATTAACGAAGCTTTTACTTTATCTTGTGTTTTTTTTGGGTCTTTGGAAAGTGGTGTTAACTCTACCTGTCATCTGCATATCAGTCCGTACACTTACCATTGTCGTGGGTATTGAGATCTCTGATTCTATGCTGTAGAATAAGGTTATTAGTTTCATAATGATGCAAAAGGTCCTCCTCACAAATTTTGTAATCTGCATTCATTTGACTTGTCTCAAGCTTTAACATTGCTGCTTCGAAACCTGCAAATCCTGCTTTAAAGCTGTTCTAAAGAGGCAGCAGTGCTGCTCCAAGAGCTGATCTAAAGTAACTTAGGCTACTGCCTACCCTACAGACTTGTTTGTACCTTTTGGAAAGTTGCATCGATATGCTTATTTTAGTTTGGATGGTTTGTTGGTCCTTGGTACATTTGAATAACTAGTGCAAAACATTCATCTTGACAGCTCCTGTTCAGGATTGCTGGCTCCCTGTTGTTGGCTGTAACAACCAGTTCCTTGTACAGCCATCTAAAGGTGAACTGATAATTTTTTGTTGTCAATGAAGCTTGATTTAAGAGAGTGGCTCTCATCCCATATAATTTGTAAGAATGAACAAAATGGGTTACAGTACTTAATCGTGTAATGAACATAGTGTAATATATGTGCACCCCCCTTAGGATGCAAACAAAGATCTTTTTTATTACTTTCTCTCTACCTCCTTGCAGGGAGCTGTAATTTGCTTTGTTGTACAAGAGCAATTCAATCAATTATGATGACTGTGATCAAATGCATCGTGAATGTAACGTATCTGAAAACTGTGAGACCTTCAGCGTGGTGCAGCATATGGCAATGCTTGATTCAAGAGAGTGACAGAGGCACACAGGCCATTGGTAGTCAGTGAGGTTACAGCCTGTGCTGCACTGATTGTCTCGGAGGTGATGCACCTACTCCTGTGTGACTGTTTATGATGAAGCTACTACGTGGCAGCTGTCACTACAGTCTCTCGTTTTTGGGTGACTTATCACCATTGCGTGGCTTTTGATCTGCTCTCACTGTACCTCCATCTTTGTTGAAACAGCATGACAGAAAAATCAAATCAAATCATGTTTATTTTTTCCAAAGAAGATTTGGAAGGAGGAAAAAGCACAATGGAAGCCTCTCTGGCTGGCATCGCATGGAGTGAGGGACATGCTCATTGTTCCTGCCAGCTCTTCCATTCTGTGCACTCTAGCTTGCAATTCGTATTGCTAATTGCTGTGAAAGAGGATGTTTGTGACATGTTTGGCAAGAATGGTGCTAAAGAATTTTTGTGGAAAAAGTTATGATTAGAAATAAGTGAAACATTAGAGTGCAAGTTCAAAGGAAATGCGTCGTATGTGCCCAGGGTGAACTGTACTGCTTGATGTCCATATGTGTGTAATCTGTTTGCCACCCTACAAGCATTATTCCACTAATTTTTGTTTTTGCAGCTCTTGGGAAAGATGCCCAAACAATTGACCTCACCGTTGGCACCATCAACGAGGCTGGAGAACTAGGTGAGCTTTTTGCACAAAAAAGCGTGGAAATTGGAAAATTAGTACACGACTTAAATGAGAATTATGGTGTGCTACAGGCTGAAATTGACACACTCACATCACTGACTAGTAAGCAGCTTTCTTGCCTATTTGCAGAAGGACAAGCAGTACTGAGACAGTAGCATTGCTTAGCATTTCACACAATCTTGTAATTGGCTTGATTGCTTGGTTTTCAAGTCCTTTGTTTTCCATTGCTTATTAACACTAGCAGGTTTGAAGCTGCCAGCATTTCACTGGGGGCAAAATGCTAAAATACCTGTGTGCTTGCGTTGTAGCTGTGTACGTGAAGGGCCCAAGGTGATGACAATTAATCCAGAGCCCTCCACTATGGCATCTCTGATATCCCATGTGCAGATTTGGGACAATAGACCTCATCAATCAATCTAGTACATTGCAATCATGACCTCATCGTCCTCCCAGCTTTTAAATTTGTGTCCTATATAACGACAATTTTGACCCCAATAATTTACATTTTCAGCTAGACACCAGCCAAAGGATTTACTGGTGAAAATGCATTCACCTAGACAAAAAGTTCATGATTTAAATCTCTAAATCACTCCTTATCAGACAAATGTAGGTTGAATTACTGGAAGTCAAGTGAGATGTGGTCACTGAGGTGTCTTCGTTGCCGTACTTCCAACCAGATAGTTTTAAACCTAGCGATCTTATGCTTCCTCTTTTGTGTAAGAAGCCACTTGTCACCTACTGGGTGACCAATGTATTTGAGGAGACGACTTGGAATCGCCATAAGTATTAACAATTTCATTCTATCTGTCTAGGCACTTTGTCCACAACAACCCCGCTGTCATCTACCTAGCACATTTATTCCTTGGTATCAGCTTTCAGTGTAATGCTGGGGGTGAAGCCGTACATTTCCGCAGCCTCATTACATGGAGACCACAGCGACTTGGAGATCGTCACTTTCTTTAATGTCACAAAATTCTTTGTATATGGCGTGAAACAAGCGTTCTTGGTCAATATAATCTGTGAAAAAGACGCATAGGTTCTGCCAATGGTCAGATGCCATTCAGGTGGTTGAGTTTCTCCAGCAGGTGGAGCTCATGAGAAGTGAGAACCCTGAGGAGGAGTGAGGGAAGCTCACAGTAAAATTGAGTATGAAGAACAGCTGAGGAATATGGAAGAAAGTAAATGGGCTGGGAGAGTGTTCAGGTATCTGTACAGGAAAAACATTGAGTGGAGGAAAAGAACTAGGAAGCTTACCAACAAGTATGCGGCCTGTAGGGTGGGCAACACAGCAACAAAGAAGGTCAAGCGGAAAGTCAGAGAGGCTGAAATAATCTCATGGGTGGCAGCAATGGAAAAGAAACCTGCCATGAGTAACTACTTAAGAGGAAAAAACAAAATCAGGAAAGAAACCATTTATGATAACTCAAAGGGAAGCTCATTACTTTTCGAAGCGAGATCGGGATGCCTTAGAACACGCACCTATAAAGCGAGATATAAGAAGGAAGAAGAAGCATGTGCTTGCTGCGGTAAAGCTAGGGAAACGACGGAGCATGTTTTATTAGGATGTGAAGACGTCTACCGAACGGTCGATTTAGGCACCACTGGCCTCCTTGAAGCCCTTGGGTTCAGCGGGAGCAGTGGTAAAGCAAACATGTCCGCAATAGACATTAGTGAAAGGCGATTGGAGGATTGGTGGAACAAAAGTAGGGAAACGACAAAAGACAGAGACGTACAAAAGCACAGTTCGCAATAGGAGATCAGAAAATTTGGGTGTGGTAGTTCATAGCGTTTTTTTTTTTTTTTTCATTGTTTAACCTAGGTAGGATATTAGGCAGTATAGTAGCAAAAGCTTGGTGGCGCAACCCACCGCCCCGTTCCAAAGGGGACGCTCATAACATCCATCCATCCATCCATCCATCCAACCCTGAAAAATAGACTATGGCCATTGCGACATGGCTCGGCCAAGTCAATATTGAAGCTTTCTATGCACGGTTTCATTAAGTGCCACTCCTAAGTAACGGGTTTGCTTCCTCCCAAAGTGCCTGTGCTCCCAAAGCATGTCTGGTTGTGAAATTCTGCAGTCAAGCCATACTTAATGTAGCTTCCCTGTTCTGAATATTCAAACCTGTACGCTGCTATGTATGGCAGGCATCACTGAGAGGGATACTAACCAGCAGCAATACGATGATAAAAACTCAATAAAGGCTGTTATTGTGGCAGCACTGCCCAACATCAACATGCATTATTGGATGTGGGCATGCAGCTATTATCGAAGCTGAATTCAATAATTGAGGCTGAAGCCGATTTTATTTAAGTCATAAAAAAGCAGCAAAAGAAACTAAGTTATTTGCAAATACTATACCAAAACTCACCTAAATATTGTTGCTATTCCTGAAGCTGTCATTGTGTCCTCAAATACCTTGTACACATGGTATGTTCTAGGTCTTAATTTTAATATTATTTTCATATGTTGTCGCATACCAGTATAATGCATTATGCTTGCTTGCAGGTGCACCTTGGCCATGGAAATTATGAGGACAAGGACACATGGCAGCGGCTACTAGCTCTCCTTGCGGACTGTGCCTTCTGCAAACAGGTGGCAGTGGGCCTCTGGGGGAGTGAAATCCTCTGCCAGAGGAGTCTGACAGGCTCACTGTCAAACCGGGCCATATCTAAAGGAATGATAAGAGCATTTTTGTCCCTTTCTCCAGTCAAGGTGGCGTCAATGTCAGATGAGTCCTAAGTTGTGTACTTATTGAACTCATGGTTTCACTGGTCTTTGAAGCGAAGATTGCGCTAAAAAAGATTGAGCCTTTTTTTCCTGCCCCGGTTACGAAGTCAATATTTTTCAATAAATTTTAATGAATTTATGTATTGTTCAGTTCTTAATGCTGAGTTAAATATAATTTAGTTTATTGTGTAGGGTAATTATTCCAAGACAAAATAAAAATAACATACTAAGGTTACATGCCTCTATTGTGAAAAAATGGCAAAATGAAAATTTAATAATTTAAAAGTAGCTTACATAAGTACCAATGTAGTATATTGAACTTCACTTTTTGCAGTGTGGGAACACAGTTATAAGAAAGAAAGTAAAAATAAATGAATTTGGAGCCAGCACTCATTAAATATTTGCTTGCAAAATATCACACACAGTACAAATTTTCATTCTACATGTTCCAAGGGCGTGATATAAAGGCTGGCAGATTGCAAAAAAAGTAGAGAAAGAATTCATTAAAAAAAATGCAAGAGAACACTCAAGATAGGGAGGACATATGGGTACAGAAATAATTTTATTTCTGAACCAAATTTGATGAAACTGCACAGGCTTGTTTTGTTTCTTGTGCTGATTGTAAACACCGTATTTACTCACATAATGATCGCACTCGCGTAATGATTGCACCCCTGAATTTTGTCGTCAGAATTAGATTTTTTTTCTTTCCCGTGTAATGATTGCACCCTGAACTTGTCGCAGCGATATGTCGTGTGCCAAGTCTAGCTAATGATGATCGCGCTTACCATCTGTCAAATGCTACGCGAACGATTCTTGAAGACATACCAAGTGGTCTGTATGCACCCAACATTCTTAAGCAGATGCCCCATTTCATTTTATAACTTTCTGCACTTCCATGAAAAAAAAAGCTACAACCAAGCTTGCCTCGGCTTTATTATTTGTAGTCTTCATAATAGTTTTGGTCAACAACAACAACATAAAGGGCGCCTTTCGATTCCTCTCGTCTGCGCTTGTGGGCACGCAACAAATCGCGAGCGGCAACCATAGTGACCACGTTTACACTGATATGTTAGAAATGTATCCTATTGATACGCCGACGCTTGTAACATAACTAAGATATTCGCCCACCCTTAGTAGAAACGTGCCGTATTATGATAGCAGTGAAGACATATGTCGCAGTTTCCGCAGCATGCCCGCCATGTGTTTCCGTGTCACTGGCAGCTAAGCACGCCCATCTCTGTTTCTGTACCCTCAAAGTGGACATGGCTACGTTATTGTCGCAAACTTGCCGATATTAGCAATATTATTCATTACTGATACGGAAGAAACTGTTTCAATGCGCGTAATGTACTGTTAGATATCGCACCGCTGGCACGAGTTGTTGCAAACTCAGCGCTGACACCCGTTGTTGCAATCGGGTCACAAGCCCCAAGGGTAGCGTTGGCCTGGCGGCCTGGGGCACTGGAAGCATCCGAAGGTCCCGGCAAAGCATGAGTCGGCTGGTAACAGAACAACTGGTTTATTCTAACATCGCAAAAGAGCGGGCGGTCAGGTCGACCGAAGTGAGAGACGGGAGAGCACGTAACTCGACAGAAGAAATCGGAGCCTCTCTCCTGGCGTCCGGGGGCAGCTGCTCTTATACTCTCGGCGTCGCGGGCAAGAAGGAAGGTCACGGGATGAGACCACGTGACGGCGGAGCTCGGACGAGCTGAGAGACAAGTTGAGACGAGTGTAGTGACGCATCGCCTGGCCGGCGCCTGTCAGACCTCCTCGCTTCACACTTGGGGAGCTCCTCTCCCCGGCTGCTGCGCTTTGACAAGCGTGGCACACACACACACACACGAAGACACGTGGCACTGAAACACGCCTGGACGCGCTTGGCGGGGAGGCGTATCGGCGGCGCCGAACGGGCCAAAATGTCCGCTGCTTGGAACGAAGCCCCGGCGTCCGTTGCATCCGCGCCGGCTATACCGCGCGCCGTAGGCGAAACGTAACAGACCGCCCCGCCGGGGGAAGGAGATCCCGATGGTCAGGGGACTGCATCCGCTGTCCGGAGGGATGTCGCTTGATGATGCTCATAACCGAAGTCGGTCGTCCTTCGGCGTTTCTTGAGCGCAGCGCACAGAGAAGGCCTCGTTCTCTCGTTCAGGTTCACACAGGACACTGCAAAGTGACTTCGGGAGAGTTGACATTTTTGTTCTCGTTTCCGGCAAGCGTTAGAACCACGCCGAAAGTCAACCGCTCAGTCAGCAAGCACGGCACAACCCTCACTAAGCCCTGCCAGGCTCTTTCCCCTTTTATACTACTGCCTAGTTCCTTACAGTAGTTTAGCAGCACTCAGAACACGTCCACAAATTGGAAAATTGCACGAGAAAGCACATCATCACTTTGAAACACTACACAAAAGCAATATGTTAAAAATACTGCCTCAGGAAGAAAAACATCAGTAACAAACAATTTTGAGGCTGATTCCCACGTTAGGGGCTTCGACTTAAGCCATCGGCGTTACCGTTGAGACTCCCCTTTTTGTAACGCACCTCAAAGGAATGTTGTTGCAAAGCGAGGCTCCAGCGCAGGAGGCGGCCATTTGTGGAAGAGATAGTCTGCAGCCATTGGAGAGGGCAGTGATCCGTCTCGAAACATGCGAAGCGGAGATCGCAGCGAGCGACCGTACACTAGCTCAGCTGGCGAAAACCCCGTAGCCGCATGCGGCGCGGTCTTTAATGCCAACGTCACCCCAGGCAGACACAGCTCCCAGTCAGTTTGTTGTTCAAACCACAATGCTCTCAACACGCGCTTCATGACGGAGTGGAGCTTCTCAACGGAATTCGACTGGGGGTGGTGCACTGAGCTGTGTAACAGCTTTACCCCGCACCTTTCGAGAAAGGCTGTCGTCAAAGCGCTAGTAAACACTGTGCCCTGATCTGATTGGATTTCCGCAGGAAAACCAACTCGCGCAAATATGGACAGTAGTGCATTGACTATCTCAACTGAGCTGAGTTCTTTAAGCGGCACTGCTTCAGGGAACTTTGTCGCTGGGCAGATCACAGTCAAAATGTGTCTGTACCCCGTGGCTGTTACCGGCAGAGGTCCCACTGTATCAATAACGAGCCGTCTGAAAGGCTCCGTAATGATAGGTACCAACTTCAACGGCGCCCTCGATTTGTCCCCTGGTTTGCCCACCCGCTGACAGGTGTCACATGTCTTCACAAAGTGGTCTGCGTCCCGAAAACACCCTGGCCAATAGTACTCTTGCAAGAGACGGTCCCTAGTTTTCTTAACTCCTAGGTGTCCGGACCACGAACCCCCATGCGACAAGCGCAACAGATCCTGACGGTAGCACTGAGGCACGATCAGCTGATCGAACTCCACTCCTCTGCGGTCTAGATACTTCCGGTACAGGACCCCACCTCTTTCCACAAAGCGAGCATTTTTCTTGGCGATACCTTCCTTGACAATGCAGCGTATGTTTTCTAGGCTGCCATCCTTCTTTTGCTCGGCTATCAAAGCCGACCGGCTGACTTTTAGCAACCTGTTAAGTCCATCTGACGTAGGCGCGATGAGCAAATCTGCAGATAGCTCTTCTAACTTTCCCGTGTCGGGCATTTCCTCTCCAGTATCTGGTGCCTTCAACGCTACAGGCTCAATTTTATTCAGTTCGGGCGTGCTCTGAATATCAGCTTGCTGCGCCTCTGACCCTTTCTCATCGTACGACAACGTCGGCCCCGCAACTACCGCCTTTGCAGCGAGCTCCCGAACCTTCGATCTGGTTAAGGCCTGAACGCTAGCCTCACCAAACAAAAGCCCCTTCTCGCGCAGGAGGTGATCGGACCTGTTCGAAAATAGGTACGGGTACTGGGGGGGCAGCATAGATGACACTGCGGCCTCCGTCTCAAGTGCTCCGAAAGGTCCTTCAATAAGCACTTTTGCTACGGGCAGACACACACTATGAGCTTCCACGGCTTGCTTGATCCATGCGCACTCGCCCGTGAACATATCGGGTTCTACGTAAGAAGGGTGAACTACATCCATTGTAGCTGCGGAATCGCGAAGCACTCGGCACTCTTTCCCGTTCACGAGGAGGTCTCGCATGTAAGGCTCGAGAAGCTTCATGTTCTCGTCAGTGCTGCATAACGACAAAAACACGACTTTTGTTTTTGTTTCCGGACACTGCGCCGAAAAGTGACCCGGCTTCTGACACGTATAACACACGCGCACTTGCCTCGTCTCGAACCGCTTTCTGCGTTCGGCTTCGGCTGCCGCCGTCTCCTTACGTTCGGTCGGACTGCTTTCACTCGCATCCGCACTACGTGTGTCCCCCTTTGCTCTCATGGGCGTGAACTTTGGCCTCTCAAACTTGGAGCCAAATTCACCCTTTTGACCGTCCTTAGCTCCGCGAGCCCGACGCGTCACAAACTCCTCGGCTAGCTCAGCGGCTCTAGCCACCGTACTAACGTCTGGCCTATCCAAGACCCAGTACCGCACGTTCTCAGGTAACCGACTATAAAACTGTTCCAGCCCGAAACACTGCAGAACTTTCTCGTGATCACCAAACGCTTTCTCTTCTTTGAGCCACTCCTGCATGTTTGACATAAGCCTGTAGGCAAACTCTGTATACGACTCACTTCTGCCTTTCTCATTTTCCCGGAACTTCCGACGGAACGCCTCCGCTGACAGCCTGTACTTTTTTAGCAGACTCGATTTCACTTTCTCGAAATCCTCTGCCTCCTCTCTCTCCAAGCGAGCGACTACGTCGGCCGCCTCGCCGGGTAACAAAGTGAGCAAGCGCTGTGGCCACGTTTCCCGAGAGAACCCCTGCTTCTCGCACGTTCGCTCAAAGTTAACCAGGAACAAACCAATGTCCTCTCCAAGCTTAAACGGCCGCATCAGGTCAGTCATTTTGAACAATACTCGTTCTCCTGCACCGTGTGCCTGACTTCCATTACGAGCGCGTTCCATCTCTACCTCGAGACGCTTCATTTCCAAAGCGTGTTGACGGTCGCGCTCTTTTTCTTGTTGCTCTCGCTCTATCTGTTCTTTACGTTCACGCTCTTCTTTTTCTTTCTGTTCTTTTCGTTCGCGCTCATCTTTCTCTTTCTGTTCTTTAAGTTCGCGCTCCTGTCTTTTTGCCCGCTCCTCAATGGTCTCAAGGCAATCCGACAGCTCGTCATCCTCAGCTTCTAACTCAAGAATAGCCCTTAGCAGTTCTGGTTTTCTGAGTTTGTCTGAGACATCCAGACCCAACTCTCTTGCAAGCTCCAGCAATTTCGGTTTGCGCAACGACTTCAAATCCATGGCTGCTCTGAATGCTGCTTTCTCTACTGCCTACTATTGTCTTGCCGCAAACTAACCCGGCAGCAACGACAACCACAATTACCAGCTCTGTTTCTGACACTAACAAAAGCCTGGCAAAACTCAGAAGAAGAAAGTCCCGCACTCACCAAACCTCGCAGCCAAGAATTCAGCGCAGTCGTTCCGCTGCAGGCAACCAGTCATCACACAGGGCTCGTTGCACTTCTCCCGGATGGTCGTTGTGCTGCTCAGCATACAGTCAACCGCATATCTTCGCTGCTGGCCTCCGTTGTCGCGATCTCACCGCTACCAGCCAGTTGTTGGAATCTCACCGATGGCACGAGTTGTTGCAAACTCAGCGCTGACACCCGTTGTTGCAATCGGGTCGCAAGCCCCAAGGGTAGCGTTGGCCTGGCGGCCTGGGGCACTGGAAGCATCCGAAGGTCCCGGCAAAGCATGAGTCGGCTGGTAACAGAACAACTGGTTTATTCTAACATCGCAAAAGAGCGGGCGGTCAGGTCGACCGAAGTGAGAGACGGGAGAGCACGTAACTCGACAGAAGAAATCGGAGCCTCTCTCCTGGCGTCCGGGGGCAGCTGCTCTTATACTCTCGGCGTCGCGGGCAAGAAGGAAGGTCACGGGATGAGACCACGTGACGGCGGAGCTCGGACGAGCTGAGAGACAAGTTGAGACGAGTGTAGTGACGCATCGCCTGGCCGGCGCCTGTCAGACCTCCTCGCTTCACACTTGGGGAGCTCCTCTCCCCGGCTGCTGCGCTTTGACAAGCGTGGCACACACACACACACACACACACACGAAGACACGTGGCACTGAAACACGCCTGGACGCGCTTGGCGGGGAGGCGTATCGGCGGCGCCGAACGGGCCAAAATGTCCGCTGCTTGGAACGAAGCCCCGGCGTCCGTTGCATCCGCGCCGGCTATACCGCGCGCCGTAGGCGAAACGTAACAGTACTCACGAAAAGAAAAATAATCGCGTTCAGCGCGTTTGGCTTGCTCTGCCGGCTGCGATTTTTGTTTTGGTGTCCCGCAATGACAGCAGCAGCCGCCTCCTTGTCATCCCGCAGCAAATGCGGGGTGAAAAAAGAAAATGTTTCTTTTTGTGGGAAATTAAAAAAATTTAACCCGCGTAATGATCGCACCCCTGGATTTGTATCAATTTTCTGGACAAAAAAGCGTGATCATTACGCGAGTAAATACGGTGTTCAATTATACTGAAATATGACTAGTTCCTCAGATAACTTCCATGTAACAACGCTGGACCTTATCATTCGTGCATTGTAATTAGTGACAAGTCTTCACATATGCCTGCTACAGTTTTTGCGGGAAGGCTTTCATGCCTAATGTTTGTTTTGGAGAACACACCATTTTGTACCGTTTGATGATTTACTGTACAACACATTTACGGTAAACACGTTCATTCGACTTCCATGGATGCGTGGTAAACTCATGTTGACATATCGCCAGAGTTTGCACCCACAAGCAGCAGCTTGATGACAAGGCTCTACTTCCACTCACCTTTGCGCATTTCTACTTCCCCATTACATAGTGAGTGGAAGCACGGCCTTGCCATCGAGCTTCTGCTTGTGTGCATGAACTGTGGTAACACTTCCAACCACTAGCGAGGCTTTTCCCACCTTCAAGCTCACAATGGTGAATATTATTACGTCAAGTGGTAGGTCTATGCTGTTGGAACATTGTATTATGCTCGCTTTTTGTTCATTTGCAGACTCCTTCAAGTGAAAAAGTCCACCTTTTTGTTCATTTGCAGACTCCTGCGAGTGAAAAAGTCCACCGGAGGATACACAGAAAAGGCACAAATGCCTGCAGCAATACCTGGCGCAGAAGTGTGCTGACCTGCGCCGCTGAGCTCGTTAGCTTGTTTTCATTATGTTTGCACCAGTGGCATGGCATCAAATAGTTGTGTAATCATTCTGAAATATAGAGTATTTGTCAACTCGTCATATTCTTTCATAGACACATGCTAGGATAAATGTGTTAGATAGTGCGTTCTTAATAAAAACAAGGCAGCTCTTTATGTTGGAAACATGAACTTTCAGCTTTGTGTTTCGGACTTTCAAGCCTCTGCAATACCTCCTCTCAATGACCTTAATGCAGTGAACTTGGCTAAGGCGAGTTTTCAAATATGACGAGTAAGTTGAGTGTGTCTAGATGGTTTCCCGAGGGTCTAATGTAAAAAAGTGCAATTGAGACAAAGTGTAGCCAATGTGCCGTTCAGATAAGCTGAACCTTTTTGTAGTCCGAGTATGCAAAACTCGGGCTTTAACAAATTACATCCACTTGGCGAAAAGAAGGGTACACTTGGCCAATTGTTTTTATCAATGAGGTCTGATCTCGTATCATCAAGGCTGCATTCGTCTTGATGATACGCGAGCGACTCTACCAAAGTCTCCTTCTATGCCCATGGCCACCACCTCGTAGCATGTTTCCTTTGTGATGCAATTTGGTGCAACTGACACACCACTTCCACCAAAGATGGTAAAATATCTGCATTGTCAACATGCTTAAATCACCACAGTGCGGGGCCTGCTAGTGTGTCACGGCTTGTCACCTGTGCGCCGTCGGTGCGAAGTCATCGACAGGGTATTGGGGACGAGCTCCACCACTGGAAAAGCTGGCGCCACTATCGGTGTGATGTGGCATGAGGGATCACGTGGACAAAGTGGCCGCGTCGGCTCGGAAGCGCCGAAGCGAACTGAAAACGAAGGTTTAAAGTCCCGCCTGCACTGCGGTTCTGATTAAGTGGTGAGGTTTTCGCGCCTTAGGTATCTGCTTGACAGCATTTGAAAGTACTATAATAGGTAGTGGCTGCTTTTGGGGGTGTGCAGCGTGGTAGGCTACTGCTCGATGCTGCACTGCCGGACGTGCGCAGCGGAGCCCGATGTCAGCCTTATTCACACGTAGCCGTAGGACAAGAAGCTGCGTGAAGCTTGGCTAGCAAAACTTAGAGCCAACAAACAGCCATCGGCTACAACTCGGGTAAGCAGCAAGCACTTCCGCGAGGAAGGTTTCTGCTATGGTGTCGGGGCTGCAATGTTGAGTGAGTAGCAGAAAATACGCGCTGAGACGCTCGCCCACGCCCGCTGTTTGGCTAATCTCATGGCGCTTTATTTGGTCTATGAACTTGTTGATGTTAGATTCTGGCAAGTTCACTGGAATGGAAAGGCAGCGGTAGAAGCACATTAAAAAAAGGCGTATCACATGGTCATGTTTGTGTTGTAAATTAATGTACTGGATTATGAAAAAGAAGCAGCGGGAATCGCACGCTGAGAAGACCGATAAATATACAATGCGACGCAACTTAAATAATATTGAAATGCCCAAGAATTTAGAAGAAAAAAAAAGATTTAATCGTCGCGACGGCACATCACAGTAGCCGTAGGTGTCGAAGTCTCTGTAATGAAATTGTTTTTGAACAGCTCTGATAGTGTCCACGCAACAATGGTTGCTTGTGTACTGTCAAGTGCTCATATTCTGGGCCCTAAAGCTCGCGATACGATGCGAAAACGCGCCCGCAGCGAAACCTAAACATTGTGCGCAGACGTGCATGCAGACTTGCAGTCATTCGCTGCGAACCCGTCTGACCGCTGATTTGAGGCTTCATTCTGTTATGCTCCATTCGGGTATACAGACAACCCACCATAAGAACATATTTCACATAGTTTGCTCTCAGCGTTTGCCTACCTTTCACGCAAGAAGCCAGTTCGGGAGTCTCTATCACGGCGACCGCACACTGTGGCGTTCACTGTACATATTCGGTAAAGAAATAGTGTTTGTAAACGATTCTGTGCTTCCAGTTTAACGAAGATTATTATTTTTATAGTAACAATCTTCCCTTGTTTTGAGAGTACTTACAGAAATCTCCAGGGGGGCTGCCGCATGGTGTTTTTATTAAGCGCGTAAGCCAAACCCACGAGGAGCATGCCGCATTATCCCTCATACTACGCAAGGGAGGCGCTTCTGACAGACGGTGACTCCGTTAGTCCTCGACCCCAATACAAGCCGGTTGGTTGTTCTGTACTTAAGCGAACACAGCGAAGACTCTGAGTCAGGAGAAAGACAGAAAAAATATTTATCAACGAACAATGACACAAAGATTAAAAAAAACACAAGAACACTAACACACATGCACTTCATCTAGATTAATGATCAATCCAAAAGAAAATACAACGAACAGTTAACAGTAAATATAGAAATTAACACTACTTGATGGTGGTCAAGTAAAGAGAGCTCAAAAGAAAGCAAATGATAGCATACGCATGGTCGGGCAGGTGCAGCAAGTCCATAAAGCGTGGAGTCGACGGCAGAGCTTTCCCGAAGAACACAATCTCGTTGCAGTGGATGCCATTCCTGGGCTGGGTTTCCTGGGAGTGTAGGTCTGATGTCTTCCCTCGAGCAGGTTGAGCCAACGTGAGGGGAACTACCGTGAGCTTCGTTGCAGACGTTGGTTTGCCGTCTCTTACGCCAACTAGTAACTCGCAGTTCCGACGCGGCTAGGCGGCCCAGGCGATACTGGACGGCACTAGCTCTTTGATGCTTCTCAGCACATTGAAGGCTCAGCTCCTAGACTGCTTAGCTCGGTCTAAAACCTGCATTTAAATAACTTCTCCTTTACCTGGTTTCCTGTGTTGAGAAACGGCAGATATTGGTGACGATCCACTCAAGTTCACCTGGTTGTATCCTGGCTTCTCCCGAGGTCTTGGCCACGCCCCTTTCAATTAGGGGCGAGGGAACAGGTGATTCCCCCCTGCATTTAGAGGTCACGCACTGGTATTGCATCACACACGCACACCCCTGAGTTCGTGGCGGGCCTTTATTGTTTGTTCACAAATACAGGAGAAGCGACTGGCCGGCCATCCGGCGCTGTCGGCACTCATACACTGTCAGCAATTCGTGGACACGGGATTGCACAGACACGCCACATATTTTGGAGTACTCGCACCTCCGCCTTAGTAAGCTTCTCAATGCACACGTGGGGCAGAGCATACACAAGGGTTCCTACAAAAAACAGTCGGGGTGTCACGGTCGCGCTGACGACACAAGGATTCCTACAAAAAGCTGTCGGGGCGTCATGGTCGCGCCGACGATACAGGGATTCCCACAAAAAGCTGTCTGAGCATCATGGTCGCGCCGATGGCAAAAAGACAATAATCTCTAAACCTGCCTTCGACTTCTTTCAGGCGCTTGCCCGGGTGGCTGGCAATAACCGTCTTGCTCATCCGTCCCTATTTCCACGACCTTCTGGTGCCCGTTGATCGGTGCTTTGCCGAATCGAATAATGCCGCACTGTGACATAGTGACATACCTTTATTGATTGAACAGCTCACATTTTACCCCTGTATTTTAAGAAAATGCTTTCTAATGATGTGGTATGCCTTTTTTTTTCTAGCTTTGAATGAACCACTGGGAGACAGGGGGCAGCTGATGGCAGTGCGACCTGCTGCCAGCGGCGTGGCCAGATATATTAGGTTCATTAATAAATTACTTTTCACTGTACAGTTCCAAGACTTTTTCTCAATCTTTCTGCATAATATTTATTGCAACTTTCTCTTGACCAACCTTGGTTAGATTGCAAGGTGCAATTTTGAATGCGCATATGGGCCTCCTACCAAAACAAAATATAATTTTCGATGCTAAACAAGCAAGTACCACAGCAAATTCACAAAGCTGCTGCTTACGCTGCTGAGTAAACGTGAACTTCAGCATGGTGATTCTGCTACAGACTACACTTGTAACAGGTGTGGTGCTAGAGTAATATAGAGCCACAATTAAGGCTGTAGAGCTGCGAATTTCAAGGTAATTTCAATAAATTTTCAAGGTAATAAAAGTCAAACAGCGCTAGACGACAGGACCAGAAAGAGAAGGAGACAAACACGGCGCTGATTCTCCTTCTCTTTCTGGTCCTATCGTCTAGCGCTGTTTTAATTTTATTGTTACCATGGAACACCAACTCGCCCAATCCGCTGCCCTTCTATAAATTTTCAATGTTCGCAAGAGCCACCATGTGTAATTTGTTTTTAGTCACTAAAATCTTTTACGTGATGCAAGCGTTATGTCTGACGAGGATGTCTGTGCAAAAGCTGCATAGAGTATTTGCGACGTTTATTTGGGCTTCAACATGGGAACGTACAAGTCGTAGTAATCTGTTCCATAGAGTGTTGATGGTGGGCTGGGGTTGTCACACTTGTTCCTCAAACAGATTGTAAGCAGGTTTCATTTTTTTTGCGTGATCAAAAGGGTGCTTTTCTGAGAACAATGATTCAAGCTCGACTGCGCGATTCATTGCCTGATTATGTAGTGTCGTCCATGTATACGGGGCCAATGCCTTTAAGTGCTTTTTTGCGTGAAGTGGTCGCGTCTTTCCAAATACTAAAAGCAAGATTTTCTAGTGAATATCTGGCCGCTGTTACTAGTAAGAAGTTGTATAAAGATCTTGTTGATGTATTCTTGCCTGTACCGTTGTATCGTACAGTATTTGTTTTAGGTTCAGAACGAGATGTACTTAAGAGAGTTAAATGAATGCCGGTAAGAGCTTCTGTTAAATATTTCTTTTCTAAACTACATACAGGCACTCTCCCAGTGAAACCGTGGTTGCAAAGCAAAGGCATTTTTGTACCTTGGTCTGTGAATTGCTTTATATGCAAAAAACCGGAGACAATCAAGCATATCTTTCTGGACTGCCATGACGCAGTGTTCTTGTGGGATATTCTAAAACGCAGCTTTAAAAAGGAATTGCTGTTAAGTGCTTTCGGGATACGCTGCCTGCCATGCGCGGAACCAGAGGGAGCGCCTGTCGATCTGTTAATGCTTCTGTGCATGCATAGCGTGTGGCGAACGCGTATGGATATTAGACATGAGCGCATTGTTCAGGCCCCAGCACATGAATACTTCATTGAAATTGTGCTATATATACGCGAATTTTTCTGTTCACAGAGTGATCCTCCTGATTGGCTAAGTGTTTTGGACAAAGTGACTAGCCTACATCGTTCTTATCACAACACACTGGTCCGGCATTGACTAGTTGTTTTTATGGCCATGTAATATTCACATTGTAATTTCTTTTGCCAAGCCGGTAATAATAATAAAGAAAAAAATCTGCCGTGGTGCAGTGGTTAGAGTACCTGTCTTGTGAGCGCGAGGACGTGAATTCGAATTCTACATTCGGGCACCTTTTTTATTCAGCTCGGTAATCTTCTTTATCAGGGTATAGATGCCTAATTTCATTAATTCCACCTTTGCGGGGCATCGGAAATAATGACCGTTACTCCCTTGAGGAGCATCGGAAAAGAGCAACTGTTAGTCCTTGGAGGAGTAATGGCATGGGGAGTAACAGTTCATCCCCTTGCACTTACCCCCTAAAGGGGGGAATGTTTGTGGCAGATCAGTTCCTCCCCTAAAGGAGTAACCTCAATACCCCATTTCCTCCTTTTCTTCTTAGAGTGTACCCGTGCTCGGTGTCAGCTTCTGGAGATATGATGTGTGCATACTGCTCGTGATTGCGCATATGCGGTGCCTGCTCCTAGCCATATTCTTGCGCCAAACGTAACAACAAGCACCAACCCGAAAGCCCGCGTGTGCCCCTGAACGAAGCCGCAAATGATCTGTGTGATTACTGGACGTGGAATGAAAATTGTGTTGTGAAATTCAACCTTAGCGCTAGCCTGGTTCGTCCATCGCCTTGCGTGCGCTGTGAATATGTATATGGGAGTCCACTCTAAATATTTCTAAAAGCGCAAAAGCCGGCGCATCAAATGTTTTGAGCAGTTACCGTCACTTTTGTAGAAACCTGTACGTTGTAACATAGCATTCTAAAAGACACGCTTCTCGTCCACTTTGTTGTCCTGTGTCTCGCGCAGGTAGTATACTCGGAACTTCTAACAAGACCATATCAATACGCGCTATCCATAACGCAGGATCGTAGGTCCACGGCAGGCGCACTTGCCGTAGAGTTTTTCAGCATTCTGCTCAGCCTCGCACGCCGCTCACTGTTAGCTTTTTTTGTGGAAATAAATGTTATTATATTATCATTGTTATTAGATATTATAGTTTCTTCACTGTAATTTATTGCAATCATCTAGATTTCTTAAGCTAGTCATGCATTTAACCTGTATTAGATCAACATTGTTACGACATGCTATGGGAATCATTTCAAACTAGATTGCTCAGCCAGAGAAAGTACAAATGAAATTCTCAATGTTTATTCCAATTTGCTATTGTTTCAACGCGAGTTAATGACATCTTAGTTGAAATCAAGAAAAAGAAATGGGCATGGGCAGGACATGTAATGAGGAGGGAAGATAACCGATGGTCATTAAGGGTTACGGACTGGATTTCAAGGCAAGGGAAGCGTAGCAGGGGGCGGCAGAAAGTTAGGTGGGCGGATGAGATTAAGAAGTTTGCAGGGACAGCATGTCCACAATTAGTACATGACCGGGGTAGTTGGAGAAGTTGGGGAGAGGCCTTTGCCCTGCAGTAGGGTGGCTAGAAGGGGAGGTGTGAATACCGGCGGCGCAAACGTGACCCCACAGCGCACCGATGCCGCGGGGCGGCGCTGTTGACCAAGGCGGGGTAAGCACGCAGCCGAAATGAGCGCCTCGCCAGCCTCGCGTCGGCTGCATCTTTACCACCGAAGTGAAAGTGAGCCCGTGCGCTTTCTGCGAACGTCAAAGAATGAATCTTTATCATGAAAACAGTGTTATGTAAGCCCAAATCATTACTCCTGTGAGATTTTACGGGCCCTGTTCGCACTGTATCGAGATTCAAACGCGTTTTGTCTGTGCGCATTTCGTGAGCTGGCTTTGGGTGTTAGGAGCTAGTGGCGGGGGCTTCGAAATAATTTCGACCACTTCGGCTTCTTTAACGCGCACTGACATCATACGGCACACGGGCGCCTTGCATATCGCCTCCCTGAAAATGCGACCGCCGTCCTCGAGATCAGCAATCACCCTATGCGTGCCGTAAGACCTGTAAACTGCAGACCTTACCTGATAAAGTCTGGACGTATTTACAAACCACTTTTTATCTGCGCTTGCAGACCTGTAGCATGTCATTTTGACGCTCATATAAGGAATTTACTATGATTGCAGACAGTGAAGCAACAGATCTGGTCAGGTAATCGTTTCTTTACAAATGAGCAAAAATATTTACAACACACGAGGTTTCAGTGTTTTCCGTTTCTTCTCACTGTTCTGCTGATTGAAACTTTTAAGCAAAAAGTGCATCCTTGTGAGGCAACAAAAACGTATAACTGAGGCTGTCAGGGTAGCAGAATGGTCTAGGCAACCAATCTTTGACATTTAACCAATTGACTGCAAAATCTCGGCCACAGCTTTGGCATGCTAGCGTGTCACACTGAATTAAAAATTATGGGGTTCTACGTGCCAAAACCACTTTCTGATTATGAGGCACGCCGTAGTGGAGGGCTCCGGAAATTTTGACCACCTGGGGTTCTTTAACGTGCACCTAGATATAAGTACACGGGTGTTTTCACATTTCGCCCCCATCGGAATGCGGCCGCCGTGGCCGGGATTCGATCCCACGACCTCGTGCTCAGCAGCCCAACACCATAGCCACTGAGCAACCACGGCGAGTGTTACACTGAATAAACGAGTGAGTTTGTTTTCAAGGGCATTGTCCAGCTTATAGAACGATTCTGAGGGATATAAAAGGCCCTCAAGGTCCCACTCTTTGGATGCCTCTGGTGGAAGCTCTCTGGGGATATTGCCTTTATGGTGCTTCGTAGTCTTCACAATGTGTGGGCAAAACACGCCTTCTCGCCACATAACCTGCAATGTAATAAACTAGCCGTGCGTCGCTGCGGTGCTCAACATAACTTTGGTGGGCCACAGCATCTCGCCCTCGAATGACGGAATGGCGGGAGGAACACTCCAAAACAGGCGACGAGACCAACTGACAGCGGAGGGCGCAGGCCAGCGCGGGAGTACCACGCCGTAATACCACGCCGCGAGCAACAGCGCCACGTTCCCCCTGGTGGCATCGGTGCGCAAGGGGGTCACGCGCGCCCGAAGGAAAGCGCCGCCGGTATTCACACCTCCCCTTCTAGCCACCCTACCTGCAGTGGGCGTAACCAGGCTGATGATGATGATGATGATGGAACAGATTATATTGGCTGAATTTTATGCCTGCTTGCATATCCTGCAATTCAATGTTCAGAGCTGGATAAAGCCGATTCCTTTTCTTGCTGTCTAAAGGCTGCTTCAATGTCGATAGCAAGCTATAATTATTCATTTCGAAAGTGTTAAGCAATGACTATATCTCTAAGCTTATCAATGCATTTTTGTTCCACGAACACAATTAAGTTTTCTTTCTCCCTCTCATTGACAGCCATGGAATGAAACTGTTCACTTTCATAAGTATCAGGATGCAAACATTCTGGAGTTTGTCTTGAGCATTTGTCTGCATCCTATAATGTGCACCCGCTGTGGTTGCTCAGTGGCTATGGTGTTGGGCTGCTGAGCACGAAGTCGCGGGATCGAATCCCGGCCACGACGGCTGCATTTCGATGGGGGCGACATGCGAAAACACCTGTGTGCTTAGATTTAGGTGCACGTTAAAGAAATCCCCAGTTGGTCGAAATTTGCGGAGTCCTCCACTACGGCGTGCCTCATAATCAGAAAGTGGTTTTGGCACGTAAAACCCCATAATTTAATCTCATAGTGTACATGTTTGTATCAAGTTCTGGTGCTGCAATCGTAGTGATCTACGCACATTTTTTATATTGCAACAAACGAATTTATTGAACTTTGTTTTCAAATCTACAATGTGGCCATGCAGTAACGACCACGTTAATAAGCAAAAAAAAACTGCAGATTCAGTGTACGTGTTGGAATCTATGCGAAGCGAAGTTTTTGTCAAGTGGTCAATTAAATGCTGTAAAAGTAACTGTGATATATACAATTTGTCTTATTCTCAACAATCCAACATGTCATCTTTTGCAAGGTTTGCTTATGCACCGGTGCGCATAGGTCACAACCTTAATGTCATGTAATCTTTATGCACTACACTGTTCACAAACTGTACCGAAATGCAAACGGCAGTTAATGTAGATGCACACTGCGAGTCGTCAACACAGTTACGTTTGTTGAGCAAGGAATGGTGCAAGGTGTTTGCAGATGAATGAATGACATGTGCTTATGTACTTATGTACTTATATACCTCGCAGGCTGCAAGGTTGGAGTATTAGGTGAGCGGGAATAAAAAAATAGTTACAAAAGGAAGAAGGGCACAACATTAATTAAAAATCAGCAAGAAAAAAACACCACTACAATGCACCAACTAGCCCAACGTGTTTTACTGGCACAACGTCATACAATACTTAACAAACAATAACAGAAAAAATTACTGCCCATGCACACTGTACAGATGGCAAACCACCGAAGCTGAAATGTGCGGCCCCGGTGTTTATCACTGGGTTGATTTCGACGGTTTATTCAAGTCTTTCTGATGGATTGGTTATGCCTGTGTTTCTTAATGAGGTTACGCACACGTTTGGCTTGGATTTATGACATTGTTTATTTGGAATGCCACACATCGTGCTTCGTACGATCACCATCATGGAAAGTGCAATGAGTTGTTCATTGTGTTATTCCAGCGGGTCCATCAAAGTATTTCTGAATTATGTAACACATTTGTGTTTTGCAATGCGTTAATCATAATATTTATGACTCGGTTATGCACTGTAGTTACCAAGTGACACACCGGGGCTGCACATTTCATTTAATTAAATACATGGACACATTTTTGAACCTATTGGAAAGTCAGAGACTGCTCGCAAGCTCTGCTGCGAGAGAGAAACGACGTCACTATCGGTGTAGCCAATGGCCGACCACACCTTCGCTGCGAGATAATTATGACATCATGATCTTGTCTTAACCCCGTCCCCCTCTGTGTCCCTTCCCTGCAATAATACGTAGATAAATATATGTTTTAAATGCATAGGCATTTCTATGTCTACCCAACAAGAAATTTCTCCGTCCATCATGTAAGACGAATGCAATGGCTCACACCCCCCTAAACGATGGCTCATACCCCTACGCTAGGGTTTTTGCGATCGGACCACGAGTGTTTCGCCTAGGCATATACAGCTTCACTGTAGAAAGAATGACCACCTTTCTGCTAGAGACGAAGACGATCATGAGGCGTACTAACAAATGAAAGTTTATTGAACATGCCGAGTAAATGCTGGTTGACAAGCAATAAATCGAAGTTACACAAAAAGCGGAAGCAAAAACTGATGTGTGTCTATACAGATCCGAACAGGAAACGCATGCATCCATCTCTGAAAGTGTAACAGAGGTCATGCTGACACAAGATTCTCCCAGTGTCTTCGCATCTACAGCTTCCATAATTTCTCTAGGCAGCCGATCTCCACAGAATGCTAGCTTCGTGCTCTACAATGCACTCTCGACATCTGAGCGTCCATTGTAGAAGAAGAAGCTAGCATTCTGTGCAGATCGGCTGCCTAGAGAAATTATGTAAGCTGTAGATCTAAAAATGCTGGGAGAATCTTGTCAGCATGGCCTCCGTTAGAAATGGATACATTTCCTGTCAGGAAACACACATTAATTTTTGCTTCTCCTTTTTGTGTATGTTCGGTTTATTGCTTGTCAGCCAGCATTTACTCGGTGTGTACATTAAACTTTTGGTTGTTAGATCATCTCGGTTTTCTTGTTCGTCCTATGGGTTCTCTGGTGCCGTTTGCAGCCAGGCTATTCTTTATTTTTTTAGACTGCAACAAGTCACTGTAATGGCCCTTATGATGCTTCTGTGTACCTCATAAAATCTTTTATTTGGCCAATGTAGCAAGAATGTATAGTGTGAAGCAGTAAGAACAGGGTACGATAACTTCTAATTAAAAAGGTTTGTCGTGAAGATGCAGTGATTTATAAAGGTCACCAGAAAGTAGTAAAGCAATAAAACGTGATAAAAACTAGTGCTTGATGAAATCAAACAAAAACGGGAAAGGGAGAAAATACATAGATATACAAGTTCAGGGAAAAGAAAACATTGTGATCACCAAGTGCGCATGTGGCTACCTTCCAAGAAACTCGTTATTTTCCCAATGTCGTGGAACTGGAAGAGTGTGCTTGCATAAGCAAGCTGTCAGTCTGTCTATTGGAACAAGAACAGTGTTTCTTGAAAGGTGCGGGCATGCAGGATTGGCATTTGTAATGATATTTTTCCTGCACTTGGAATTTTTCTGTATATTCTTCCTGTAGCACTTTCTGTAGCATTGTGGCATGGCATAATTGTTTCATCCACGCGCTGGCTATGCCGTCATGGTCTTACACTAGCTGAGCATTTGTGGATGTTGACTTGCGGGTATATTTGTCCAGCTATGTGGAGCACAATGTGCAATCTGGGGTAGTTCTTGATTCTAGTCTTTTTTCCGACGTCGATGTAAGCTGACTTATCAGAAAGTGAGAGGCCAGACTGGCCAAGGAAGTCTGCAATGTTGTCGATAGCTTGTTGCATCATTCTTGATTTCTGTATTAGATAGCTTTCCTATAGACTGTAGTACACCACAGGCTGTAGTACTTCTTGTAGTATTCCTGGGTTGTTGGTGTGGGTGAGCCAAATGTAGCTCCAACTCTCACCTGTAATTTTCTGTCTTTCAAAAAGTTAGTATTTAACTTAAGTGCTCTAAAAATTTTTTTGCTCATCGTTCCTCTTACTAGAGTAGCATGAGGTACTGCTGTTAAAAGCCTCCTCGCTCTCTTCATTCTTTCATAAGCGGTATTACACAATGCCCTGCAATAAAAATTCTGCTGCTTATGGCCCACTCATATCTGCCAGAAGGGACAACTCTTGAAAAAGGTTTTCTTTGTGCTGTGTAGGCGTTGTAGTATGAGCATTCATGTCTTGACATTTGTACATCTGTAGAACCAGCTTCCTGAAGGAGCACTTGCTATACCTCATTATGATTATCTGTGCAGTGCTGTTGAACAATACATATTGATGCAATGAATGTTTACACACTCGAATTATCACGAAGGATGGTTGTTTTAAAACTGTGCCTTTTGCGTTCTATTGGTGTTAGGCTATGCATAAGCCTGCCCCGCTATGCAATAGTATTTGGAAGTTTAAGGGTTCAATAAAAGATGATGAACTAAATCAAGTGCAAGAGCTTTTTTACCTATGACTCCCATGGAAATTCGACTTCCATGGCTGGCAATTCAACCCCTCGCCTTGTCGTAGCAGCAGAATGCTGTAGCAACGGTGGCAGGCGAATAAATTGACCAATTTGTATGCAGATGTTTTTTTTTCTTGCCTGTGTGTATGCAAAACTTGCAATAAGTGTGTCATTGCAAAAAAGCAGTTTGTGGTCCTTTATTGAATAAACCACATATTGTGTATAGTTGAAATGCAGCAATGTGTTCTAAAATCTCCGGGTGATATGTTCTTGCAAGTAGCATGGTATTTCATTACTTAAAAAGATAGTAATCACAGCGGATATCGTTATGTGGGTTTACACACTAATATATGTGATCACAAACTCATTAGAAACTCTTATTAGAAACATGTAAGGCATGACTGTTTCTGCACACTTGATCAGCTGTGAACGTGCAAGAACTGCTTGTACTTAAAACATTCAAAGTTTCACAGGAAAGGATGCAACTGGCTGACTTCACTGCACAGTTTTGATTTACTTTTCTTTAACGTCTCGTTATATACTGTTTTATCCCCGCAAGAACAGGCTGTTTGCCTTTTTTCGCATAGTTGCACGAGTTTTACATGACGGTGCAGGTGGGTACGTTGTCACTGCCACTATAGCAAGCGAAGAATGTACTTAATTTACTAGCAGTGGAGTTGATTACCTTTCAAAGCAAATGTTAATACAGGTGCAGTAAGGATGTAAAGTCCGCAACCTATCCAATGTTTATTGGTTTCTTTGCAAGAAAAAAAAATTATCCAGAGAAGAGGTGCAACTTAACGTACATGCAATATTCGAAAACAAACTAACGACGCTGTTTATTCAAACCACGGATTTAATATTATTGTAGAAAATTCATTACGATAGTCTACACTATTGCTCTGTCAAATTTAATAAGTGAGGTAAGATTTCAAGATTCATCGGAAAATTCACGCTTGAAAACCGACAAGAAAATGCAACTGAACGGTACTGCGTTGAACACAACGTTGAAGCTTCGGGTACTTTGCTGTCTTGTCATTTGCCCTTGTCGAGGTTGAAATTATTTAAGCTGCTCCGTATACGCGGCGATTTTTGTATGCTATTCAACAAAAGAAAATCCGCCTCTTTCACGGTGCGACGGCGCATGCGCCCTGCCCTAGCGGATCAGTCGCGAAACGTTTTGGAAGGGACGCGCGCGAGCGGCCGCGCGGCCAGATATCGGGGGAAAGTACCCCGAAAAAAAAAAAAAGCTCTTGGACGCGCTTGTTGCAAACGCTCGTGCCATGTATCGCGTTGAAACTCTACTGGTAACTCGACGTCGGTGCGGTGCCTAAAACGTGCGTAAGACTGCAACTCCACTTTGAAACAGAAAAGGGCCAGGGCTTCATCCGGACTGCACCGTGAACCACGTAGTTGCCGCCTTGCACTGACGGCTGTCAAATTTATCGATAAACCCCTGCGTTACACTTGGGCGACACTTCAAAAACACGGTGCTGACACCGTCTTCTTGCAGCATCGGCCCACTGTTGGTGGTGGCAGCGCGTGCCTGACTTCATGTACTGTTTTAAGGCGTGGTAACAATTGGTCTATACGAGACCGACAAGACGCTGACGCCGACGATTGGCCGACTATTCGATCGGCACTATGTCACTGAGACCATTTGATCGTAATAGGCCGACAATTACGCAACCGACGGGTGCGAGTTGTAATATAGCGCGACGGGCTTTCGTGTCGACAGCACCGACAAAATCAGCGTGACGACCGTGATAGCTTGACCGAACTCTACGTGATCAGCCGTCGAACCGTCAACGCGATAGCTGCAGCTCCTTCACTTGTAAATATAATTATTCGCGCTCAAAATGCGTCGACATGCCTTCGAAGTTGAAATGCACGAGCTTCAGTCCTCTCAAGCCGTGCACGTGAAGTTTGAGCCAATGTTGATCGTGTTAAGCGAAGTTTGGGTTAGGCCTGACCCCGTCGAGTTCGTGCACTCGCTACCCATGGAGCTGAACTTAAAAAAATAAGCAGTCAGGACGAAGGAAACCGCTGTTATACTTCAGTTGCGGCCCTATAGCGATTTGATAACTACTCATCACTTCGCACGGCACGTACACAATAAGCGGCAGGCAAGCGGCGACACAGCGCTGTGCCAACATCTTGTACTTTGGTCACCGTACCCGAACGCTGCCGGTCGCATTCCCGTAGATAGCTGGTCTGTGTGTGTTGTTATGCTGACATTTCTTAATTCCAAAGAAGCATGGTTTACCTCTGCGTCAAACAGGAAAGGAGAGACAGTGCATTCGATACAGCAGCATAAACTCGCTCAGTTGCCAACGGTGTCAGCGATGGCATTCGCCTTTTTGCGAGAAAACTACACGGCATATGAGTGGGGACTTATGCCGAGCACAGTTGTTTCTAATAATACTTTATAGCACGCGCAAACTGTAAGTATGATGAAGTTAAACAAAAGCGAGAATCAGTATTAGCAGCCCTTAATATTTATGTGTCTGGATCACAGTTGCAGTTGTTTAAGGGACTCGGCCGCTCATACTGACTCGTCTGTATGTTTGGCTACGTTTTGAGATTATTTCACATCAGCGATGCGCCGTTTCTACAATAACCGAAGCTTACATCGATCTGAGGCTGTAGAGGTAAACAAATGCACCGCTTTGGCAAATCACACGTGGAAGGCTGCGCTCGAAGGCTTCTTGAATATGCGAAACGTTTAGTGAATGTGTAAAAGAAATACAAAAAGCGATGTGCAATTGCAGACATCAGCGACAACGAACTAAAGGCAGCCGCGTCGGCACACGGAACTCAGCGTGCCTTTATCGGCCGCGCTGTTTGCGCTGTTACCACAACAGCGCCACTCGGGCCTGTTCACCCACTATACTCGATGGGTGAACGACATGCTGCCCCGGAGAAACCATTAATAATTAATCGCGATCCACGAACCGCACAACCGACGTACACTCAACATGGGCGCAGGTACACAAATCAACCGGCGAAATCCCCGACACCCTTCCAAAACGTTTCCAGCGGCGTGCGTCAGAGGGCAGCACAGGAACATGAAAGAACGCTGAAAAAATAGCAAATATAGTCACTAGAGTGGAGGAAGAAATTGGCAAGTCGCCACATAAGGGGTGGGAATATGGTGAGCTTCTAAGTGTAGTAACGACAGAAATACGGAAAGAGAAACAACATGTTCATTGGAAAGGAAAAAAGAAACCGAAAAGCTGGTGGAACAAGGAGATACGAGAAGCCATCGCCGAACGACAGAAAGCATCTCGAGAGCACAGGCAGGCAAAGAAGGCGCAGTTGCCACAGGATGAAGTAACCAGTAAAAGGGAAATATACCGGGAGAAAAAGTCTATGGTTCAAATACTGGTGCAAGCAAAATTAAAAGGTGAAAGTGAACGTTGGTTGTCAGAAATACGTGAGAAAAAGAAGGCCGCACCTAGAATATTTTGGAATCACATAAAATTATTAGGCAGGAAGGCAACAACAATACAACAACATATCCTAGACGAAGATGAAAACAGGCTGGAAGGAGAAGCAGCAATAAATTACATCCAAAAAGTAACAGCCGAATCTTTCCAAGGCAAGGACAAGGTTGTATTTGAAGAAAAAAAGAGCATGAAAGAGACCCAAGGGGGGAAAGGAGCTGGTGCTTACAAATTTAAACTGGAAGAAAGCGGAAGAGAAAATTCCTAAGCGCACAGCCACATGGCTAGACGAGGTTCCCGTTAGGCTGATAAATGAACTGGGACCAAAAAGTAAGGAAGCTCTCGTGAAAGCAGTTGAAAAAACTTTAAAAGATAGACGAATACCAGACAGTTGGCGACAAAGTAGAATGAATTTAATTTATAAAGGTAAGGGGGAGAAAGACAGAATTCACTCGTATAGACCGTTGGCCATTACATCGGTAATATACAGGCTAGCAATGCAGGCAATCAAATTAAAGCTTCAAGCATGGGCAGAAAATAATGGCATTTTGGGAGAGCTTCAGAATGGCTTTAGAATAGGTAGGCGTTTGGATGATAACTTGTTTGTTCTTACACAGTGTATTGAAATATCAAAAGCAGAAAGCAGACCGTTGTATGTGGCCTTTTTGGACATTACAGGAGCATACGACAACGTAGACCGCAGCATTTTGTGGGATATTCTGGAAGGGGAAGGCTTAGGTAACGATTGTATACAGCTTTTGAGAGAGATTTACCGAGAAAATACTGTTTGCGTTGAATGGGAAGGGATGAGGAGCGCGGAGAAAGTTCATATCAACAAGGGACTGAGGCAGGGGTGCCCTTTATCCCCGCTGCTGTTTATGATGTACATGGTGAGGATGGAGAGGGCGCTAGAAGGAAGTAATATCGGGTTTAATCTCTCATACAAACAGGCAGGTACAGTAATAGAGCAGCAACTCCCAGGTTTATTTTATGCGGACGACATTGTGTTGCTCGCAAACAAGCAAAGTGATTTGCAACGTCTGGCTAATATCTGTGGACAGGAAGGCAACAGTTTAGGTTTGAAATTTAGTGTTAGAAAATCAGGTGTTATTGTATTCAATGAAAACAGTGAACAGACAGTGGAGATACAGGGCCAAGAAATACCTCGGGTGACAGAATATAAATACCTTGGTATATGGATAAACGAAGGCAACGGATATATGGAAACACAGGAAAAAACCATAACAGTCAAGGGGAAGAGAAATGCAGCCATAATGAAGCACAGAGCGCTATGGGGATACAATAGGTACGAGGTCCTCCGAGGTATGTGGAAAGGGGTAATGGTTCCAGGACTTACTTTTGGAAATGCGGTTGTTTGCTTTAAATCAGGGGTACAATCAGGACTCGACGGGAACCAAAGGTCAGTGGGTCGCCTCGCATTGGGCGCGCACGGGAAGACTACAAATGAAGCTGTGCAGGGGGATATGGGCTGGACTAGTTTTGAAGTGAGGGAAGCTCGCAGTAAAATTGAGTATGAAGAACGGCTGAGGAATATGGAGGAAAGTAAACGGGCAGGGAGAGTGTTCAGGTATCTGTACAGGCAAAACATTGATTCACAGTGGAGGAAAAGAACTAGGAAGCTTACCAGCAAGTATGTGGCCTGTGGGGTGGGCAACACAGCAACAAAGGTCAAGCGGAAAGTCAGAGAGGCTGAATTAATCTCATGGGTGGCGGCAATGGAAAAGAAACCTGCCATGAGTAACTACTTAAGGGGAAAAAACGAAATTAGGAAAGAAACCATTTATGATAACTCAAAGGGAAGCTCATTACTTTTCGAAGCGAGATCGGGATGCCTTAGAACACGCACCTATAAAGCGAGATATAAGAAGGAAGAAGAAGCATGTGCTTGCTGCGGTAAAGCTAGGGAAACGACGGAGCATATTTTATTAGAATGTGAAGACGTCTATCCAGCGGTCGATTTAGGCACTGGCCTCCTTGAAGCCCTTGGGATCAGCGGGAGCAGTGGTAAAGCAAACAGGTCCGCAATAGACATCAGTAAGAGGCGATTGGAGGATTGGTGGAAGAAAAGTAGGGAAACGACAAAAGACGGAGACGTACAAAAGCACAGTTCGCAATAGGGTATCAGAAAATTTGGACGTGGTAGTTCATAGTGGGGTTTTTTTGTTTTCTCATTGGTTAACCTAGGTAGGATATTAAGCAGCATAGTAGCAAGAGCTTGGTGGCGCAAGCCACCGCCCCGTTCCAAAGGGGACGCTCATAACATCCATCCATCCATCCATCCATCCATCCAGAGGCGGATTGTGAAGACCCCAAAAGGCCATGTCGTCTCGTAGCAACTCGCAAAAGTGTACGAAGCAAACGTGAAAATGCACTTGGTTTGCTGTGTAGCGTGTCGCCGAACGCGTAGAAATGGGAGAATGAAATCTGCGGTACAAGTTTTTTATTCTCCCTTCGTGTACGTACGGAATTCGGTAATCCGCGCATTGCACTTGTTGAGCGAGATGCCATTTCCCAAAACAAACCGGCGAAATAGCTCGCTGCGCAATTCCGACGGAAAATCGCAGCGAACGCTGCGACGGTTCGACTGGTCGCGGCCGAAAATCGGGGGGTCGGCGCTGCGACTGCGATCTTTGTCGCAAACGACGGAAATCGCACTTCTGGTGCGACGAAAATCGCATCATGTGAAACAGGCTTTAGTGGCGTCTTTCAGAAAAAGAAAAAAAAAACGGGGATTGAGAAGTCATTTTTAAATGACGGGCTGCCGCTGTTATCATTATTAGCACTGATGACTCGCGCCAACATACCGGGCTTTGTCGTGATACTGTGATGGAAACCGGCTAGTACTAGCAACCGACGCTCTTGGGCAAAAGCTGTTGCGTAACCCCGCTCGTAAATGAACCCCTTACAGTTTGGTGAAGTTGCTGGGTAATCTCCCAATCTCCCAACCTGGAGATACGAAGCCATACCTTACCTCCAACCTCAGCGATGCCAGACGAAACCAACACACAAGGCCCCAGACTCAAGTCAGCGTCTGTCCCGGCGTGCTGGCGCAGCGTCACCCACCGATATTTTGCGGGACTGACGACCAAGACCTCCAAGATTGGTTGGCAGCTTACCAGAGTGTGAGCGCAGCCAAGAAATGGGACGATGTGACTAGGCTGACCAATGTAATATTTTACTTGACCGGCGTCGCCAGTCTCTGGTTCCGAAATCACGAAGCAGAGATTAGTAACTGGACGTCGTTCAAAACAACGTTTTCGGAAGCCTTCGACCGCCCCGCGGTACGCAAGCTTCGCGCAGAACTATGACTTTCTGAACGCGCTCAACAACCTTCTGGGGAAAAAAATGGCTCAATTGCGGCCTTGACTCTGGGTGACCAGAGTGTCCTTTTGATTCAGATAGAACAATTCGTGCGTGGGGAGGTCGCACGACATCTCTCCATTTTGTCGAGAACGCCTGAGCCATCACAGGCGCGACATCTAGCTCCAGTCATGGGACAAGTGATACAGGGAGAGGCCACTGCCGCTTCGCCTTTCGCTCGTCCGCCACCTCTGGAGTCTGCGTCCTTGTCGTACGCGCATGTCGTCGCTGCCGGCTCGGCCCGTCAACAACCCATTCTTCTGCGTCGGCACCCATTCGGCCACGACCAGTTCCGTTAAGCCTACCAGTCCGCCGTTTTCGAATCCATTACGCAGTACGGACAATCGCCCTATATGTTATTCTTGCGGTTATGCAGGGCATGTGACATGCTTCTGTCGCCATCGCCCTCCTTTGCAAGCTGATGTCATGCGCCCATCTGCTTACGATCCTAGATGCTTTAATCGTACAGCGCGCGCCTATAGAACAATTATCTGCACCCGAACGCCTGCTTTCAGCTAGCCGCCAATCCCCATCACCAGTGGCGTAGCTAGGTGGTCTTGCACCCGGGGCCCATAGGTCTTCTGTCACCCCCCCCCCCCCCCCCCCCCCAGGTGTAGTCGAGGAAGGCGAGGATGTCGACAATTTCCGGGTTTCAGCACCATTACAGCCACCTTGGATACCGCGCACGTCCCCCGGGTCCCCCTCTCCTTCGCTTTCTTTCCCAGAGATCGCGAATGCAGCAGGTATGCACACTGTTTTTTTCTGCGCCAAATAACACAGGGTGCTGCACTGATAACTTGTGATAAGCACATGTGCACATCTTCTGTCAGACTGTAAGGCTTGGCAGCCAATACAAATGCGGCATCGTGGAAAATATGGCTCACGTCCCAGGTAACAAAAAATATCTTTATAAAGTTTTAATTACCAATTTTAGCGGTAATATTGCATTTGCAAAATTGAAGCCCGACTTTCATATCTTGCCCTACAACAACTTCACAAAAATCGTCGTAGGTACTATGGCGCGCAGTATTTTGGCTGTGGGCAGCCCTGAACGAAAACGAAAATTAAATTGTGTGTCAGTGACGCTGATCTCCCCACCCTATTAGAAAATGCCACCTACCTCCCTGCAGAGCGGGCGCCAATGCTATGACAATTACGAGTTCTCTTTATTCTGATCAATAAAGCCTTGTTTTTATTTGCTGCTATACGGACAAACGTGATTATCCGAGCTGCGGTACCATCACAAGATTGGGAACAGAATAGAGCACGCTTCGCGTCGATTCTTGGCGTCACCATAAAAAAAAGGCCATGATGAAGCCCGTGCCAGCGAAAGCTTGCACTACTGTTGGTCTGCACTCGCAATGGAGATTATTGAGGGATTAACGTCATTGGTCCACTATGTAATATTTCTGTCGCTGCTGCCATACTGGGCGCCGCCTGCAGTGCCAAAGTACTGTAGGCTGTAGCACCCAAAACGATTTTGTTTAAGAAGTTTTTCTTGAGTTAATAATATGACTTTGAGTCCTCGATTCTCGAATTGAAGTGCTTCCTCTATAAGTACTAATTAAAGGATTATTAAGGATATGGTTATAACTTATCTGCCATATTTTTCACGCTACCAAGTTCCTAGTAATCACAAAGACACAACGTCATAGAACATCGGGAAATACTACTACAAAATTGATCTTTTTTTAAATAAAATTCCGTGTAGATGACACAGACACTGTACTTGTGACATGAAGTCACACAACAACAAAATGATAAAGAGACGGTTAGCTAGGACTAGGAGAAATATCTTTTATTGAACACCGCGAAACTGATAAAGAACGAATACAACAATTCAAAATTGATAAATAGAACATTGTATACATATTGCCGATGCACAAACCATGGTGGGACATCGAGCCTTTTGCACTAAAGTAATGACCGGTAAGGACACATTTCCTTCAGAAGTTCTTTTTCCGACACTTCGCTTCTACAAACTCATTAATTGCAGTAGTAAAGTTTATATATTTTTTTACGTGTTCTTTTTCTATGGTAAGTATCGCCAAGTTTGACAGCATTTCATCACTCATGGTGGAGCGCAGAGACGTCTTGATCAGCTTTAACTTGGAAAAGTTCCTTTCGCATGATGCAACTGACACGCAGATCGTGAGGAACAAGCGAAAGATAACAGTAAGTAAGAAGTTCCATTTGGCGATAAATTCCAGGAACTCCAGGCACCGAGTCTGAAGACGATCCAGGGAATCCCATTCGCGACTTTTCACGGCCGCACTTATGCAATGTCGCTCTCAACGAACGCTTCGCCGTAAACGCGAGCGCCGGGCGCGCTCGTTGAACGCCCTCTTGCTGCTGTCTTTGTTCGTCTTCGCTGCGCGTTCGGAACGGAAGAGGGACCCAAGAGCCTCAACGCCTTATAACGCCTGACTGTATATATATGTTTAGCGACGCCTGCTACGCACGACACGAGCGCACCCAGTGGCGTAGCTAGGTCGTCTGGCTCCCGGGGCCCATAGGTCTTCTGTCAACACCTACCCCCCCCCCCCCCCCCCCCCCTGGTGCACAGTCAGGAAGGCCGGGATATCGAAAATTTCTGAGGAAGGCAGGAGGGAAGGGGGGGGGGGGGGGGGCGTTATGTTTCAACACCAGCACAGCCGCCTAGGATACCACGCATGTCCCCCACCCTCCCCCCCCCGCCTTCGCTTTCGTTCCCAGAGATCACGAATGTAGCAGGTATACACGCTGTTTTATTTTTTGCGCCAAATAATACAAGGTGCTCATTTGCACATCTGCTGTTAGACTATAATGCTTGGCAGGCAATACAGATGCCGCAATGTGGAAAATATGACTCACAAGTAACAAAAATATTTTAATAAAGTTTCAATTAGCGATTTTAGAGGCAATATTGCATTTGCAAAATTAAAGCCCGACAGTCAAATGATGCCCAACGACTTCACAAAAATCGTCGCAGGTACTACGGCGTGCAGTATTTTAGCTGTGGGCAGCCCTGAACCCAAATGAAAATTAAACAGCGTGTCAGTGACACTGATCTCCCCATCCTATTAGAAAATGCCACCGCTTCCCTGCTGCGCGGGCTCCAATACTATGACAATTACGAGTTCTTTTCATTCTGATTCATAAGGCCTTTCTTTCCAAGCTGTCTGGAGCCGTCAAATGCATCGACTGGCCGAGATTTAAATCAATCCTCAAAGACTGCTGTCGAGATGACATACCGTCCAGCCTAGGGGACGCAATAAAAGGTGCCTTGCAGGATGCCACACATTCGATTTTGAAAAGCTACACACGCACCGAATTCGACATCGAGCTTGAGAATGTTTGTGCAATTCGCCGGTGTGCGAAACGAAGATATAGGCGCACAAAGTCCATTCATGATTTGAAATTGGTCAGACGCGCACAGTAGAAAATACTGAGTCGCTTGAATAATCTGGTTTTCACAACGATGGATGTCTTTCTGCGAGGCTCTGGATCCCCGAAAGCCTCTGTCTCTTATATGGAGAACTATTCGTAGCCTCCTTGCAACCCCTGGAGAGCGCCACCCATTTAATTCCCTGGCTCTTTACCTACAATGCAAAGAGGGTGAAGGCGCGGAATCTTTTTGCAAGAGGATTGCCGGTGAAGCAAGTTCAACGGGAATTCAGGCTCACGACCCCTCGCCATTCTAACGTGATCCCCGTATGGAGTGCCCGTTTTCTCTGGAGGAACTGGAGGCTGCGCTTGCTTTACGCAAGCGTTCCTCTGCGCCAGGACCAGATGGCATTACATACCGCGCTCTGTGCAACCTTGGTGAACGACAGGAAATGACAGTGCGGATGACGCTGCCCGCTCGGCTCATGATGGTACCCAGATTATACCCATACCGCTGTCAAGAACAGATGCAGCCACAAGTCTTCGCTCCCTCGCCCGCGAGCTTACACAGAATCTGTGGAACACCAGTGAATTCACGAACGCACGTCTCCACAGATTGGATCCACGTCTGCAACTCCGCCTACCACCAGGGTTGCCACGAGCGGAAGCAACACTTCTGTGCCGCCTGTGGCTCGCATTTCGCATTGGAATGGCCGACAGCCCTACTTGCGACACCTGCGGCTGCGAGGAGACGATTGAGCACCTCCTTTGTGACTGTCCCCGTTACAAAGTGCCAAGAAAAGTGCTCGTGACCGTTCTCGAAAACTGGACAATCGCCCCTTTACAGAGGAAAAAGCTCTAGGACATTGGTCCAGACGGGCTTTGGCACTCAAGGCCTTAAGGGCTTTGCTGAAGTTTTTAAGGACATGCGAATTGTGCGACCGCCTTTGAGTGTTGTAGCGCGTAGTTTCGCGTTACTGTGTGAATTTTCTGGTTTCCATTTTTTTCCTCTTGTTCTTCTTTCTCCTTTTATTACCTTTAACCCTTTCCCCAGCACAGGGTAGCCAGCCGGTACTTACACTGGCTAACCTCCCTGTATTTCCTCTCCTTTGTCTCCACCTCCTCCTCCTCCTCTTGGTGAACGAGCTCGAAAAGCACTCCTGCTCCTGTGCAACAACTCGTGGCAGACTGACATGGTTCCCCAGGAATGGAAGTCGCCTGGTTACGCTTCTCAAAGCTGGCAAATCACCTTTGGACATTTCGTCATACCGTCCGATCGCACTTGCTAGTTGTGTAGGAAAAGTAATGGAAAAGGTGGTTCTAACCCATCTAGAGCACCATGAAATTTATCCAGACACGTTGGCAGGATTCAGGCGCGGAAGTTCATCTATAGGCAACGTTGCCGACTTGGTAACGTACGTTGAATTCCAGAAGGATAGTAAACGCTTGTCTGCTGCCTTTCTAGTCGTTAAAGGGGCTTACGATAATGTCGCCTATGAAGCCAGCCTTAAAGCATTAGAAGCAATAGGACTTGATGGCAAGATATATCTCTGGGTTGCGATCATTCTACGTGCTCACCGGGGATGACCTAACACCCGAGTATTACAGTAGCCGCGGGAGTCCCTCAGGCGGAGTACTAAGCCCAACGCTATTTTAATCTAGCCCTGATTGGACTACTTGAGGACCTATCAAGCACCGTTCTTTCTATCTATGCCGACATCTGCATCTGGACTTCGGGGGTGACACGGCTTCAGCTTCGTGCTCGGCTTCAGAAGGTGGCCTCATCGACATCATGCTACCTTCGTAAACAAGGACTGGAGGTCACGTGAGAAAAGTGCGCAGTGGTGGCATTTACCCAGAAGCCAATGTCTATATACGGCATATCAATCAACGGACAAGTGATATCGTTCAGCAGGAGTCACAGGTTCTTGGGGGTTGTGATTGACAGAGACCTGTCCTGGACTCCTCCCGTGAACCATGTGAAAAAGCGTCTGGTTGCTATTAGTAATCTGTTCAGGTTCCTTGCAGAAAAGAACTGCGGTGTGTCCACACAATCCATGTTACAGCTGTACAGGGTGTTGTTTGTTGGGTTTCTCCAGTACAGCCTTTATATCGTACGCCTGCAAAACCAACTTGCGTACAATTCAGGGCATTCTAGCCCAAGCTCTGAGGATATGCCTTGGATTACCATGACGTGCGTCAACGGCTGAAACCATTGCGATTGCTCAAGAATATTAATTACAACGCACGTCGCCGTCGAGACAATGCGTGCACATGTCAGACACATTGCTCGGACTCGTTGCCACCACCTCGCCGCACTGACCTTGGAAAGACTCCGCATGTCATTTAGCACATCAGTCATTGCACATCGTTCCTCGCTTACATCGGAGTACACACCTGCGGCCAGGCCGGTGTCGCCTCCAAGGTGTTTCTGCCATCTTGAAGTACACCTCCAAATTCCAGGACATCATAAAAATTCAGATCTACCACCGTCTGCACAAAAGTAATTCAGCTTATATACTCCTGTTGTACGAGAGATGTATTAACCACATACACAACTATACTGACGGATCTGCTACATCGACCAGTTCTGGCGGTGATGCGTTTATACCGACGAGAGGGATACCACTGCGATTCAAGACGTCACATGTCACGACGTCCAAGGCTGCAGAACTCACGGCTATGTGCAGAGTGCTTTAATTTACTGACACAGGGAGTCCTGGTACATGGGCCGTGTTTTCCGAATCGAGATCGGCTTTACGCAGCATGCAATCAGTTCTTCGACGTGGAGCTCACGAACAGCTAACATACGAAATTGTCAAAGTTCACCACGGTGTCAAACGGAAAGGCCACTAAATTATTTTCTAGTCACTACCTGGCCATTGCGGTATCAGTGGAAATGATCAAGCAGACAAAGCTGCCCTAGAGTCACATCAAGAACAACACAGCGTTCCTATTCCTCTTTCCAGGACACGCTGCAAGGCAGCTTCGTTACCTGGCACGCAAGCTCGCTTTAACAGAGTGAAACACTCCAAATATAAGGCGCACCAGGTTGCACGAGCTGAACCCTTCGCTCCAGCTCCGACCTCCACCCGGGCTGTACAGACGTGGCGCATCGCTTCTATACCGACTGTGGTTGAGAGCGGCTTTCACGAAAGCGTACACTACACTTTGGTTGGAATGACCGACAGTGCTGCGTACGACGTCTGCGGCGGCGAAGAGAACATCGAACAGTTATTGTGCCAGTCATCGATTGCAGTCGGAAAGAGCAACATTATCTATATTATCACGACTGGACGATCGGCCGTTGTCCGGGCAGGTGCTGCTTGAAGACCGTCCCTATCGCTCGTCGGCCCACAAAGCTGTGAAGGCACTTTTGTCTTTCTTGAGGGCGACTGGCCCATCTGAACGCATTTGACTTGCTCAGACCCTCCGCGTGCGTGTGCAAGCTCACCGCGGCTCTCCTCCTCCTCCTCCCCTACTTCTCTCTATCTCATTTCATTCCCTCTTTCCCGTCCCCTAGAGTAGGGTAGCCAACCAGACGCATTTCTGGTTAACATCCCTGCCTTATTAATATAATATATATTCTCTTTTTATTTCCTCCTTCTTATCCTCCTGCTATTGGAAAACGTAATTATCCGAGCTGCGGCACCGCCACAAGGTTGGGAACGGAGTAGAGCACGCTTTGCGTCGATTCCTGGCGTCACCATGCGAAAAACGAGAAGGCCGCGAAGAAGCCCGTGCCAGCGAAAGCTTGCGCTACTGTTGGTCTGCACTTGCAATGGAGAGGACAGAGAGACCGACGTCACTGGTGCAGCTTTTAATTTTTCTTTGGGTACTGCCATACTGGGCCGCCCGCAGTGCCAAAGTACTGCAGTCCGTTCGCGTCTGTCAACGGCCGCACCTGTGAACTTTGCACTGTCGCTCTCGAGGCACGCTTCGCCGTAAACACGAGCGCCGGGAGCGCTCGTTCCGCGCCTACAGGAGAAATGTTCTCTTGCTGCTGTTTTTGTTCGTCTTCACAGCGCGGACTGAACAGAAGAGAGACTCATGAGCCCCATCGCCAGACTGTATGTTCAGCCACGCCCGATCCGAGCATGAGCTCACAGGCGGAACGCGCATGAAATGATGGCTGATCCGCCCATTGCCGCACGCCGCACCGCACGGGGGCGGTTCGTGAAAAGCGGGCGGTCGTCGCGATCGGTCACAAACCGCATGGTGCGATGCGGTTCGCATGCGCCTTCTGGTTCTCCAAATAGATAACCAGCAACTGGCAACATGCATAAGTGAGTTGGCAGACTCGTGTGCTGGCGACCAGCAAAATTTCGTGCCGTGCCAGGATTTTGTTATTACGTTTGCTCTCTTATTAGTTATATTTTATTAGTTAGCTCGAGCGGTTCGCATGCGCCGACATCCGCACTTCGATTTGGGGACGCGACGTCTGTTGAAAGCTGGCAAACGTTCGGCAGTGCGCAGAGCAACGCTGTTCGAAGTCGGCAACTATATCGCCAATAGCAGACGACACTGGCATATTTTTGTCGATGTAGGTTGAAGCTTCCGCGTCATGGTGAAAACGCGACTCTTGCACTGTCACATTCTGTGCTGCATGTGTGGCGTTGACGCGATGACCCACCTATGGAACACTGGCCAGTAGTGTTACCTGTGCCGCTTTTTGTTTGTTTGTTTGTTTGTTTGTTTATTGCTACCGCATAATGTTGCGAAAACATAGGTCACTATGTGCTCGGTTATGTACGGCGCGATGGCGCACTTTTTGTAGCTGTGCTAGCGAAAGCTTGTGTTGTGGACAAGCGACGCACCACCGCTCCTCGGCTGGACGAAGCACCAGCGCGGAAGAAACGGGAAGCGACCCCATCCGAGTCGAGTTCTGAGAATCCTCCGTCGCCCTCATGAGCGTCTCGGCTACCGGACAGGGACCGAGGTTTGCCCCCTCGAACACATTGAGCTCTCGCCTGCGTCTTTTGTAGAAAATAAACGCAGTCTGTTTTCTGCCACCAACCGATGCGCACTCCTTTCCCGGACGGGGCCAGACCCCGTACGTAACACTGGCGACCAGGCAGGAGTTGCGAAGCGAATAAGTGTTCGAAGGCCATTGCTACAGGACGAATTCACGGCGCTGTCGAGCCTTTCTCGAACAAATCTTGGGAACCGTGGATCCAGCGCCCCGACTTTTACTTCGTGGCGAGCCACCAAGCGAAGAAGCGGGCACTTCTCCTTACACTTTGTGGAACCGACACTTTCGAACACTGTGTGCGCGCTGATAGCGCCGAAGATCCCGGGAGAAGTCAACTTCAATGATTTAGTGACACTTCTCAGGCGGCACTTCGACACCAGGACATCTGAGCTTTACAGCCGGTACGTGTTTCAAAGACCCGACCCACGGCCAGACGAGTCAATCAGCAGCTACGCTGCGGCCCTCGGAACCTTGACAGCCGACTGTCGGAACATTCACAACCTTGTCGGTCATCGCCGCCGCCGCATCCTCGGGCGTTATGCCGGCCGTCGTCTTCGCGGCTGGCTGCTCCGCCGCGCTCCGCTGCTGGCCGGTGACCACGTGGAGCAGCCACTCCGCGAACACTGTCTCCCGGGCCGCTAGGGTCAGCATGGCCTGGGCTGCTTCGCTGGGCGGTCGTTGCTGCGGCGGTGGCGTTCTTTGCCTCTCCTTTGTCACGTCGTCAACCCCCCGCGCCATATCTCCTTGTATATAAGCGCGTTCTTTAACAGTATTAAACAGTTGGTAGTTTGCGCTACGTCCGTCCACGTCCTGTCCTTCCTTAATATCGTCTGTGTAAAACTGAGCGCAACATAACAATGAACGTTCACCCACTAGCCCCCTTCATTGCTTTACTAAATTGTTTAATTAAACAACAAAGGATCGAGACATGGTGAGGGAGAACGTGTTTGAATTTTCATTTTCAAGGCAGCCTATAAGCTGCGCTGTAGTGCCTTGAGTATAAGTTAGGCATTGCAATGGGCGCTGTAAAAAAACTGCTTCATATTTTCAAGTCGAAGTTTTAGTGAACTGATGGGTTTCGCGAACAACGCGTGCCTCGCCATAACGACAGTCAGGTGCTTCCGTTGCGTGAAGTGCATGCCATATAATGTCGGTAAAGGCTACGGCCGAAGGCCACTATGATACGATATACAAGGCGCCAATGGATTGGCTCTCGATCTTAATAACGAAACTTTTCTTTCAGGTGATTGTTGTTATGGTTTTCGTGAAGCATGTACATACTATACATGACGCGCCGTCGTGTTAACAGCCATGGAGCAATTAATTTTCTGGGTGCCTGATAACGATGAAAGTATAGCAGCAAACTTTTTCATACAAGATACGCGCCTAACTTTTCTTTTACGCATTAATAAATTGGTCATGTTTGACGACAACAACTCACGAGAGTAATAACAATCATTATGACAGCTTCGCTCGGCAGAGTGCTAACACGGATTATTAATGTTGATACCATATACCAAGATTATTATTCCTACTGAAATGCAATGTCTCTCATAGCTAAGTACATGGTAATGATAAGTGTCATGGTTGAAGGACTACGACGAAGTGCCTCTTTGATAGAACGCTTCTGTCTCTGTTCCTTGCATTTTCATCAAATTTTCCACGTTTTTCGGGGACGCTGTTCCCTGCCTCGTGGCGACGGAAGCGGAGCCTTCCATAGTCCCGCCCAGCCTGATGTCTGCTATGGCAAGCTCCCCGGGAAATCAACGCACCTGGTCCAGGACCAACGAGGTCTTCAGCGTGGCTCACTGCCTTGTGGCTATGGACGCGGGGTGTCAACTGCGGGGACACCCGGCCAGAGGTCAACTACCGCGAGCTCGTCGAGGAAACGAGGTACCCGGTCCAGCACCAGCGAAGACACCGAACTGTACTCGGTCACAGGCGATTACTCGTCAGATGAAAGCTTTGAGTCTCTGATGAGCAGGAAGACCAAAAGAAGGATCCTCAATGTGTCGTCACCAGCAAGAACACTAAATGTGAAGGCAAAAAGTGAACGATGGTCGCACTCCGTTCTCTTCGTGCCCGAGGATACCTCCATCAGCCTCCGAGCACTAAACAGGTAAGCTCTCTTAATGTTCATTGAGGGGATAGCACCGAATGAAATAAGGCAAGTCAGATTAAACACGCGAAAGAATATCCTTTCTGTGGACGCGACAAATGGTAGCGCATTGGACACGCTTCGGAAACTAACCAATTAGGGCAGCATCAAAGTCCGCGCGATTGTACCATTGGACGGAGTTGGCATGGCGGATGTAATTTACGACGTTGATTCGGCCATTGCGAACTCGGACCGGCCAATTCTCATCAAACCAGTCACCGAAGGAGTTATCATCACGTATGTGCTTCGCCTTCGTAACACCCGCTGCGTAAAGTTGATGTTCAAGGGCGATTCCATTCGTTCGCATGTCAATGTTGGTCACTTCCGACATGCTGTTCGGCCATTCGTCCCCAAGCCACTTTAGTGCCATAACTGCATTAAGATTGGCCATGTCAAGCGTGTTTGTACAAACAGTACGGTTTTTCCTCGCTGCGCTGAGTCGCACACTGTGGACGATTGCCGCGCAACAAATTTAAAGTGCGGTAACTGTGATGGCTCCCAGGATGCCTCATCCAAAGACTGCTCGTAAATCAAGAGAGAAATTGCCATCTTTAAACAAATGGTTAGGGACAGCTCATCCTACAGAGAAACTGCTGAGAGTGTACGACACCGGCGTCGACGCAAGCGTACAAGACGTGGTGCTGTTCAAATGCAGAATGTACCCAATTCATCACCTTTGAGCGCAAGTAAACCTCCAAGCACGAAGAGGACCGAGACGGAGAAATCTAATGTGGATGACTGGCCCGCGCTTTCGTGTATACAGCCTGCCAAGGAGCATCCCCGCCTGGTGTCTACATCGAAGCCTACTTCGGTTGATGAAGTACAAAGGGTTGACCGACAGATCATAGCGATGCTGCGGTCCCTAATAAATATCATAAAGGAGCTACTCACAAGTATCGGAACTCCAACCAATCGAAGTTGCCTGCAAGTGCTGGACGCGCTGAGCCCAGTACTAGCAGCCCTTGAATAGAACCATATGGCTGACAATCACCAATGTTTCCGCAAAGAGGTTAGAGAAGCATCGATTATCCAGTGTAATGCCACAGGACTTAGATGTCGGATGACTGACTTTCGTCAATATGTATACTCCAATCACCGTAATCTGTGAACCAAAATGAGCAAACCCAATCCGGTTATCCGGTTACGAATCAGTCATGTCCTCAACTTAGACTGAAAGCAGCAAGGTCGTTGTGTTTATTCGTCAGAAACTTGCCTACGTGGTTCAGCATGTGCCGCCTCATGATGCGAATCAGTATGTTTGCCTTACTCTTAAAAAGAAAAAGCTAGCTTTTACACTAGTGGGTGTTATAGCGTGACGTCGCATATCACTGCGCAGCCAGTGCGCGCATTCCTTTTGTACAGATCACGTGATCCCTTGTCTATATAAGTGCACTGTCAAATAAACGGTCATCCTTTTGCTTGTTGGAATGCTGCCTGTCCGCTTTATTGCAGTGGGTACCTTCTTATCACCATCAACTCGACTTGATAGCAAGAGATTAGGAGACATCTTGACAGCAACCCCTGGTCCATGGTTTATCGCACGAGGCTAACGCCCCGCACCCTATCTGGGGAAGCTCCAAAATTAATGCAACGGACCGTCGACTGGCTTCATTTGTATCCGATCATGGACTGTCCCTGCTTAGTTATGGGAGCACTACCTTTTTACGAGGCACATCGTAAAGCAGTTGCTTAGACTTGGCGTTTGTATCACGTCGCTTTGCTACTCATGTGAACTGGTTCTTAGACATTGAGAAGCATATGGGAGTGATCATATCACCAGATACCTAAAGATCAAAGGTTTGGCCACCTGTCATTCACCAAACACAGTCTAGCGAATTGACTGGTCTACATTCGAAACAAGCATGGAAGAAGCTTGTCGCGAAGGTCTCCCTTAATTCTGGCCTTCAGCAAGCCATCAAGGAAGCAACGCAGAATGTGATGTGCACGCTGACATGTACTCCAAAGTTTTCAGAATCCGACGTGGAGTTGCAGCGGCTCCGTGCGATTCATCGGCGTGCGGTGCAAAGGTAGCGACGCACAAAGTCCATCCATGATCTAAGAATAGCCAGACGCGCGCAAAAGAACATCCAGCGCCAAATGGACAAACTAGAATCTCAGCGGTGGACAAAATCTTGTGAATCCCCAGACCCCCAAAAACCTCTCATATATGGAGAACCATATGAAGCCTACGTTTATTTCCCGAACAACGCGTGCCATTCAAATCCCTGGCGCTTTTCCAACATCGAGAGGACATCGCGGTAGCGGAAAATTTCTACAGCAAGATTGCAGGTCAGTCAACGTACACGGGCTCCCTTAGTACGAATAGCATCGTGCTGCATTCACGGGATTCACGCATCGACCTGCCTTTCACCACCGAGGAGCTCGGTGCAGCTCTTGTTTTGTGTAATCGGTCGTCGTCGCCTGGACCAGACGGCATATCCTACCGCATCTCATGAAACCTGGGCGTGCGAGCACGAATTGCGTTGCTGGACATATGCAATGAATCCTGGCGGGATGGAAACGTTCCTCAAGAATGGAAGACAAGCCGTCTCGTGCCACTCCTCAAACTTGGCAAGTCACCACTAGAGCTCACGTCATACCGCCCAATCGCGGGGGCTAGTTGCGTAGGGAGGGTGATGGAACCCATGATCCTTGCCAGGTTGGAGTGGTACCTGGAGCATTACAAAGTTTATCCAAATGCTATGGCCGGTATTTTTGTGCCGACTGATGACGTCCGACCTCTGAACACATACCAAGTGCTGTCCAAATATCAATGTACGCCGACATATGCGTGTAGACGTCAGGGGAAACACGTCCTCAGGTGCGCGCGAGGCTTCAAAAAGCCGAGAGTTCAATATCGGCGTATCTTAGCGCACAAGGCCAACAGATTTCACCCGAGAAATGCGGGCTAGTCGCGTTTACGCGTAAGCTAATGGTGTCCTACGCCATATCTATCAATGGGCAAAACCTCCGGCCACTGTGGACGAAACCGCTCGTCTGTCTTTGGGACTCGAGTTCTCAATCGCCTTCCCATGAGAGGTTGAGCAGGGCTAAAGCCACTCACTCCATGTGTGTCCCTATAGCTGAGAAGGGCCAAGTGAGGACCGCTCGCCTTCCGGAGGAGGTCTTTTACAGTGCGGATCATTCTTTCCGCCTCCCCATTAGACTGTGTGTAATGGGGGCTACTGGTGATGTGGTCGTAGCCATAGGAGGCAGCAAATGCGGCAAATTCGCGTGAGGAGAAGGATGGACCATTGTCCGACCTTACTTGTTGCGGTATCCCGTGTAGCGCAAGCACTTTTCAGCACATCAATGACCACTTCAGCTGCTGTGGTCTTCAGTGTCACCACCTCCCAGAACCGGGAATAGTAGTCTACTGCCATTAAGAAGGTTTGGCCGTTGAGATGAAACAAGTCCAGGCTCAGATGTTCCCAGGAACAGCCAGGGAGATTGGTAGGGAGTAGTGGTTCCGCTGGATTCACTCGCGTAAGGGCGCATTTTTCACAACTGGCGACGAGAGACGTGACCTCAGCCGCTATGCCCGGTCACCATAGAGATTCACGAGCGAGGGTCTTTGTACGACTTATGCCTTAATGTCCTTCGTGTAGAAGCATCGATACTGCTGGCCTCAGTGACGAAGGGATACTGAGGCCCTTGAGAAGAAGGCCATCACAAACGGAAAGTTCATCCTTCACTGATGCATACTTTGACACGGGAAGAGGCATTTTTAACTTGTTTGTCCAGCCGTGCTGGCAGAACGAAATCAGCGCGCTGCACTCTCCATCACAGCTCTGGGCTTTCCTGATATCCTGTATGTTCACAGGCAGCACATCTGGAGTGGAAGCCACGACTGCTGTAGCAAAAAGCTCCACAGTGTCTTCTGGCTGCATCTTGCGAGGAGTGCGAGACAATGCATCAGCCGTAGCCAACAATTTTCCTGGGACGTGCATCATCTGGAACTGATAGAGCGCTGTCTTTAGCCTGAGTCTTTGCACCCTCGAAGGAAGCACATTAAGTTCCATCTTGCCAAACAATGGCACAAGAGGAAGGTGGGGTGGGGGGGGTCAGTTTTTACAGTGAAGGCGATGCCTCTGTTGAACTCGCCAAACCTCTGGATGGCCCACGCTGTAGCCAAGGCCTCTTTTTCCGTTTCGCTATACCTTTGTTCTGGCTACTGGCCTGTGTTCACCGCATGGTTGTGATTGCAACAGGACTGCTCCAAGTCCGAAAGAGCTGGCGTCAGCCGAGACTGTTGTGGCATAACATGGGTGGTGCTTGGCCAAGCAACGGTCGGACGTCAGAAGTTCCTTGATTTTTGTGAACGCTGCTTCCTGTTCATGCTGCCAAGTCAAACTATTATTCTTGTTTAGAAGGGTGCGTATCGGTGCAGTGGTTTCCGAGACATGTGGTATAAACCTGGCAAGATGATTTACCACGCCGACAGCTGCAAGGTCTGTTAGAGGCGCCATTGGATGGAGTGCTTCAATCTTGCCAGGATCTGCCTTGATGCCCTATGCTGAGACAATGACGCCTAGAAATGAGACTATATATATATACGGAGACCCAAAAGCAACACTTCTCTTGGTTTAAAGTCATACCTGCAGATGCAAGACAAGTCAACACTTCCTCAAGCCTTTCATTATGTTCCTGCTTGGTAGGTCCAAACACAAGAACAAATTCAATCATATTAACAACGCCGTCCTGACCTTCGAGAATCCGCGCCATTTGTTTTTGAAAATACTTCGGGGCAGACGTGATACCGAAGGGCAGTAGGCAGAAACAATAGCGACCGAAAGGTGGGATGACAGTTGTCACTTCTTGAGAATCCGCCGACAACTTGACTTGGTAAAAGCCTGCAGTCGCATCCAGCCGCGAAAAAACAGCTACTTCGCCGAGAAGCCCAAGGGCTTGTTCAACTGTTGGCAGAATGTGACGCTCTCTGAGAACCACCTGGTTCAGTCGAGTGAGCTCAACACACAGACGATAGTTTCCATTCTTCTTAGTTACCGCTATCAAACCGGCACACCACGGAGTTGGTTTATCTATACACTCTTAGCGCGGTAACGCTTAAGTTTACCTTTAGTTGCAAGTAACCTATAACGTAAAGGTTACTAAACCAGCTTGATATTTGTGTTTTTGTTCATTTTCCTCGCGGATAGAGGTTACATGTGTCGAAGTATACTATTTTAAATGTTACTGCAACGCCAAATGTCTCGTAACCTTTAGATTGTAACTTATAAAAAGAAAGTTGTAATTCGTGGCTCAGAGCACCTATTGTATGGATTGGAAGTTTGCTGATTATTGTCGCTTTGCGATCCTGATATGATATTTTCAGCCAGGACTAACGTGTAAAATATGGTGTGCGGCCGCGAGCCGCAGGCAGGTTGGACTAAATTAATATGTTATTGGTGCCAGTCGGAATGTTTGTTTTCGCGATATATATACAAAAAAGCTTAAACCTTGCACGAGCGCATGCTCAAGTCAACCAGCAGCAATTCAGTGACCAATTTTATATACTGCATACGAGCCATTATAATATAAAAGCAAGCCTCAGAAACATTAAACATGCATCGGAGAATATTGTGGCAAACGGTGTTGTGGCATAACTTATAACTACGGTTCAGTGTGGTGGAAAGCCTACCGGTACCACGGCAGGCATTTTATGCTGTGGTATAAAACTTACCTGCACAAAAACTAAACGCGGATGCATTATGGTGATTGAATATACATTTGTACCCAATATTCTTTTTTTTATTTCTTTGAGCATCAATGCTCCCTTTAGACGCGTTTGTATATCTTCTCCTGAAACACGACACCCTTTGACAGCAGGACGCACACTGACAGGCGCATACGGGCGCACGCTGGAATAGGCTCAGAGGGACATAGGGACACCCTTTGCCCTGGAAACCGCGCGAGGTGGACACGTGAACTTTTTCGAAGCGCAAGCGCGTGTAAAGGCAGCGTCCGAAAAGGACTGGCCGAGGGGCGTCCTCCGCGAGGGCTCACATTTCTCCACGCATGGTTGTAGGCTGCCTAATACGGCCGCAGAAATAAGCGCGTAATGCCCCAACCACTGGCACGCGCCGAAAGCTTCGGCGCGCGCTGGCAAGCGAATGCGTCGCTTCGCTTCGGCTGGAGGGAAAAGGCGCGCAACCACTGGAGACAAGCTCCGACGCGCGCCGAAGCACGCTCCTCGGCTGCGGCGCACTGTTGCTGGACTATTTCGTCTTCATCCGTCAAAGTCCGGCCTAAAACAGCTTGCTGTAAACTAAGCTTGAAACAATAAGTTAGTGGTCTGTATGTGCTTTTAGATATAAAAAACACGTTTGAATAATGAATATACACCTGCCGCAACAGTTTTTTTATTTCTGAAGTAACAATAGTGTACAAAATATCGACATCAGCGCTCGCGCGTCGTCTGTCTGCAAGATCGCTTTCCAAACACCTGCACGACGATGCCATATATCAAAAACTGTTGCACCATTTCATTTTTTGGTAGCTTATTGCACAGCCAATTATGTAAGAATTAGGCGTGCAATGTATAACTGAAAAAAATCTGTGTTGGAAATATTGCCACGTAGTAGCGACGGTAAATAAATAGTGCCGGCTCAATCGCAACGATAGCGGCGAGCATTGTCGGCAATCGTAGAAAATCTCATCTGCGGGTCAAGCGCGTCGGTTTGCATACGGCAGTCGTCGAAAGTTACAGCCTATTCGCTGGTGCCCGCGCGCCTTCCAGAAACTACAACACAATTCGTGTCGCGTATGCAATCAGATTAGCAAGGTTCGTCGACAACAGACAGAACCATCGATAACATTCGCGAAACTTCCGATACGTTCAGGCGCATCGTGCAGCGAGCGATAACGTTTAACATTTTTTAGCCGGTGAAATACGGTAACCGGACACAGATAAAGCATCCGTGTCAATATAATTATGCTTGTTGGTACATGAAAGAAACGTGAAAAAGTGGGTTCTGAGAAAATCAGCACAAACGAATTGAAACACCTGCTGCACTCACAGAAAAAAAAAACTAGAATAGCTAAAATGTATGTAATTCGTATCTTGTCTCCACCCAATTCTTGATTCTGTCAAATCTAGCCCATGGAGCGAGCACCTCTCTTATTCTAGGTTGTTTTGATGCATCAACACCGCATCCGGAGGCCTTCACATTGAGTGTATTGCTACAAAACATTTTCACAGTGTAAGGGCCATGTTCTATTGTAACTGGTTTCCACATATCAAGTTTGCCTTTCTTTACATTAATGAAATGACATACCGTCAGATAATACAAGCTTGAGAATTAGAGGGTTTTAATAGGAGTCTTTCGTTGCCCTTTGCAAAGTCGTACTATTGAAGCACTTATTCGAATGTATGGGAGCAGCTCATTTGCATAGTATAAGAAATATATAAACAGGTTATTTTCACAATTTACACACTTCGTCACCACAAAAAGAAAAATTGCAGTTTATTGTTTTCAGCCTGCTATGATGTTTTGACTGAGAAAGATATATTCAATTTTTTCTGCGAGGCACGGAATAATTGCTGTGGCATATTATTTTATTGGACAACACTGCATACAGTAGCCAGCCATTATTACAACTCAGAAGAAATCAATAGCGCAATGCATATGATCAGGCACATAGCATATTATTGCACTTTCTTAATTCATGCCAGAACGACGACCACAGGCGTCCTTCTCCAACAAGGTCAGCATCCATCGTGGACTTTCTCTTCTTTTAATGTTTCCGTCCCCCTTTCCCTTTCCCCAGTGCAGGGCAGCCAACTGGGCTCAGTCCTGGTTAACCTCCCTACCTTTCATCTATCATTTTCTCACTCTCTTCTTAATTCATGCCCTTTTTTTAATTGTACGAAAGCTACTGCACTAAAATAGTATACTAGTACATACTTAAAAAGCACAATTTTATACTACGATAATAATCAATCATTCAAATTTTTATTGTAGTGCCCAGGAGCAGCTAGAGAGCCTTTGTACTGGTGCACTTAACGAGCACTATGTGAGACAAAATGTAGAGAAAACATGAATGTAGTAGACAAAAAAATGGGAGATAGAGAAACAAATGGGGAAAAACGGAAATGCGGAAAAGTAAAAGGAAGTTAATCCTACGTGATTATCTACAGATACACAATACACAGGAAATGAACTCTGAAGTATGTTTTGGAGTCGAGTCTTATTAGCACAATCTTGTAACAAGCCCAGGCAACGAATGTGGAATGCTACCTGGTATACTGTTGCGGCACAAAGAAATGCATATGATCAAGAAGCTTTAAGGAATGTATAATATCATGGACCACCTTATACAGGAACAAAAGGTGCGATTAATTAAGACTTGAATCTAGAGGTGCGAGTTGAAGTATATTCATAATCATAATTTCATAATTCATAATCATATTCATAACATAATCGCTGCGCGACGTTCCGCTTCAGCGAGTTCCCGACCGACGCTTTGACGCATTTGACCCTTCGGCGCGCGCCGAAGCTTTCCAGCGCGTGCCAGTGGTTGGGGCATAAGAAAGAAGAGGCGCAAACAGAAAGAAGCGCTAAAGAAGGAAGAGACTCACCTCTGTTGCTAGGCGACAACTACCTGGGCGGAGCATGCGCAGAGCAAAGGGCTTTTATGGAACAAACCGCAGAAAGAAGCCCGAAAGAAAGAAGAGCCGCGTTCCCGTTGCTAGGCGACACCGGCTATACGGAGCATGCGCAGCGCGGTGTCCATCTGGGACCTCCAGCAAGCCGCTTTGTGTAAACATATTAAGGCTTCAACCCATATACTGTAGAAAGTAACCTCTATATTTAGGCAAAGGCGCTCAATACTGTATGCCTATACTAAAGGTTAAAGTGTTAAAGGTTATTGTAACCTCTAGCTTAAGTACACGCCTACTTCCCTTTAATACAAGTTAACTTTGTAAAGGTTGATGTTTAAGTTATAAATTAAAGGTGCACAGATTTGTGAGAATATACCCCTTTAATAAACGTTACCGTGCTCACAGTGTACGACGAATGACTCCGTCGCCTTCAAGTTTCTCCAGTTCTTGCCGAACGACTTCACGCAGCGGGATAGCTAACCGTCGAGGGGCACTGAGTGAGAATGGTACAGCGTCTTGCTTTAAGCGAATTGTGTACTCATCTCGGAATGTGCCGAGGTCACGAACAGCTCGGCATGAAGCGTTGGCTCAGGAGGGTTCACGACACCAAGAAATTTGACGACCTCAAGGGCCTGTATAGCCAGTAGACCCAGTAATGGTACAGAAAGGGATTCAATGACTTAAAGACGCGGAGAGCTTGTCTTCCCTTGCCAAAATAGACGTGCCAGATACGAGCCTTGTACACGGAAAGGTTGTCCTCCGGGCCCTGTCAAAACTGCATCAACCTTGTCGAGCTCAGCCGGGACTCCAGGCAAGTCACTTGGGACTGCAGAAAGTTTAGCTCCTGAGTCTACTTTGAATTTAGTTGTGTAATTGTTGACTGTGACATCCACGAACTTGGCTTTGGCAGGTGACTCCAGAGCATGCAACTCGATGGCACTGAGTTTGGTGTGCTTCGACTTTCTGGAACTACAGACTTCAACGAAATGACCTTTCTTGCCGCAAAAATTGCAGACCGAGTTCCGTGCTGGGCACTCTGAGCGTGCGTGAAACCGCGCGACCGCAGAAGGGACAAACCGCAGCTTCGCGGTGGCAGCGTTCCGACTTCGCGTCCATCGAGCGAGCTGTTTTGGCGTCCGGACGCTGTCGCGAAGTGAACTTTCGAGCTTTTGCGGCATCAATGTTGAGCACGGCTTGTCAAGTAACCTCCGCGAGTGAGCGTTCCTTATCAGTGTCCTCGGACTGGCGAGCGTGCGTCCAAGCTTCTTTGAAAGCGAGCTTCGGGGAGCAGCACAGCTGGTCTGAGAGACGCGTATCCCTCAAGCCGACAACGAACCTGTCGCGAACCAAGCGTTCTTCTACCGACGATGACGGGTAGCTGCATCGTTTTACTAACTTGCATGCTTCGGCGTAAAAAGCGTCGACGCTTTCGCCAGGTTGTTGGACGCGCTTATGAAACCAGGAGGAGTGTTCACTAGCAGGGTGCACGAAGTGCCCGGTGAAGCGTTTGATAACAGCGTCGTAGGACGCTAACGAGTCTGCGTTAAGTGAAAGGGTTTCCAGGAGAGGACGAGCGTCTGGGCCCATGCAGAGAAGTAGCGAACGTACTTGGACGTCTTGCGTAGCTTTCTGTAGTCCGGAAGCAGGGGCATAATGTTCGACGCGAGACTTCCACGAGGACCAACTTGCGGGGTTAGAGAACGCGTCCGGTGGCTGAAGAGCGAGGCCTAGACACTGAGTCGATTGGGCGCTTTCTTCGAAGGGCACCCTGTCGTTGACGGCCGTTCAGAGACGGAAGTTGTTCAAAAGGACCCCACTTCTGACACCATATCGCATGGCGTTCCTGTCAGGCCGTGCTGGCAGGCCACGAAGGAGTGGAGCATGCGAGACGACAAGCACACCCTTTGAGAGCCAAACGCCAAGTGCTTTATTTTTCACGCGCCCCCTAGCTCGTGCTTAGAAGGCACCACTAATCAGTTGATATGTGGCGACCACTACACCTGCACTGAGCAATACCTGCAGAAGTAACATCCGCACAATCGATAGTGCTCAGGCGCAGACACTCAGGGTTTGTATTGGATTGCCGAGCTGCACATCGACATTAGAAACAATTGCGATAGCTCCAGATTACCCAGTCACAACTCATATCACATTGGAGGTAGCCAGAGCAAACATCAGGCACGCTTCCCCACGCCCCTTTCTACCACCTTGCCGAACTGCCGAAAGACCGGCCCAGTGCCCCCTTTTGCCAGGAGATGTCGGCGTACCGTGACTGCCTCCCTCGAGCTTATACACCTGCCTAGAGGATGCTGTCACCTCTTTGATGTTTGGCTCGCCCACAGGTTCGAATCTCAGTACCAGGTCTTCGAAATAAAGCAGGACTCTCGTCGCCAGCTCTCAAGCAGCTATTTACATTTGCACCGATGGCTGGACAACTGTTGTCGGATCTACAGGAGCTGTGATCTTCGTCGAAAAAAAGCCGTGGCCATTCAGTTTCAAACTTCTCACCGGACAACGTTGACTGCTACAGAGCTTGCTGCACTTCGCAGCGCACTTCACATGATTCATGACTATATAGACATATACCACAAAGATAGAGCATATTTACAGATTGAAGGCAGCCCTGCATTGTCTGCTATCCGCTCTACGTTGTGGGCCGTAAGAACAACTTGTGCTGGAAATAAGGCAGCTATGTCACCAACTAACAGAAAAAGGACATGACATCACTTTTCAGTGTCTCCCAGACCACTGTGGCATCATGGGCAACGAACATGCCGAAGAAGCTGCTAGGAGGGCTCAGAAACTGCTCGAAAGCAACCCATCCCGCTATCAAGAACCGATGCAACAACAAAGCTTCGCACACTCGCGCGTGATGCCACACGATCCTTGTGGAAGATGCCAGGTTTCCGGCATACTCGACTGCACCGCCTGGACCCATCCCTCCAACTACGCATTCCATCTGGACTTTCGGAATTGAGACAACTGTTCTCTGCCGACTGTGGCTTGGAGTGTCTTTTACGAATACGTTTGCTTGCCGCATCGGAATGGCTCACAGTGCTGCCTGTTATAGTTGCGGCAGCGAGGAAAGAATTGAACATATCCTCTGTCATTGTCTCCGCTACAGTTCCCAGAGACAGTTGCTCGTGACGGAGTTGGCACGCCTCGACGACCGGCCGCTTTCTTAGCAGATCTTAGAGCGCCGGGTGATGCGATCTTTCCACCAGAAGGCACTACTGAAGTTACTCCAGTCAAGCGACCTGTTTGAACGATTGTGACACTCGTGAGTTCCTTCGTGTGTTGATGATGAATATAGTGTTTTGTGGCGCAGGGGCCAAGTATGACCAAAGAGCGCCAGGCCAAGGGTAATGTGTTCAAAGTCAAGCGATAAGTTACGAGCAATAGATTTACAGGGCTGTAAAGGCGCCTAAAAGACGGTCGCTGTAAAGTGCGTAAGAGCTACATGTACTAAAGATATGGCAACAACCATGAAGCGTGCCAAGGACACGAAAGATGCATTGCGAAAGAATTACCATGCACTAAAATTGGTCACAGCTAAGCAAAAGTTTCCAAAAAGCACTACTGCCGTAACAGAGCCGTTGAAGCGCAAGGACCTGAAGGCGTGTGCTATACAAGAACTATCACAGCTGCATCCTCTGGAGAGAGGATGCGCTACGAAACTATTGGGCTATTAACATGCAAGACCACATCGTTCAAGAACCCTAGAATACCTTTGGCGGTAAAAAGAGGTTATTTACCAAGAAACATAGCGGGAGGGAGAGGGAGACAGTAGCGGTGTGCAAGAGGAAAATGTTTCCTTCTTTCTCTTTCGGTTTCCCGACACTCCACGAGGACGTGGAGGACGGTGAGCCTCTCATCACATCTACCACATGTTGTAGGTTCATTGCCAGTCAATAGAACATTGCGAGTACCATGTGTGTCCCATTCTGAGTCGACAGAATATGACATCAGCTATTCGTGTTTTTGTAACGGAGGGTCAGAAACCTAACTGGCTTAATCAAGTGGAGCTTATTACTGATGTTTTTAGCGCACGAAAAGGGACGAAAGACAGTGGCAAGACGCGGACACAGCGCTAACTTCCAACAATTGTTTTATTCAACGAAGCGGTACACATATATATAGGTAACAGACACCACCGTACGCATGCGCATATGTACTGATTTCTAATCAAATGAGACAGCAACGAGACATGTGTAATGGAAAGTTAAGATGATATCAAAGATGAAAGAACGACCATGCATAGCAAAAAAAAATTTTTTTGTAATTGCAAGATTAAAATCTAATCTCCATCAGGCCACCCTCTGTGTCACGTTTAAAAAATCGAATTCTTTTCTTGAAAGATCGATTGAAGGCGCGCTAACACAAGCGCTCCCCAAACTAGAGATCTTCGCTGCTTCAATAATCTCACGTGTTGTTTGCGCTGGGCTTCTTCCTATCACCGTGCACTGTTTATAAATGGGACTGCACCCATGCTTTTTGCAGTGAAAAGCCAGATGCCCCACTCCTACGCACCTTCCCGTTTGGCCGATGTATTTTTTGCCGCACGACAGGGGCAGTTCATACACGATATTGTTCTCACAATGAACGTAGCATTCCTTGGGATTTGTCCGGCAACTGGGCTTCTCAGAACCACAAAAGCTGGCCTTGCACAAGTTGGACAGCTTGATTGGCGCTGAGAAGACGACGCTTACATTTGCCTTATTGCCAGTCTTCTTCAGTCTGTGCGAGATATCGTGGATGTACGGTATGATTGCGCGTTTCTGCTTCACTCGCGCATTTTCCGGTGAAGTAAACTGCTCATCTTGGCGCCCGCGTTTGGCGGTCTTAAGGAGACCTTCGGCCACAGCTGTGATTATATGCTGCGGGAAACCGGCCTGTTTCAGGCGATCCACTTGCGCCAGAAAACTGGACAAACACTTGTGAGGACATGAGCGGCGAAGCGCATTCATTAGGGTTGACTTTGCGATCCCCCTCTTAACTAACTAACTTAGAGTGGCCCGATGAAAATGACAGTAGCGGTTTGTTCGCCCTTGGTTCATATGCCCAGCACACCTGGTGTCCCTAAAAAAACATTCTTATATCGAGAAATCGCAAAGTACCATCCTGTGGCGTTTCATGCGTAACAGTGAGCGGTTGTAAACACTTGTTGAAAAGATCTAGCATTTGCGTGGCATCAAGACAAACCTCCCCGCTAGGACTTGGATCGAGAAGAACAAGGTAGTCGTCAGCGTACCTATACACCTTTTTTACATTTGAGTTGGCTAATTTGGCATCCAGTATCCTGTTTACACGAGCAAGATAAAGGTCACTTAAAATTGGCGCAATACAGGAACCAATGCAAATTCCTTGTTTTTGAAGATAAACACTTCCATCCCACTTGGAGACGGTCGAGCGCAGATACATGGACAATAGTTCAAGAAAACCCTGTGTAGATATGCAGATAGTGTTTACAAACTTCAGTTCATCGTAAGCATCAATAGCCTCTTGAACACATACTAATAACTCATCATGTGGCAGTGAATAATATAGATCTTTTACATATATAGAGAAAGCTTTCAAATTACTGCCTACATGCGTCTTCAGGTAACCTATTCTTCTGAGTTCTTGGTCAGAAAAGGATCATTCACTGCAAGCAACTTCAACTTGCGTTGAAGAAAAAGCCCTACGGACTTTGCCAAGTTCCACCTTCCGACACCAGTGGCCATTCTCGTTTATGGGTTTTGATCGAGAAAAACATTTCAAGGCTGCCGGATTTTTTACTTTCGATTTCGCGGACCAGTTTACTCATGTTTAATTTCTGACAAAGCTTCTTAGCTTCTGATTTCACTTTCGCAAGTGAGACATCTTTCCTGCTATGAAAAACGGAATCCAAAGCCTCATCTGCCTTCTGTTTCAACGAGTTATGTGGGATGACCACGAAACCACCTTCTTTATCTACAGGAAGCAGTGCCAAGCTATTTTCACGAAGGAAATGTTTCACGTTTTAAGAGCACGACTGGCCTGGATGGCTTAGCTCGCGACATAACATCCACACCTGCTGAGATACACATTCCTACTTCATTTCCCTCAGCGCATTTTGAAACGTCTCTAACCAAGGTTAAGAGTTCAGGAGCAGACAGTTTAGGTTCAACAGCAATTTTGGCTGTTGAACCTAAACTGTCTGCTCCTGAGTACTTCGAATGAAGTTCATGGAAATGCATTCGAATTTCGAGCTCTGATACGTATTTTGTAACTCTTACAAAAGATATATCACCTTCTATCACCAGCCACTCCAAATGCGGTAGCTGCTTGGCTGGAGGCATTAGGCGATGTTCGGGAAGTGGGGCGTCCATTTCTTCGCTCAGCTCCCTACACGCAGTGAGAAAGGCTGTCTCACAGAGAGTCGATTGTGAAAAAGTGTAGCATACGAGATATCATTAACTGTAATATAACAAGGGTGTTCGCGGTTGCAGTAAACATTTAGAAAGTATGTGAAGCTAGTGTATGTTCTTTGCAGATTAAGTGACCACTCATTTGATTCTACGTATAGACTTTCAATAGGACTTGTTTTGAAGGCGCCAGTGGCCAGGCGGATACCTAGATGGTGTACGGATCTAGCATCATTAACGCACTTGGCGTGGCAGAGTGATATGCCACGGCACCGTAATCCGGTCGCGATCGGATGAGGCTCCTGTAGAGGTTCACTGAACGCTTTCGGTCACTGCCCGATGTTGTGTGTGTGAAAATTTTTAGTAGGCTCATTTGTTTTCAAGCATTTTGCCTTGAGATATTTTATTTGTGGTATGAAAGTCAGTTTCGCATCGAGTATTACGCCTAAAAACTTGTGTTCTTTGTGCACAAGCATTTCTTCTCCATACAGTTCTAAACTTGGATCTGGAACCATGTCTCTCTTTTTTGTGAAAAGAACACATAGACTTTTGCGGGGGTTAACTTTACACCCTTTTCGTCTGCCCACTTAGATATTTTGTTGAAGCCCTACTGTACTTGTCTCTCGCACACTGCAAGGTTACAGTATTTGAAACATATTTGTATGTCGTCTACGTAGACGGAATAAAATGTAGCTGGTGGCAATGAAGCGCGGAGTGTGTTCATCTTAACGATAGAGTGTGCAGCTGAGCACACCTCCCTGAGTTACACCAATTTCTTGTATATTTCTTGTACGCGGAAGGTACGACTGGACAAATAGCTTTCTATTGCTAGAAAGCTACCAATAGAGCTAATAAAGCTGGCTTTCTATTGCTATTGATTGAACAAATAGCTTTCTATGTTCCTGATGTGACGCGCGTCACATCAGGGAGGAGCTTTGGGCCGACCCTCGCTCTCTTGCATGCGTAGTCATGCGAACGATAGTTAAAATTGGAGTCGGATATCTCGGAGCACTGACACGCTGGAAGAATTCTTCCAACTGATACTGTGTAGAAACACGACTGCCTCTAATTTTTCAGTACAAACAAACCCATTTACTGCAGTCAACAAAAAGTTACGTATTCAATTTTAGTTAATTGGGCTGCTGACAGCGATAATTATCCTCTCACTTTGTGTCCCCCTGACCACATAACTTATTTGCACCTGTGGTCTTCGCGTGGCTCCCAGTGCCTAATTTTAAGAAAACCATAAAGCTTAATTTTGAACACTCTGTATTTTCGTGCACATTATGAGATTCGTAGTTTGTTTTTCCGGTGTCCTTCGTGAGCTAAACAAGTTATCTTGTTTATGTCTGAGGAAAATGACGGGCGTGGTGTGGCGAATGTGTAGGCATGGGTAGGTTAAATGCGCATTTTCAAGTAGAATACGTATGCAAGTGGCCCATAGCGTTATTAGTCTGTTTTACGAGCGGTGTAAAACTTAGACGACTGCGCGGGCATAATTACAACTACAACTGAAGTCAAATTTTGCGAACATAAGGGGAAACTTACGTCACGTTTATGCTCCATGGTAAATGCGTGTTGATCAAATACAGCGTTACAAATATTGTAAGCAAGTGTTCGAAAGTATCGCGCTGCTGCTATTAGCTAGGTTTCCCAATGTCCCGAGGGAACTCTGCGTTTCAGATATTCTATGCCTTGAAGGAATAGGCAGCATTTTAGGTGCAATGTGTCCCGCACCTTTAACGTTTCTGGCCTATTGAAAAGCGCTACGAATAATTATTGAACCCTTATCTATTTTCAGCTTACTTCTTCAGGCATGATATATTGGTCTCGCGTGGTGTCTTCACTGAACGAAAGGAGGCAGCTTCGTTATGTTTGTTGACTGTAAGCACAAGTTAATGGGTGATGTGCAGGTGAAGTTCAAAATATATGGGTATTGGGGCTTTCGCAATAAATTACGCATACAAGCGCTCTAGATTGTTATGAGCGTGTCTAACGAGCGGGAAAGAATTGATCCCGCTGCCCTGGCAGACCTATAAAAGCCACCAAGACTAAATTTAGCAAAAATTGGTGGTACATTATGGAAACTCTCTGTGCGAAGTTAAATGCGGTTGGATCAAACACAGGTGTTGTAAAAAAATTCTTATTCAAATGCTAGAGCGTGTGATATGGCAGCTATCAGCTATGGTGAGGCTTATAGTGCGTGAAAAGACAAGGATGAAAGGAAGACGTGACACACACAGGCGCTAACTTGCAACAATCTTTATTTCGAGCAAACGACTCATACATATATACAACTTTTTCGCATACATCATCGTACATGTGCTGTTTGCAAAAAATACCTTACACACCATTGCGCAGGTAAGCTAACTCTTTGCGGGAAAGAGCAATTGATGGTTTTGACACAAGGTTATCTCCAAGCCTATCAATATATGTCAAATGACGGTTTCTTAAAACTTCTTAGTTTTCATCTTCGGTCTACTTTCATTGCGTGGGAAGGACAGCCTTGTATATAGAAGGTGGGAATTTCCATCGGATCGTGCATAGCTACCACTCTTAGCGATGTATTCTTAGCAGAACTAGACAAGTACATGAGTGGTCGGCTTCTGGATTTTAAGATTCTCAAAGTATTTAGATACGTCGATGGCTTTTTAGTTCTAGTTGACTGCAGCTCTGTCTTGATTTTTTAACCGCTAATGCACTTTCTTTTATACGCGAGGGTTTATCTTCTCTAAAAGTAACGCATGAACTGCCGATTGACGGAAGTATTCGATTTCTTGACATTAAGTTTTTTATTTTGCAACGACCATGTACGCTGGAAGTACGAGCCTCGCGCGAACAAGCCACTGCTCACATATCAGTCGGCGCACTCTAAGTTGGTTAAGAGGGCAATCGCAAAGACATGCTTGTCAAACGCATTATGTAAGTCATGCCCGGAGTTGATGACCGAAAGCCTCATCGATCAGATCCTCCGTCTTCGATTGGCAGGTTACCCTACACATGTACTTATTAGCGTTGCTGAGGGTCTGCGCAAGTCGAAAGTATCAAATAATTCCGCCAGCCTGCCTTGTGTAGATAAGAGGAGCTTTGCTGTCACCCCGTATATCCACGGCCTATCACACCGTTTAAAGAAATTAGGTCAAAGTGCGAATGTTAGGGTTGTGTTTTCAGCTTCTACAAAATTGCAATATCTGTGCAGACTAACCAGACCAGGCATGTCTGACAAGCGCATGTGCAAAAAGAAACCAGGAACCGTTTGATAAAAAAATTAAATTATGGGGTTTAACGTGCCAAAACCACTTTCTGATTATGAGGCACGCCGTAGTGGAGGACTCCGGAAATTTCGACCGCCTGGGGTTCTTTAACGTGGACCTAAATCTAAGTACACGGATGTTTTCGCCTCCATCGAAATGCGGCCGCCGCGGTCGGGATTCGATCATGCGACCTCGTGCTCAGCAGGCCAACACCATAGCCACTGAGAAACCACGGCGGGTGAACCGTTTGTTGAATGTGCGGGAGCAGTTATTTACAACGTTCCTTTAAAGTGTGGGGAAAATTAAGTGGGGCAAAGCGGAAGGTGCCTCAACGAGCGTTTAAAGGAACACCGGTATAATGTAGTAGAAAAGCTGGGTGGGTTCCTTGACGCCCACTGCAGGCATTGCAAGTGCGCTGTTGCCGGGGTGGATGATGGTGACCACTCGACGTGTGCTCCAGCATACAGAGACTGCTCCATTGTGGGAAGAGCCCGAGGAAGGTTAACTCGTGAAATTATCGAAGCAGAAATGATTGATAGGCTTGAGGATAAGTGTGTATCAAAACTATCAATTGCCCTTTCTCGTAAAGAGCTTACCTGCGCAATGGCGTACGTGCAAGGTTTTTTTTTTTTTTTTTTTTGCAAACAACGCATGTATGATGATGTATGCGAAAAAGTTGTATATATGTATGGGTCCTTTGCTCGAAATAAATATTGTTGCAAGTTAGCGCCTGTGTGTGTCACGTCTACCTTTCGTGCTTGTCTTTTCACGCGCTACAAGCCTCACGATGACTTGCCAACAATCCCAAATCACTGCATTACAGCATCAGCTAGGCTTTTCAGTGTCCCGACATGGCTGTATACAGTTTACAACAGGTTTATATTTTGTGGAAATGGGAGGGGGGGTCATGGTAATTTCGATGCGCGACAAAACTTTTACGTTCCTAGTCCGGTTAGAAGTGTTGCTAATAATTCATCAGCCGTCGTCTTTCTTTTCCTACTTTCAGGCGTCATAACACGTTCCAACTTGGTTTCAGCGATGTCCTCGGTGAACTAAACAAGAAATTTTGATCATTATTTGGCCAAAAATAAATGGCGCGTTATGGGTAATATGTAGGTAAACTTCAAAGACGGGTCACTAATTATGACATTTGCAGCAAATTACGCATGCAAGTGATCCGGAGCTTTATGAAAGTGTTTTGCGAACAAAGAATTTATCCTGTTGCCCTGGAAGAACTGTGAATTCAACAAATATATCTAGCTGCCGCTGAGGGAGGGAGGGAGGGAGGGAGGGAGGGAGGGAGGGAGGATGCCATCGTAAATGGTATGAAGTAACATGTGCGGTGAGGAATTACTTCTTTTTTTAATTCCCATCAAGAAGTGCTCCAAATCATTACACGCGGGCAAGTTTTCTAGCGGAACAGTCATATACCGTGTGTTTCAGTACACTTTCACAAATTTTAAAGGTTGCCCGTGGCAGCTAGCACAATTCTAGTTCATGAGCTGGTCTACTCGAAGAGGCGGACATTACTTGCACAAAAATATGAAATGCATAATCGACTAGTTAAGAAAAATCACTAATTAAGTTTTAAACAAATTACCTTATGGCCCATATTGCAATTTACGGATTCTAGCAGGGGAGTTCGCAAGGCGGGTCCACTTGGAACGAATTCTCAGGATGACACCAGCTTCGAGATATTAATTCCCGAGCTTTGCGGATAAATGCATTGACGTTCCAGTTATTTTATGAACAAAACGCCGTTTTATGCATTCAAGCACAAACGCAACAGCTTCGGCCCTGCAAACTCTTACAGGGCCGGGATGGCGAGTCAATTATTTTGTTGGGAATATTTCAACTAAATTATGTGGATTGTACTTCGTTGCGTATAAGGGCGACAATACTATTACCTAAACTTGCGATACGCTTACGCTGTAGAGTTTAGCACCCAGTAAAATTGTCTAATTATTAAAAGTGTTTGTAGGAAATGTGCATTATTTATGTGCGCTGTACTGCTGCTACAGGGCGGGATCCGGGACCTCTACGAGGAACTGCTTGCCTTTTGTCCCTGTGTCAGCTTGAGATTTTACATAGTTGCGAGAAATCAATGCAAATCGAAATAATTTTTCGGGCCCCCATCGTTCACCGCGTGTGATTGATAAATAGGTATGTGGCTGTTAAAGGGACACTAAAGGCAAATACTGAGTCGACGTGAACTGTTTAAATACCATTCCAGAAACCTCGCAACGCTTGTTTCGTGCCAAGAAAAGACTTCGTTTACGAGAAAATTGCTTTGATGGGTCTGAACACCTTTTTCAAAATTCAAGTTTCCCACCAGCCCACCGGGGGAGTGGTGACGTTGCATACGCCATCACCGCTTTTTGCTCCCGTCGGTGAGTAAAACGGCGCCCGACAGATGGCGGTACCGAGCCAAGACAGAGCGGTGGATTCGCCGCTGCAGCTGCTTTTTGGTCAAGTGCCGTAGACCGTTCGGGCACCTCGTGACATCACATGGAAGTTGAATTCTCTGCTACCTGCAGTTTGTGCGAGTTTCGCGAGCCATCAAAACCAGCGCAGCACTACGCGATAACGAAACTACTAAAACGCGAAAGCGTGGGCGGCGCGGAGTCGAGCGAAAACGAAACCCTTCGACCGCCCGCGTCGATGTCAAGGGTAATATAAATCAGTTTTTTTTTTCGAGAAATGAAATAGAATTGGTCAAGTAGCAGTTTATTTCGTCCTATAATACAAGGAAGTTTTTTTGCAACGAGTCGGGCAAGTACTTGAATGTCCCGGGGGATCTCTAATCATGTCCTGCATTTAGCTCAATTTCTCGATTGTGAATAGCGATTATCAGTTCACGATAATAATGACGCATTAGAGATTCTCGAGCAGTAATCTATCACTTTAGCTTTACCTAATATTTGCCTTTAGTGTCTCTTTAAATATAAATGTAACTGACAGAAGCATTTACAGGCTAAGAGAGAGAGAGAAGCAGATCGTTTGCGGTTTGCCCCCCCCCCCCCCCTTCACTCGAGAGAAAGCTGGTACGCCACTGGCCTGGTACAAATGAATGCGCAGTGCACTTTGGTTTGGAAATGAAAATATCTGATTTAACGTCCCAGAGCAACACACAAGCTTCGATAGAGGCTAAAGTTCGAATCTACGAATTAATTTCAACCACTTGGCGTCGTTTAACGGGCACCTAAATACGTACGTGCGCCTAAATCTAAGTACACCAGCACTGTTATTCTGGTGCGACGCCTACAACGTCTCAGGCACGGAGGAAGGAAACTAAGGAGAGGCCCTGACGTCACTCTTTGTGAAGCAAAAGTGAAGCCGGAATTTGCCGTTGCTCATGGCGATGCTCCGCCTTTTGGGCCACCCTCCTCGCTTGTTTACATCTTTCGCGAAACCACGCCGCGCTGCGCGTGGTGTCGCGCGCGCGCTCGCGCAACATCTGGCAGAGCACGGTGCAGGTAACACAGCGCAACAAGACACGGTGACTAACGCAAACCCGCCCACTCAGAGCCTTTGCCACGGCCCGAAACCTACCAGAGCAACACGGGTGAGCGCTCAAAACCATAACAACGCCGCCATTGTGGCCCAAAAGGCGTGGCCATACAACAGAAAAAATAAAAAAGGAGCAAAAAAAATGAGAATCTACTACGTCATTTCCGCCACACTTTTCTCCTAGCGCGCGAAGGGGGTAGGGCCTCTCCTTAGTTTCCTTCCTCCGTGGTCTCAGGCGACGCTTGATCATGACGGCAGCGCTGCGAGACTGCCGTCCTGCCATAAAGTGTCCGTGTACCCAGCAGGAGTTGCCCTGTGCGATGTGGCGCGCCAGCACGTCGCACCCTCGTAAAGATAGAACACCGTCCGAGGAGAGGGTGGTTTCGGTATGGGCTCCTCCTTCGAAGTCCACAGCGACCGGACATCTCGACTTGAGGCTCTTAACATCGCCACCATCGTATCCGGGAAGGTGAGCCGCCCATTTTGAGCCCACCTGGCTGTCACTATCCCGCCCGGGTCGGATTTTTCGGCCTTTTCTCCGTATCCCTGGTGCACGCCGAGGTTACGCCTGTTTTAGGCCTAGCGTCCGTGGCCCCCACAGCCCACTCAGCCATGGAATACCAAGTAAACGGCACTGACATCGACCCCGCCGAAGCCCTTAAGCGGGGAATGGGAGACTGACTTGCGTCTCCGCAAACAGTACCGCCCGGCGGCTGCTACTCACTCTCCCCAAACGGAACCCACGGGCGGCGACGGCCGTTCAACCGCCGAGATATCTCGAGCTGCGGCGCCGCCCGCTCCGTACTCGACACGCGCCTCTCCCGCAACTCCCGCGGGGAGACTTCAAAATCGTAGTCCGACCACGCGGCGTTTTGGACGTAACCAAGGAGACCCCTCGAACGCACTTCGCAGCAATCTGTGATGCGACGAAAATCCACCTGCAGGAAGCGCTCGCTCAGGACCAGGTGCGGCTGCATCCAACAAACAATACCTTGACGATCAGCACTCCAGAGGAGGCTCGAGCTCGGGTTTATGCCCAAATAACGTCAATCCGCATCGGCACGAGCGCAACTGATGTCACCGCATACCTCGCTCCGCCCGATGATGCCGTGAGGGGCGACATTCACATGACCCACAGTGGTGAGTCGCACGGTGAAACCCTGAAAGGACTGGTTCCCTTCAATCCTCAACTACCAATTATTGACGCTCGGCCGTTCGGGACGCCCGGCCCCCTGCCAAAAGCTGTCCACTTTTGGGCGGGTATTTACACTTGCTTTCTTCATCGACCAAAAATGTAGGCTTACTACAACTGCCGCCGTATCGGACACCGCCAGGATGTCTGTCCCGCCCCAACTAGCGGATGTTGCCACAATTGCGGTGACAAGCACACGCCAACAAACCCCCAACCTGTACACCCAAGTGCATCGTCTGTGGGGACGGGCATCATACTGGGAATATTCACTGTAAGTACCGGTACGCCCGCCCGCCACCACGCACCCAGCCAACCACCGGACGCCAGTCAAGAACCCGGGAGCAGAAGCCAGCCCCGCGAAAGTCATCGCGCAGTGCAAGCACTGCGCGATCCATTTCACGTGACCGTAGCCACAAGCCCCAGCAGGACCTCACCTGGGCCGACCGTGCAAGGAGGTCGCCGCCTGCCCCGCCCAGCAAACTCCGGACCACAACGAAGGGGACCTCCGGGCCCTGCGGGAGGAGGTAAGACGCCTCATAGTCCTCACTCAGAGCTCACTTCCCTCTCCTACTCTTTCTCACCCCCCCCCCCAACTTCACCTCTTACTCTATCACAAACCAACACCGCTCCCTCTCAATCACCCCCCTAAAAAACAACGTATCACTCCCCCACACCTCACCTCCGAGCCGATCGATGTCGACTACAAACTGAAAGATCCCTCCGACCAATTCGACAAAAAACTCAAAGAGATTGAGGTTCGCCTCGAAAGCAAATTCAATGCTCTCATCACTGACCTCACTACGAAAGTGGAGACGCACTTGGAACGCTGCATGGAATCTATACTTCAGAAAATGGTCAACCTCCTCGAAGCACGCCTCACGCAGCTCCCCCCGCTCTCTACCCCCCCCCCCCCCTTCTCCCCACAGCACAACTAGCTGGTGTTACGTTTCGCCTACGACGCGCGGTGTAGCCGGCGCGGATGCAACGGACGCCGGGGCTTCGTTCAAAGCGGCGGACATTTTGGCCCGTTCGGAGCTGCCGCAAAGCCTCCCAGGCGTGTTTCAGTGCCACGTGTCTTCATGTGTGCGTGTGTGTGTGTGTGTGCCCACGCTTGTCAAAGCGCGGCAGCCGGGGAGAGGAGCTCCCCAAGTGTGAAGCGAGGAGGTCTGTCCGGCGCCGGGTTGGCGGATGCGTCACTACACTCGTCTCAACATGTCTCTCAGCGTGTCCGTGCCCGCCGTCACGTGGCCTCGTCACGAGGCCTTCCTTCTTGCCCTCAACTGCGAAAGTATAAGAGCAGCCCCCCCCCCCCCCCGGACGCCAGGAGAGAGGCTCCGATTTCATCCGTTGAGTTACGTGCTCTCCCGTCTCTCCACTTCGGTCGACCTGACCGCGCGCTCTTTTGCGATGCTAGAATAAACAAGTTGTTCTGTTCCCAGTCGACTCATGCTTTGCCGGGACCTTCGGATGCTTCCAGTGCCCCCGGCCGCCAGGCCAACGCTACCCTTGGGGCTTGCGACCCATTTGCAATAACGGGCGTCAGCGCTGAGATTCCAACAACTCGTGCCAGCGGTGCGATCACAACAACTGGCTGGTAGCGGTGAGATCGCGACAACGGAGGCCAGCAGCGAAGGTATGCGGTTGACTGTATGCTGAGCAGCACAACGACCATCCGGGAGCAGTGCAACGAGCCCTGTGTGACGACTGGTTGCCTGCAGCGGAACGACTGCGCTGAATTCTTGGCTGCGAGGTTTGGTGAGTGCGGGACTTTCTTCTTCTGAGTTTTGCCAGGCTTTTGTTAGTGTCAGAAACAGAGCTGGTAATTGTGGTTGTCGTTGCTGCCGGGTTAGTTTGCGGCAAGACAATAGTAGGCAGTAGAGAAAGTAGCATTCAGAGCAGCCATGGATTTGAAGTCGTTGCGCAAACCGAAATTGCTGGAGCTTGCAAGAGAGTTGGGTCTGGATGTCTCAGACAAACTCAGAAAACCAGAACTGCTGAGGGCTATTCTTGAGTTAGAAGCTGAGGATGACGAGCTGTCGGAATGCCTTGAGACCATTGAGGAGAGGGAGACGGCAAAAAGACAGGAGCGCGAACGTACAGAACAGAAAGAGAAAGATGAGCGCGAACGAAAAGAACAAAAAGAGAAAGAAAAAGAAGAGCGCGACCACGCTTTGGAAATGAAGCGTCTCGAGGTAGAGATGGAACGCGCTCGTAATGAAAGTCAGGCACACGGTGCAGGAGAACGAGTATCGTTCAAAATGACTGATTTGATGCGGCCGTTTAAGCTTGGAGAGGACATTGGTTTGTTCCTGGTTAACTTTGAGCGAACGTGCGAGAAGCAGGGGTTCTCTCGGGAAACGTGGCCACAGCGCTTGCTCACTTTGTTACCCGGCGAGGCGGCCGACGTAGTCGCTCGCTTGAAGAGAGAGGAGGCAGAGGATTTCGACCAAGTGAAATCGAGTCTGCTAAAAAAGTACAGACTGTCAGCGGAGGCTTTCCGTCGGAAGTTTCGGGAAAATGAGAAAGGCAGAAGTGAGTCATACACAGAGTTTGCCTACAGGCTAATGTCAAACATGCAGGAGTGGCTCAAAGAAGAGAAAGCGTTTGGTGACCACGAGAAAGTTCTGCAGTGTTTCGGGCTAGAACAGTTTTATAGTCGGTTACCTGAGAACGTGCGGTACTGGGTCTTGGATAGGCCAGACGTTAGTACGGTGGCTAGAGCCGCTGAGCTAGCCGAGGAGATTGTGACGCGTCGGGCTCGCGGAGCTAAGGACGGTCAAAAGGGTGAATTTGGCTCCAAGTTTGAGAGGCCGAAGTTCACGCCCATGAGAGCAAAGGGGGACACACGTAGTGCGGATGCGAGTGAAAGCAGTCCGACCGAACGTAAGGAGACGGCGGCAGCCGAAGCCGAACGCAGAAAGCGGTTCGAGATGAGGCAAGCGCGCGTGTGTTATACGTGCCAGAAGCCGGGTCACTTTTCGGCGCAGTGTCCGGAAACAAAAACAAAAGTCGTGTTTTTGTCGTTATGCAGCACTGACGAGAACATGAAGCTTCTCGAGCCTTACATGCGAGACCTCCTCGTGAACGGGAAAGAGTGCCGAGTGCTTCGCGATTCCGCAGCTACAATGGATGTAGTTCACCCCTCTTACGTAGAACCCGATATGTTCACGGGCGAGTGCGCATGGATCAAGCAAGCCGTGGAAGCTCATAGCGTGTGTCTGCCCGTAGCAAAAGTGCTTATTGAAGGACCTTTCGGAGCGCTTGAGACGGAGGCCGCAGTGTCATCTATGCTGCCCCCCCAGTACCCGTACCTATTTTCGAACAGGTCCGATCACCTCCTGCGCGAGAAGGGGCTTTTGTTTGGTGAGGCTAGCGTTCAGGCCTTAACCAGATCGAAGGTTCGGGAGCTCGCTGCAAAGGCGGTAGTTGCGGGGCCGACGTTGTCGAACGATGAGAAAGGGTCAGAGGCGCAGCAAGCTGATATTCAGAGCACGCCCGAACTGAATAAAATTGAGCCTGTAGCGTTGAAGGCACCAGATACTGGAGAGGAAATGCCCGACACGGGAAAGTTAGAAGAGCTATTTGCAGATTTGCTCATCGCGCCTACGTCAGATGGACTGAATAGGTTGCTAAAAGTCAGCCGGTCGGCTTTGATAGCCGAGCAAAAGAAGGATGGCAGCCTAGAAAACATCCGCTGCATTGTCAAGGAAGGTATCGCCAAGAAAAATGCTCGCTTTGTGGAAAGAGGTGGGGTCCTGTACCGGAAGTATCTAGACCGCAGGGGAGTGGAGTTCGATCAGCTGATCGTGCCTCAGTGCTACCGTCAGGATCTGTTGCGCTTGTCGCATGGGGGTTCGTGGTCCGGACACCTAGGAGTTAAGAAAACTAAGGACCGTCTCTTGCAAGAGTACTATTGGCCAGGGTGTTTTCGGGACGCAGACCACTTTGTGAGGACATGTGACACCTGTCAGCGGGTGGGCAAACCAGGGGACAAATCGAGGGCGCCGTTGAAGTTGGTACCTATCATTACGGAGCCTTTTAGACGGCTCGTTATTGATACAGTGGGACCTCTGCCGGTAACAGCCACGGGGTACAGACACATTTTGACTGTGATCTGCCCAGCGACAAAGTTCCCTGAAGCAGTGCCGCTTAAAGAACTAAGCTCAGTTGAGATAGTCAATGCACTACTGTCCATATTTGCGCGAGTTGGTTTTCCTGCGGAAATCCAGTCAGATCAGGGCACAATGTTTACTAGCGCTTTGACGACAGCCTTTCTCGAAAGGTGCGGGGTAAAGCTGTTACACAGCTCAGTGTACCACCCACAGTCGAATTCCGTTGAGAAGCTCCACTCCGTCATGAAGCGCGTGTTGAGAGTATTGTGGTTTGAACAACAAACTGACTGGGAGCTGTGTCTGCCTGGGGTGACGTTGGCATTAAAGACTGCGCCGCATGCGGCTACAGGGTTTTCGCCAGCTGAGCTAGTGTACGGTCGCTCGCTGCGATCTCCGCTTCGCATGCTTCGAGACGGATCACTGCCCTCTCCAATGGCTGCAGACTATCTCTTCCACAAATGGCCGCCTCCTGCGCTGGAGCCTCGCTTTGCAACAACATTTCTTTGAGGTGCGTTACAAAAAGGGGAGTCTCAACGGTAACGCCGATGGCTTAAGTCGAAGCCCCTAACGTAAGAATCAGCCTCAAAGTTATTTGTTACTGATGTTTTTCTTCCGGAGGCAGGATTTTTAACATATTGCTTTTGTGTAGTGTTTTAAAGTGATGACGTGCTTTCTAGTGCAATTTTCCAATTTGTGGACGCGTTCTGAGTGCTGCTAGACTACTGTAAGGAACTAGGCAGTGGTATAAAAGGGGAAAGAGCCTGGCAGGGCTTAGTGAGGGTTGTGCCGTGCTTGCTGACTGAGCGGTTGACTTTCGGCGTAGTTCTAACGCTTGCCGGGAACGAGAACAAAAATGTCAACTCTCCCGAAGTCACTTTGCAGTGTCCTGTGTGAACCTGTACGAGAGAACGAGGCCTTCTCTGTGCGCTGCGCTCAAGAAACGCCGAAGGACGACCGACTTCGGTTATGAGCATCATCAAGCGACATACCTCCGGACAGCGGATGCAGTCCCCTGACCATCGGGATCTCCTTCCCCCGGCGGGGCGGTCTGTTACGTTTCGCCTACGACGCGCGGTGTAGCCGGCGCGGATGCAACGGACGCCGGGGCTTCGTTCAAAGCGGCGGACATTTTGGCCCGTTCGGAGCTGCCGCAAAGCCTCCCCGCCAAGCGCGTCCAGGCGTGTTTCAGTGCCACGTGTCTTCATGTGTGCGTGTGTGTGTGTGTGTGCCCACGCTTGTCAAAGCGCGGCAGCCGGGGAGAGGAGCTCCCCAAGTGTGAAGCGAGGAGGTCTGTCCGGCGCCGGGTTGGCGGATGCGTCACTACACTCGTCTCAACATGTCTCTCAGCGTGTCCGTGCCCGCCGTCACGTGGCCTCGTCACGAGGCCTTCCTTCTTGCCCTCAACTGCGAAAGTATAAGAGCAGCCCCCCCGGACGTCAGGAGAGAGGCTCCGATTTCATCCGTTGAGTTACGTGCTCTCCCGTCTCTCCACTTCGGTCGACCTGACCGCGCGCTCTTTTGCGATGCTAGAATAAACAAGTTGTTCTGTTCCCAGTCGACTCATGCTTTGCCGGGACCTTCGGATGCTTCCAGTGCCCCCGGCCGCCAGGCCAACGCTACCCTTGGGGCTTGCGACCCATTTGCAATAACCGGCGTCAGCGCTGAGATTCCAACAACTCGTGCCAGCGGTGCGATCACAACACTGGCATGGAACCCCACATCCCAATAGACGCGAGACTAACCCCTCTTATCCATCCCTCTACGCTCCGATATGGCGGGACGGGGCAACAATAACTCCCTTCACATCATAACCTGGAACTGCCGCGGCTTCCGGGGCAAGCGCGTACCCCTGCCCCAGCTTCTACTTCCTACCCTTTCCCCAACACCCCAAGTCTTTCTTCTCCAAGGTACCGCCAATCAGGCCACACTCCCCAGTTACAACTCCACACACTCTGACACCACAAACAGACCCAGGGCGTCCACACTTGTGCACCGCACTCTAACACACAAGACACATTACATCGCGTCAGAGACGTCTTGCGTGATCACCGAAATTATCCATCGTACACATACACTCCCATCCATCTTTATTGCCAATATCTACCACTCCCCATCCCAACCGATGGCCTCGTTGGACTCCCTCCTCCGAGAGTTGTACCGCCTAGCAGAGAAGCACCCCGTACTAATCGGTGGGGATTTGAACAGTCAGCACACTGACTGGAGATACAAAACAACCACACACAGAGGTCGCAGGCTCTTGCTGCTCATGCAGAACCTCCAACTTTCCGTCCACAACAACTTTCAGATGACTCCGCGAATCGGCAACAGTGTCAGCATGGACACTAGTCCGGATCTGGTGATCAGCCGCTCCCTCCGTGATGCGACCTGGACGAGAACACAACACACACTGGGCAGTGATCATTACATGATACAAGTCACTGTCCCATTCAAACCACCCCGCCACACCTACATGCCACACGAACTCATTAACTGGGACGCTCTCCGCACCGCACGGACTGCCCTCCCTGACAACCTCATCACCGACATCGCCGACTGGGTAGACTCTCTTCAGAGTGACATCCAACACCATACGCAGTAGATTGAAACCACCACAGACACCCCAACACTAGACAGCCGACTCGCCCACCTTTGGGAGGCCTACCACAACCTACTAGAAAGGTGTGGAAACGGGGTAAACATAACAGAACACTTAGCCGCTTTACAATCCCAAATTCAAGCTCGCAACGAGCTCTGCCGCTCAAACTGGGGCAAGTATGCGACGGCATCGCCGGCAAACTGACCACCAAACGGGCGTGGCACCTCCTCCGACACCTCATCGATTCATCGAAAACAAAAAACACCACACAGCACCACGTTACCCGGCTCATACACACACACATGAACAGCCCCGATGCTCCCTTGGGTACACTTCGCGACACATACACTTCACCTGGCATACCATCTCCTCTCCCCTAATACACAGGACAGCCGGACCCCGAACTCGACACCGACATAACAGAGGCGGAGGTAAGAGCAGCCCTCATGACTCTCCGCACCAATTCCACGCCCGGCCCCGACCAGGTCACCATCACAATGCTTCGTAATCTGGACAATCAATCGATTACTCGCATCACGGAGTACTTCAACCTGTGCTGGAAAGAGGGGACCCTCCCCCAGTCCTGGCGACACGCAAAGGTAATCTTCATTCCGAAGCCCAACAAACCACTTACACTCCAAAACCTTCGCCCAATCTCGCTAACCTCGTGTCTCGGAAAGCTTTTCGAGCATGTGGTATCAGCGAGGCTCGCACAGCACATGACAGACCATGACTTATACCCTCACAGCATGGTGGGATTCCGCCCCCATTTGTCCACACAAGACGCGATGTTGCAAATCACCCATGACATCTTCGATCTGCTCATTCCAAGCCACACCAAGGCAGTCCTGGTTTTGGATTTATCCAAAGCCTTTGATCGCGTCGAACATCACGCGATCACGACTGCACTCTCCCCACTGAATGTGGGCGCACGTACGTGCACCTACATTCAGGCATTCATCACAGCACGCACGGCCGAGCTTCACTTCGGCCCGCTCACCTACCCCACGTACTCACTAAAAAGCGTAGGCACCCTGCAAGGCTCCGTCCTCTCACCTTTCTTGTTTAATATCACTCTCATCCCCCTAGCACGACAACTGGCAACCGTTCCTCACCTAAAACATACTCTCTACGCTGACGACATTACGCTATGGACTACCCATGGTAGTGATGGCGCCATATACAGGACACCATATACAGGACCCAAAACTATGCAGTTAGCGTAGGACTTTCTTGTTCCCCATCCGAGCTGCTGTGCATTCGTCCCAAGAACCGCAACTCGCCCTGCTCCTCCATCGTCATCGAGCTGGACGGTAGACCGATACCACAGGTCGAAACCCTCAGGATACTTGGTATGCATATCCAAAGTGATGGGAAGCACACGACTACACTCCTGAGACTCAAGCAGGTAGTAGGGGCAATCTCGCACCTCATCCGCCGGGTCTCGGGCCACCACAGAGGCATGAGGGAGCGTGATCTATGCCGACTTGTTCACGCCTTTGTACTCAGCCGTGTACTCTACTCCACCCCCTATCTCAAGCTCTCTCGCCGTGAAACTGACGCCATGGACGCTCTTATTCGCCGGGCATACAAAGTCGCCCTCCACCTTCCCATAAATACACCTACCGACCGACTCTTACAATTAGGCCTTCACAACACAATCGGGGAACTTGTAGACACGCACCGCCAAGCACAGTGCCTTCGTCTCACACAAACCAACTCTGGCCGGTACATACTGCACTCCCTTGGAATCCGGATACCAGCCAACGATCCGACATTACGCCCCATATCAAAACTCTTACACCGCGAACTGCTTATTAAGCCACTCCCCCATAACATGCACCCCGACCACCACGATAAGCGCCGCAGAGCTCGAGCTACAGCACTGCACCGTTATTACGGCTCGGAACCGGACGCCGTATGGGTAGACGCAGCCTGCAAGGCTGATGAAGCGGTCGCTCCCGTGGTGGATCACACTCTCTCTCCGATCGGAACGCACACACGCCCCCCATACACCTCTCCCGAAGCTGCAGAGGAAGCCGCCATTGCCCTAGCTATCATCAACACAGAAGCACGGTATGTTTTATCAGACTCCAAAACTGCAATACTAAATTTCGCACGAGGCCGAGTCCACGTCCCTGTTTTTTGCATACTGGACTCGCCCGTTGCACCCCCGCCCCGTCATGTGGAGCTGATTTGGGTGCCCGCGCACTGCGGGAATCCTGGAAACGAGGCCGCCAACCTCTTAGCCCGAGGTTCTTTAAATCGGGCTCTTGCGGCCTCCGATCCGGGATTCACGAAGGAGCGCGAGCACACTTTCAACGAGCTGACGAATGCCTCCAAGGCGGCGCGTCAGCTGTACGCCATCGACAAGCAACCCTTTGGCGCCGATTACAAACACACACTCTCCCATCTCCTCTGACTCTATCTCACTACCACCCACTTTTCCTCACATCAGCCTGTAATCTCTGTCCCGAACCTCGCGCTTCTGCTCTCCACCTCCTTTCTAATTGCCCGACGGATCCTCCCCCGCGGGGCCTCGAGCACCTGAAGACCTGGAAGGACTGGGAGACCCTGCTGCGCTGGAGACCCGGTCGTACAGACCATGGCTGCTGATCGGGGCTGCCAGCGTTATGGAGCGAAGCAACATAAACGCTTGAGTGCAGTGGAGTCGTGCGGGGGCCCGGGAGCCTGCGCGCCCCAAACTCCTCAGTCTTACAATAAAGTTTTTATGATGATGAACACCGTCCGAGGAATCCAAGTACAACGCTAAACCTTGCTATCGCTTGTCAATGTTTCGCCCGTATGGCGAAACTGGGTAATTTGTTTCCCACTTCACCCCTACGGGAACGCTGCCGCCGGACTCGGGATCAAGCCACGGCAGAGGCAACGCGGTGGACAAGAAAAGGGCTGGGTGCGCAGGACGCACCGTCTTCATTGAGCCATCGCGGCAAACGCCACATCTCGCGAAAGTACCCCAAGAGTTATAAATCGAGAATGCGACCGTGAAGCAGCGCCTTGTGCGCCGCTGCTCCCTACAATGCCGGCGCACTTCAAGTGGATCATAACATGGCAACAAATGCTAGTCAGTGCGTATACGTCCTTTACCTCGTTGCATGCCGCTGCAGAAAATATAAACAAAAATATGTTATAAACAAACGCTTCACAGAATTGCACGTGCGCGAACGCCAGATCACGGCAGTACCGAAGCGCATGTTGTTTGGCCTGTTCGCGCCGAAGCCCAAAGCCCCAGAGCGTCGCCGTGGCGCCTTTGCTCCATCCACCGAACCACCCGCCAAACACACATACGTACGCGCGCTCACGGGAAAGAGAACGAATGAAGGAGCTCAGAGAGAAGCAGGCGGCAAAGTGCTGAGAGGGCAAAGAGCGGAAAGAGCAAAGAATAGCGCTTTTTGCTCTTTCTTCTGGATCGACAGGGAAGGGTACATTTTCTCTTTGTCTTAGCATCTTCATTGGCGCGTGTGAACCGTTCACGTGACACCTTTCCGACCAATTATAAAAGGATTTCCACCGCAAGCGTTGTGCCAGTTGCGTATTCTCAACAATAGTTGTGCGGTTGTAGCTGGTTCTTTGTTCTATGTCTTTATCTTGGGCGCGTTTTTAGGCATTGTGGCGATTGTGTGGCGACTGATGTTGACGAGTTCGGTACCTGAGTCATCTTTTTTTGCATCGCGCCCTCTGTACCTCAGTTCACGAGCTCGTGCTCTTGTGTGTTGTTTTCCGCCCTTGATACCGCCGGCCTGTGCTGCGCTGGAAGGAGTTACGAGGGTCGAAGCCGCACTAAAGGACTTATCCACTTCCTTATATTAAAGGTGGGTACCAAGTGCATGTAGGTATGGGTTTTTGAGCGCACACGAATTCCAAATGAACGAAACGGCTCACGAGTCTGTTTTTCATCGCCCATGTCGTACCGTGTCTGCATTAGTCATTGGCTGTCATGGCGTTGCCTGCTATCTATAGGTATAGTGCCTAGAACATACTGGCCAATATATTCTAGGCACTATACTATAGGCACCGCGCATTGGCCCGATGGTTTTGCGGCTATTTCAGCTTCCTATACAAGATCTGCGGATGCCGAGCCGCTTGGGCAAGGTCGGGAATGAGACACCATGATGAAACGCAGCAGACTGACGCCTGTTCCATGGCTTGCTTGAAGCTGATAAACCAGCTTGCTTATCACGGCAGCTATCCACGGCATTGTCGAACGCATGTCGCATGTAAAGTACGGTTATGCGTATTACATGCTGAACGTGAAAAATTGAGGGGCTTTAGCTGAACGTAGAAGCACTTGCCTCGATATCAGCTCTGCTTAATGAGCACCGTGAACGTGTAACGTTTCCTGCGAGATACCTCTCTCGCTAGGCGCTGCTGTCAGCATGGAAAGCGTGTGGGTCCGGTGCCCATACGTTTGCTTTTGCACAGCCCTTAGGCACATCATCGACCGAACTTTACGCATGAGTATTTGAAAAACATTGGTGGTTTAATGTCGTTCGCAGCTAACAAATGCTAAAATGCTGCGTCGTTTGCCTCGCGACCTTGCTGGAAGCACGGAGTGTTTGGTGCTGCCAGCTGTGGTATGCGAAACAAACCCGGTAGTGGGCAGATTTGGCGAAAGCTGCCTGGCGCGTCTTGCTACCAGATGATGGCGGTTGTAAGCTTCGCGTTAGAGTTCTGACTGGCGTGGTAGGGGTCTGTATGAGACGTTCATTTCAGGGATCGCCAGTCGTTTGGGCGCAGGCGCGAGTAAGAGCGGGCACGAGAGAGAAAATCTGGGGGCTTTTGCTCCTTGAATATATGTTTCTGCCTGGTACTACGGAGGAGGTTTCTTAGCGCGTGTTGTAGGCGTTTGGCCGTAGGCGTGCCGGCATTGGGGAGTGGGGTCGAGTTTGTATGCGCTCGGATGCTGGCTGCCTGCGCGGTAAAGTAGGTGAAGCAGCGGGCTAAGTCAATCGTGGTGGATCGTTGCTTCCTCGTGCCTTACGGCGATGTACCTTGTAAATAACATCACAGATGTTTCTGTGGGAGCAGTAGCGACCGTAGTAGAGCCCGGGCCGCATATATCGAAAATCTGGAAGGCAGAGTGCCTTATACCAACCGCGGTTGAACGCAAGTGGCTGAAAGGCCGCCGGTGACGATGACAGACCCAGCACCAGCGCAGCAGGCGCGAAAAAGTCTGTCCGACGTATACCTTCAGACGCAAAGTTCTGACTGGTGTTGCAGAAGTCGCGGTGTGCGGTAGTGCTGGACTGAGCGGCACACGCTGGCGGCTGGACGTAATTATATTTATTCAATCGTGTTTTTTGCTAATTGTAACAACGTGTCATTATTTCGCATTATTGGCGGCGCCTCCAGGACACCAAAGCGGCAACGGGGACACCAAAGCCAGAACCCGGACTGGCCGTAGGTTGGGGCTCGCCGAGGCCTCAACCCACGGGCCGCCCTGCTTCCAGCTTTGATCACCCCGCTACCCCTTGGGTGCCCTAAGATCCTGCACCGCCTTCTTTACTCAGGTGCTCTCCTGAGGCCTCTGTTTGCCGGTTACATGTGCCCTCCTGGAGCAGTGCTTGCAAAAAATCCAATCTATTGTCGCGACAAAAAAAAAAAAAAAAAAAAAAAAAACGACCCGCTACTTATACAACACCAGTCAGAACCTTGCCCCTTCAGACACAGCGATCACCAAATGGGAGGTCCGTGCCCACTGCCTCGCCGGGCGGGGGCAGCCAGCGTAAACAAACTCGAGCGCACTCCGCAATGACGGCATGTCTAGGGGACAAAGCATACAACACGCGCTAATAAACCTGCTCCGTAGTGCCTAGGCAGAGAGCAAAAGCCCCCAGATTTTCTCTCTCGCACCTGCGCGCAAACGACTGGCGATCCCTCAAATCACGGAGGAAGGAAACTCAGGAGAGGCCCTGACGTCACTCTTTGTGAAGCGAAAGTCATGGAGGAAGGAAACTGAGGAGAGGCCCTACCCCATCAACGCCTCCTAGATAACACAAGGCCGGTGCACTTCGATCCGTGACGTCATGCTACCTTGCCCGACTGCCATAGTATCCAATGGGGACGCTCCCGATCGAGCCCCGGTGGTTTTGGCGTCATCGTCTTCGTCACGCTGAGCTTGGCAATGGAAATTTCGGTCCAAGTAGCATGATGTCACAAATCGGAGTGCACAGGCCTGCTATTTAGGAGGCACTGACCCCATCCGCGCGCAAGGAGAAAACTGTGGAGGAAGTGACGTAGAAGGTTCTCTTTCTTGCTGATTTTTATTTCTTTGTTGTAGCAGCCACGCCTTTCGGGCCACAATGGCGGCTCTGTTTTGGATCTGTGCGCTCACACGTGTTGCTCCGTAGGTTTCGTACCCTGGCAAAGGCGCCGTGCGGGCAGGTTTGCGTTGGTCTCCGTCTTTTGTTGCGCTGCGTTATCTGGACCGGGCTCTCCCGGATGTTGCTGTGGCCAGGTGGGACAGGAGGAACTAAAGTTCGTGAAATGAACGCGCATGCAACGCAGTATGCAATGTACCGCGCCACGGCAATGGCAACGGACGAAGGAATATCGGCGGGAAATTGTGCCCTCTTTGGCGGAATCATGCTAACGTGCTAACGCTTGTTTAGTATTGCTGCGGAGCGCGCGGGTCCGAGCAGCACGGTTGCGCGCAGCGCGGCGTGGTTTCGCGAGAAATGTAAACAAGAGAGGAGAGCTGGCCCGATAGGCGGAGCAACGCCATGAGCAACGCCAACTTCCGGCTTCACTTTAGCTTCACAAAGAGTGACGTCAGGGCCGCTCCTGAGTTTCCTTCCTCCGTGGCGAAAGTGAAGCCGGAAGTTGGCGTTGCTCATGGCGTTGCTCCGCCTATCGGGCCAGCTCTCCTCTCTTGTTTAGATTTCTGCTGCTCGGACTGGCGCGCTCCGCTCCTTCCTCCGTGCTACAGTGTACTAGAATATCCATGCCTCAAATGAACGTCTCGTGGGGTCTGTTGCCAGATTTGCGGGTCAATGTTGCCAGACTGCCTGCCAAATTTGACGGCGAAAAACACCGTCAAATGTAGCGAATGCAACGACGCCGTTTCCGAAGCGCACAGAGTTACCATATCCGGAGTATAACACGCGCACACCCTCCCAGCTCCCGAGAGTACCGTAAAGTTGCTGCATAACCCGTGCACTTTCGAATAACCCGTGCACTTTCGAAAGACGGTTGCATTGGCTTGCTTTGCATAGGCAATCTTCTGGGCCTTATGCTGCTTGCAATACCGACTTATGCTTTGCAATACCGCAACGAGCAAGCGATTCGGAAGCGCACGGGTCATGCAGCAACTTTACGGTACTATCAGGGGCTGGGGGAGGGTGCGCGCGTGTTATACTCCGGATCTGGTAGCTCTTTGTGCTTCGGAAACGGCGTCGTTTCATTCGCTACATTTGACGGTGTTTTTCTCCGTCAAATTTGACATGCAGTCTGGCAACAGACTCCTACCGCACCAGTCAGGACTCTGCCAGCTTGATTGTACAACTATACGCAAGGCTAAGGAAAAAAAAAAAACCTTCACCGTGGCAGTGCCTGCAGATTCCCTTTGCATTTTACCGCGAAGCTGTTAATGCGAGTTGAAGCGCTCAAAAACGTTGTATGCCAGATTTACGGTTTTCTGAATACTAGATTATTCATGAAGTTTATATTTTGAGGATGATAAAATTTTTTATTGACAGTTAAGGGGGAACTTGTAAGGGTCGCCTAGTCCGGGGCTCCGTGACGTCGTCGGCGATAGCCCGTGCCCGTCGGATCAGCGCCCGGCGGACCTCGGTGCCGTCGCGAAGGGCTCCTCACTGCCCTATGGTGCGAGATGCAAGAATGATGAGGGCAAGGGACGGGAAACAGGAAGCGGTGAATTGTACAGTAACGTGCAAGGTCGTGGGGGAAACACCACATCCTTGACAAGCGTCGGGTTAGCGCGTGGGGTATGAAGCGTGCAGGAAGTGTAGATTGGGAAATTGGGATTGGATTGGGATTGTAAGTCTGCAATTGGCGAAGTGCGACTGCCTTCTCCCGAGTAAAACCTGCCGGTGGAGGTAGGTACAGCCGACTCTGGCGTGTGTAGTGCTGTGTAACCTCGCGATATGTGAGGAGGGGGGGGAATGCGCTCTGTGTTGGCCGTGTTAAGGACCGTTCACGCAGGACCGCGGGGGTAGCGTGGGCCTGGCGTTCCGGAGCTTGACCAGCATGGAGGGGCCCAGGCAGAGACGAAAGGCGATTCATGTAAAGAGTAACAAAGAATGTTTAATACATCGTCACGAAGCGGTCAGCTCTAGAAGCTCCGTATGGAGTGCGACACACAGTCAAGCTTGCTGAATGCTGAAGCAGATGTCCGTTGGCGGGGGCTTCATTTTCAGAGTCCGGAGCGCTCTCGCCCAGGAGAAAGAAGAACCGCTCGGTTCGTGAAAACAACCCTACGATTTCTCTGACCGCCACTGGCTCAGCACAGGGTAAGGCACTGACGCGCACACACGCACACACAGACCAATACCACCTAGCACAGACACCGCCGGCGTTTTCCTTGCGGAGGAGGAGAAGAAATTAATGCACACGCGAAGCTTAACCCTACCGCTCTCAGAAAACGAAGACAGTACAGCGGAACGTGGGCAGACGTGAGGACGACACGCGCGCAAAAGGGGGCGGGGGGTGAAGGAGAGACCAGAATGCGCGCTTTTCGCAGTTGCGGGCGGCTGGCACATTGAAAACGTCCAGGCTTTCGCCGTTGCCGCGGCGGCGTAACACAAATTGTTCGCAAGAGTCGCAACAGCCCTGCGCGGAGCGCCGCTTGGAGGGTGAGTTATCGAGCGGCCGGAGCGTGTTCATTAATTGGCAATGAGGCATTCATGGCCAGGCGTCCAGAGCAGGTGAATGTTGTGGGCGAGCTGTGCTGTTAATTCGGACGCACGTGAAATAATGTAGTGCTCGGTTTTTTGAATGCCGCGACCTGCCAAGAAAGTCCTGCATGCTGCTTGCGAATCGGTGATTACATTTCCCACGGGAGGCTCGAGATGTGTTCGACGTCGAGGAAAACCTCCAGGATCTCGCCCGAGTCGGTCGATGAAGGGGGAGAGGGTATAGGGGCAGCGCTGACGACCTCGTTGGCGCCGTCGACCACCATCGCTGTGTGCCCTTGTGCCGTGCAAGCCGCATCCGGGTAGAGGATTCTGTTCTCAAGTTCGCCAAGAGTGTGAGCGCGGTATCGCACCCGTGCCCACCGTCGACCGGCATTGTGCTCGGGATGCATGTTACGCGGTATATGGGATGTACCCGAAGCATCCTAGTGATCCTAACCGGTCCCTTGCATGTCCGGGCATGCGGGGGAATAAAGCGGGTGTCGGGGAGCTTTCACCCGTAGGAGTGAGGAGACGTTACCGCTGGCTGCATAATCCACTGGGCCTCGAGCGTCGAGGTTATTGTGTACCCCGGGCGACAAAAGACGCTGATTGGAGCTGTAATGCGGAACCCCGAGTGCAACTTTGGTGGATTTGCGAATGAGCGTGTCTACGCGGTCACGTTGTGCCCGCGTTAGTCGGTGAAAGGGCAGATAGTAAATGTAGCGGCTAAGAATGCATACGTCTATACTATTTGGAGCATGTCCTTTTCCTTACCGTCGATTGCTAACGCGGCGGAGCATGGCGATGATCTACACCGTGTGGCGCGAAAGTAGAGAGACGGTGTGTCGGGCCCTGCCATCGACCTGAACGTATAAAAACAGAGGACGCGCGCTCGCGCCACCCGTGGCACGGGCGTCCCGTCGACGAGGACTGTGATGGAGCCTGTTGTGCCATTACCACAAGCCCGGATTCCGAATCTACAAGATGCAGAATTTATCCTGCGAACGCCCTTTGGACAAACCCGGGGCTGCGCCGAAAGGCACAGCGCCCTAATTCTCCCTTGACAAGTCAAGATGCTGAGCCGTCAGGCAGTGGTGTCCTGCGGAGAAGCATCGGCGAGCGACATGCCCAAACATGCAACCAAGTGCCAGACAGCCCGGCGCCGTACCTCCTTTTGCCTGGAGGTCACCCCGCGCGCCAACTTTGAACCGGGTGGCCAGCGCGGTCGCTGGTTGGACCTCTCTGACGACCGTCGAGTGCTGGCTTTGTATTGGGCCGTTTGAGTGACAATGGTTTCTCGGGGCATTATAAGGCCCGACGCAGCCGCCTGGAAAACCGGATCCACCGACCCACCGGGAGCTGAGTGCCGCTCTCGAGTGGAGTGAGATGTGTCACGCGTTTTCGCCGGACGTCGCCGTGCGGGAACAGTCGCGTTTGCTGTGAGCTCTCGGCCCCAGTGCCGATCCGATCTTGTCCTGTATAATGACCTGTATATAGTGTATAAAGTCCCTTTTGTTATTCTCACCGACGCCTGACTCGGAGTCTTCGCTACCAACGCTCTGTCACGAAACGGGTGACGAGCGCTACGGGACCACCTCAAAGTCGTAATAGTGGTGGCAGCGGTGCAAAGTCGTAACAAGCCCGGCGGAGACTGGCTGCGGGGACGGAAGAGGACGATGTTCGGACTTGTGGGGCGCGCGACCTCGGCCGCCCTGTCGGGCGCCATGTACAGTGTAACCATGGCCTTGAATGCCTCCGTCCGAGCCCCGAACCGTCCACGGCGTTATATCGTCGGCAAAGAGCGCATGGTGAAGATGCTCGAATTCGTTAAGTTTTTCGAGTATTCTTGCCATAGTGATGTTAAAGGGTCCCTAAAGGTTACTATGAAGTCAAGTTAGTGATAAAGCAATGCTCTAGAACGTCTAAGGCGTCAATATAATCGCTAACAGAGCTTTAGTAACCGAGAAATTGAGGTAAATGCATGACACGATTTGACCGACATTCCGGTACCCAGCGACATTCCGGTACTAGCCCGATGACGAAGGCACTCCTCATCATAATTGATGTCACTAGTATTCAACTACTCGTATTAAAAAGATCATTTCATTAGGTTATAAGACGAAAGAAAATGCTACTTGTCTACTTCTGTTCGATTCTAAGAAAAAATCGATATTTTGACGTTACCCTTCAGTAGTATGGGTGGTCGAAAGGTTTCGTTTTCGCTCGACTCTGCGCCGCGCGCGCTTTGGAGTTTCAGTTGTTTCGTTATCGCGTCGTGCTGCGCTGGTTCTGCTGGCTTGCGAAACTTGCATTTGGAACAAGCAGCGAGAATGCCACGTCCATGTGATGTCGTGGGATGCGCGAACGGTCCGCGGAACTTGGCCAAGGGCAGTTGCAGCGGCGAATCCAACGTTACTTATCACTGTGTGCCAACGAGTGAACCTCTCCGTTTGAAGTGGGTAAGTGCAGTACCTCTGCCACAGCGCGTTGGCAAAGAGCCGAAAAATCTCATAGCGTGCTCGCTGCACTTTCGTCCAGAGGATTACGAGTTCAATGCCGACTTACTGAAGTCGTGTGGGGTGCATTTCAAAGCAATGATTTCCCGTAGCGCTGTTCCGTCGGTCTTGCCTGCATTCTCCGAAGCGCAAGAACAACTGCAGGTCGAAGACGGGGCGGTGAGTGCGGCATTTGGTTTTCACGAAGGAAAAGCTACAAATCTGCGAATATGTACAGCCATGACATACAATTGTCATCGTAGTAGTACGCAATGACGCCGGCAGCGCGAGCCCTCAGCAGCAGGTCACGTTCATCGGTGCTTAAATCGCTGAAGTCGAGCCCAGCATCGCGAGCCATCCATTGCAACGAGCGTCGAAGTTGGCGTCATAAAATAAAGAACCAGCTTATCGTCGCGCGCTTTCCCTTCCGCTAGGCACCATAGTTCCGCTTTCGCGCTGCTGTCGGCTCTGTCTTGGCTCTGTTTCTGGCCGCACGTTTGCGTTTTGTGCAGAAAAGCCGTAGCGCCGTCTGCGGGCGCCGTTTTACTCACCTTGAATTAGGAAGGAACAACGCCAACTAAGACGACCACGAGAGGGAGAACGACACAGGACTCTCACCGACGGCGCAACGTCACTATGGGACCATGACGTCACCACTCCTCGATCGGAGGGCGGGCGATTTGAACTGCGCTAGAGGTACGCGGACGCTTCAGAACGCATTTTCTCTTAAAATAAGTCGCTTCTTCCCATGAAACAAGCGTTTCGAGGTTTCTGGGATGGTATTTCAACAGTCCACGTTGACTTAATATTAACCTTTAGTGTCCCTTTAAAAAGGGCTGGTGAGATCACCGATCCTTGGGGGTGCCACTCCCGTAAGTTGGATGATACCCGAGCGGTGAGGACCGATTCCGATCGTTGCTGTGCGCTCGCGGAGGAAGGTTCGGACGTATAGTTGTATACCCGGATGCCGCAGCGCGATTCGGCGAGGTTGTCGACGATGAGGTCGTGCTCGACGTTATCGAAGGCCGACTTAAGGTCGAGCGCGAACAAAGCGCGGGTTTGGGCCCCCTTGCGGGAGACCCAAGACCTACCCCTTTATTTGTAGACGATGAGCAAAACGTGAACAAGGTGAATGCAGGAGCCAACGTTTCGACAAGTGGACTTGTCTTCTTCAAGGCGACGTACGCTTTCCTCTCCACAGCATATAGGTGAATGCAGGAGCCAACGTTTCGACAAGTGGACTTGTCTTCTTCAAGGCGACGTACGCTTTCCTCTCCACAGCATATAGGTGAATGCAGGAGCCAACGTTTCGACAAGTGGACTTGTCTTCTTCAAGGCGACGTACGCTTTCCTCTCCACAGCATATAGGTGAATGCAGGAGCCAACGTTTCGACAAGTGGACTTGTCTTCTTCAAGGCGACGTACGCTTTCCTCTCCACAGCATATAGGTGAATGCAGGAGCCAACGTTTCGACAAGTGGACTTGTCTTCTTCAAGGCGACGTACGCTTTCCTCGCCACTGTGGCGAGGAAAGCGTACGTCGCCTTGAAGAAGACAAGTCCACTTGTCGAAACGTTGGCTCCTGCATTCACCTTGTTCACGTTTTGCTCATCGTCTTGAATTTCCATCTCCCGCATTCCCCGTCTTTTCCCTTTATTTGTAGTAGCACGTCCTGTGTCGACAGGTGCGAACGAAAAGCGAACTGCGTATGCGAGAAAAAGCACTGGCCCACGAGGAACGGCTGCAGGCGCCGCAGGACCACTTGCTCCATGAGCTTGCCTGTACAGTTTGTAAGTGACACGGGTCTGAGATTGTTGATGGAGATGGGTTTCCGCGGCTTTGGGTTGAGAGATATGTCCGCGTGGCGCCAAATCTGGGGCAGCGCGCCATTCAGCCAGTGCTCGTTAAACGTTTCCACCAACCGCTCAATGTCCTCGTTATTAAGAGAAAGCTTTAGCTCGCGCCCAACTCCGATCCGGCCTATTGAAATGCATGTAAAACGCAAAAATGCTTTTATGAGGTAACCCCTGAACTGATTTGAGTGAAATTGGTTGCATTCGCAAGATAAAGGTAAATTATAGTGACTGATGGAAGCGGAATTTCAATTTAGGGCTTGAATTTTGTAAAAACAATTTTAAAAAGTTCAAAAGAGAAATAGAAGCAGGAAGTTTACAAAATAATAGCTCGCATCAAGAAAGATATCGCGCTTCTGTAAAAGGAATCCATTAGACCATTCAAAGCGGACAAATTTGATATGTCAAGTTATATCTTACGTGAATTTGTTGCGTTGTGTATAACGTTTCTGCAAAAGCTATATTTCCCCATTACAAAATTTTTTAGGATTTATGTGTAGCATATCAATTTTGTCCGCTTTAGATGTACTATTAGGTACAATTCATGGAATTGTGATATCATTTTTCATTGCCGAGTTACCCAAAGTTGTAAACTTGATAGTTTCGTTTTCCTAAAGTTGTCAATTTTTGCCAATTTTTATTAAAAATATTGACGACCTAAATAAAAAACCCGAAACACACAGTCACTAGATTTTAAGTTTTTCTTTTAAATGAAACAAACCTCGTCAAGTTTGGTAGAGTGGTTGCCGAGAAAAATGAATTCTCCTTTTACATGTATTTAGATAGGAGCACCCGAGCGAAACCTCTTAACCACTCCACCAAACTTGACAAGGTTTGTTACATTTAAAAGAAAAACTTGAAAAATCTAGTGACTGTTGGTTTGGGATCTTTTATTTAGGTCGTCAATTTTTATTAAAAATTGGCAAAAGTTGACAACTTTAGGAAAACGAAACTATCAAGTTTACAACTTTGGGTTACTCGGCAATGAAAAATGATATCACAATTCCGTGAATTGTACCTAATAGTACATCTAAAGCGGACAAAATTGATATGTTACACATGAATCGCAAAAAATTTAGTAATCTGAAAATACAGCTTTTGCAGAACCCTTGTACACAACGTAACAAATTCACCTAAGATATAAAATGACGGATCGAACTTGTTCGCTTTCAATGATAAATGGGTGCCGTTTTCAGAAAAGCGATATCTCTTCTTGATGGAGAACTATTAATTTGAAAACTTCGATCGTGCGTCAATATTTTTTTACTTTCAAATTTTCGAAATCTTTTTAACAAAGTTCACGCCCTAAATCGAAATTCCGCTTCCAACAGTCACAAGGATTTAATTTTTCTCCCTCAAATGCAACAAACTTAATTAATATCGGACGTGGGGTTATCTCAGAAAAATGTTTTTGCGGTTTACATGTATTTGAATAGGCCGCGTCGGCTTGGCTTGCTCTTATAGGCCGTTTCACATGGCGCGATCGGGGCGAAAAATATCGACCTGCCGCGCACGTCGCAGAGCGATTTTCGCTGACAACTTTCACATGCGTTTGAGGCAGCGCGATTTCCGTCGCAGCGATGCGCGAGATTGCCCCCTGCTCACGAAGTGTCTGTGCCTGCATCGTTAAATAAAAACACCATGGAAACTAGTCAAATATTCGAATTTTCCTATTATTCGATAATAGAATAAGTACACAATTTTTTAACGTTTAAAAGCGTTGAGACTTTACGACAGCTTGCAGATGCGACGAGTGAAACACTGCACAACACCGCAGGTATGAGCGTGCGGTTTGTGTGGCGTCGGTGGGGTGGTTCCGTTTATTTCACTCTAGTTTCGTTGTTACTGTGGAAGCCACAACTTTTTTCCTGGATGAGTATTTGCCTTTGCAGAAGAACAAGCTACTAATGAGTGTGCATGTATAGGCAGCTGGCACAATTTGCAGCGATGAAGAGGTTGACGACGGTGGCGATCAAGTGGTTACGTGCCTCATGTTGAAGCGGCGTCCTTCTTCCGACCTGGATAGCGTGCAGCTTTTCCTTTTAAACGAACTGTGTAAGCCGAAAAAAAAAAGAAAAAATGTTTATGAAGCTCCCGAAGCCGCAGGCGCATGTGGGTACGCCCTATTAAAACATAGCTAAAAGTGGCGCGCGACATTGCTCCACAGAGCTACCAACGCGCGGTAAAGCAGGAAAGCGCCTATTTTGACGACGCTTTGTTCCGTCACACATTGAAGCATCACAATGAAGCATGGCTTCATTCAGCATGGCAAGCGTGGCCCCCAAAGTGTGGATGCGCGCGTGTTTGCAGAAGCACGTACAGCTGTAACATAGGTTACGCGAGATGTTTATCTTGTCCGAGTACCTTTACAGCGTGCATGGTAGCGAGCGACGCGTACATGAAACGCACTGTCGCGCACGCCGACGCGTGATGGCGCACGTAAACTATATGTGTATATATATGAACCATGCACGCTTTGTCAGCGGCAGACTTGTGCGTACGTGGAAGAGCGATAAGAAGTTGAAACAATGTCCTTACGCGCTTCGGCAGCCCACCTCTATTTTTGGGCCCTTGGTCAGACGTTAAATTTTAAGGCTATCCAGGCCTTACGTGATTTTTTGTTAAAAAGCACTGGCCTGGGCTGGAGGCTTTAAGTTGTCCAAACAGCTTACTATATGCTTCGCATCTTTCCTCATCATCGTCACCCATCATGCGCCTCTTTCTTTCCCCCTTCCCCTTCCCCCAAAGCAGAGTAGCTGGCTAGAGGAATGCACCTCGGGTCGACCTCTCTGCATTTCGTACCATTAAACCTTTCTCTCTCTCTTGTGCTTTGGAAATGAGCGAATAAAAGAATAATCGATCGTACTCTGCACATAAAAATTGTTGGTATTAAATGCCTTACTTAAACACTTAGCTACAACTTAAACAATTTGTAAGCAGTTAATGATGGTGAGCAAACCACCCGATGTGTCTTTCGTGTAGTACCCGCGTCGGGGACACATACATTTAGTTCGAATCAATGATTTGTTTTGAGCAGTGTGGCCTTATGTCACAGCAGACACGTGCTCTGCGTGAAGGTTGTTGCGTAGACGATTCGCGACGCATATAGGTATAGGACCGGCGTTTCTAAAGGCCCTATCTACCGGATAATAAGTTATCCTTTCATATCTGAAGAGAGCATGTCCCTGCCTTTCCATTTATCGCGATTTCCTTTCATCGGGCAGTGAGAACTGCAGGGAGCTTAAACCGGATTGCGTCCGGTTCGCTACCTCGTACTGGGGACGGGACCGACACGCGCATAAAGGTACGAGGGAAAGGGAAAACTCAAGGGTTCGAATTAAGGCGTTCACAGACGCATACCCCCGCCTGCTCATCGATGGTCTCTTAGTTCAGTTGTCCAGACAGCTTTCAGTAACCGAAGCAGCAGCTCCTGTAGCCCCTCATGAGTGACGCCTGACGCTAGGATCCCAGCACCTCTTGCTCGGTCTTGTCTTCCAAGCGATGGCGCATACTTGCTATGGGGGAACGGCCAATAAGCAGGCGGTTTCCGGTATGTTTACTGGGATTAAAAGAAAACTGAATTTGAATAGTAGAGCGTGGGAGTAATGTGACTTAGAAGTTGAAAAAAATATATACTGTAAAGAATTTTGAGATAATTTAACGTACAGAAATGAAATAATAGAGATAATCGATAATTTTTGAAATTCAGCAAGGTACTCTTTGGCTCTCTAATAAAAGTGTAAACTGCTAGAAAAGCATCCCTGTGGCTCGATCCCAGTGAAGTCGCCCCAAAAGAAAGAATCGTTGGCGAGGTTAGCGATTGCCCAAGTATTCGAAATGAGTTTTCGAAGAGTTTTCTTTGTCTAGAAAATCGGCGACACGAGAGAAAGTAATGGTCAATAGATTCAGGTGCATTGCAAAAAGAACATAGAGGGGACACAGCGAGATCAGACCTGTGTAAATAAAAATTTAGAGGCGGTATACGACATCTCAATTTTGTAAAAGAAACTTCCAATTGCTTTAAAGGACACCAATTATTATTCCATGGGAAGCCAAGATGGTGGAATTCATAAGATTATGTTAGCATGGATATTACAGAATTTTGCGATGTAGATAAACTTCTGTACCTAGCCACGGTGACGTAAGTTGATGCCGGCAAAACAGATATGATAGGGTCATTGAGGGATGCTCGTGCGAGTGAATCAGCCATTTCGTTCAAATGAAACCCACGATGTCCCAGTACCCGAAGCAAGTAAACTTGCCGGAAGTACGGAGGTGCCATCGAACAGAATGTTCGCTGAATTCTTGAATTTGTAGATACAGTAAGGGCTGTGCATACAGAAAGCGAGTCGGTCGCAATAACAGCTAATGGGTGATTTTAGGAAAGCTTTCATAATGCTAATCATATCGCTAATAACTCTGCCTTAAATATGAATGTGAAGTCGGGAAGGGGAAGAGGGTGAGACCATTGAATAGGTTCAGAAACGATCCCCACTTCTGCCTTCTCATTGCACGGAGAAGTGTCAGTAGCTGTTATGTTGTCGGTGGCTAGCTCGTGTAGGTGGTCGTGTAAGATATTAATTAAATGTCTGCTAGCTAATAGTTTAGCATTATTTGGAAATATGTCCTCGAATTCAAGTTTTAGGTCTGGTGAGGCATCATATTTGAATGGTAGACTTTTGACGCAGGGACACAGCCAATTATTCTAACTGTGCTTGCACAAATATTATCTGAGGGCTGTGTAATCTCGACCACGATACTTAAAAAACTAAGACTGTTCAGTGATAAATACATATTGCTTACATCTATTCAAAAAGTCATTTTTTTAAATGTCTGAACCGTAAGCATGCAGGATCTGCATTCAAAGGTGGGTATGAACTCCCTGATATAAAAGTTTTGGCAGCGAATCTAGGTAGCCCGAGGCATAAGCGTATAGTTTCCCTTTCTAAAAGTATCAGAGGTTTAATTTTGTAGCCGGTACCTCTGGAAAATAATAGGCAGCCGAATTCTAATATGGGCCGAACATAGGTCTTCTATATCATCTGTAAGGTATCCTTGTTAGTTCAGAACGAATGTGTGAGCAGCCGGTGGAGCATAGCTACGGCACGTTCTGCATTTGTTTTAATATGTTCAATGTGACTGCGCCAGGCGAGCTTTCCAACGTAAGTAACACCAAGGTGCTTGACTGCGTCAACTTGAGGAATGATTTGCTGGCGGTATTGTAGAGAAATGTATATGCACCTGTGCAGGTTACGGAAAGACTAGTACCGCACTTTTACTAACATTTGGCGACATGCGTAACCACTCCAGCCATGTCTCAATCATTCCTAAGTAATTCTTCGACGACTGGTTTAGTGAGGGTACATTAGTTGCGGGTGTAAGAAATGTGATATCGTCGGCATAAACATAAGTGTATTTCCGGAGACGAAAAGTAATTGTACTCAGCAAAATGCTAACTAAGATAGGGGAAAGAACGGCACCATGTGGCACACCTCTTGTCTGCTTGTGTTTAGACGTCGAAGTACCGCGTTGATGATAAAATATCGATCTCTTATAAATTCATATATCCAAGCGGTCACATACTTCAAGAAATTCGTAGACGGAAGTTTATTGAATAGAATACGATATTCTACAGAGTCGTATGCTTTTGCTACATCTAGCGTCACCAAAGCTGCGTACTCTCGTTTGCAGCGAGCAAGTTCAATGCGGCTCTCTAGATCTACATGGGCGCACCATGTGGACTGCCCTGGACGAAATCCAATCTGACAAGGACTGAGAAGTGTATTATCCTGCATAAGATTTGTTATACGGCCGTGAACAATCCTTTCTATTAATTTTACGGCATTCGAAGTAAGAGAAATTGGTCTTGTCTAGTTCAAGTCCAGCTGCTTTTTTCTTGACCTGCTGCGCAAAGACCGTCTCGTAGGACATCGCTAGCTCCGCTTCTTCTTTGTCCTTTGCTCACATCTATCGCTCTTGCACGTTCAACAGAAGCCGTCTTTCGGTAAGCACAGAGAGAAAAGAAGAAAACCATTTGTTGCAATGCGTTTCTTTTCACACTTCTACCTATTTGTGCGAGGCTCACTACCTTATTACACGCTATTTTATTTGTGTTATTTAGGTTTCCTTCACTTACATCTTGGACTAGATTTTTTTTTCTGTTCGTTTATCATATTACCGCCCGGCTCCACCACAGTGAGTTTTATGCCTTTATACAAGGTATGATCATCATCATCAGTGTTGTTCACCCGCCGTTCCATCAACGGCCATTCACCAGCACCGTAGTACCGACGCCAAGGTTAACAAAAGGTGAGTGGCGTAGCCAGCCCCTTGGGTGTTTGGATGTGAGAAACTGGCGAACCCAGTGCGCTGGCTTAGTGTCCCGAGGAGCCTTCGTCCATCTTTCCACAGTATAACGATTTGGTCGTGGAATGGCGGTGACATTAGCCAGCTCGATATAACACGCACTCGACCCTTTGACATCGTTCCAAAGTAAACAGCCCGCAAGTTCAGATTAGGTGGCCTGTGTCTTCCCGTATCCGGGTGCACGTTCTAAGACACGTTCTTGGCCCATGTACTAACGCTGCCTTTGCATCTCGCGCAACGAAGACACCTTTAAACTGAGACACTGGTCTCAATGATATAGTTTAGTTGTGTTTGTGTGCATCTGCATCGAGCACTGTGCATATATCATTTCAATTTGCATCATGCCCACCTGTAGTAGCGTGGTAGCTGTCCCGTCAGGCAAACCTCACCAGGTTTCCCTAAAGAGCCTCTCTCTTTCTCGACCCTTTGAACATGATGTAACACGCTACACAGTGCGTTACTTGTTCAGTTTGACCAACTAAAACGCAGCAAACTACTACTTGTCTGCCCTTAGTTGTTGCGATATCAACTGCCTCCCGGACTGCGAAGCCACTCTGATGCCTGTAGCTGGGCGAGGCTTTATTACGCCATTTCATTCCTGCTCGAAATGAAAGCGCCACGCGGCACACTTGCGGCTGCGGCGAAACTATACAGAACACGTTCCCCGAGAGTGGCCCTTCGGCCAGCGCGGACTGTCTCTCGCAGTGTTCAGGGGGCAGGTCCAGTATGCGAGCACAGAGTGCGAGGTCACTTTATTCGAATTGTGGCTTTAATCAAAATGCAACGCGTTTCGCATTTTAAACCGGAATTAGCCCTGAGAACGAACTACAGGGGCGCGGCGAGCGCCGCTCGCGTGACGTCAGGGCGCGGACTCGCGCCTGTCGTCTGCTACAGTTCGGGCGTTGTCCGCGCGCTTTCTGCGGTGTTTTCGTTTGTTCGCCCTCGTTCTCGCTGCTTGTACACTTATGGTGGTCGTCCCAAATATATTTTTACGGCGTCTTCCTTTGCGAACATTTATTCAAAGAGCTAATTTCTTAGACAACAATGCAGCTTTCAAAGGCAACGCTACAGTGCCAGCCGAAGGAGCGCAGACCAACCCATTGCGGGTTTTTATGCGCGGATGGACAATCGCAAAAACACAGCATATAAGAATGCAGTTATGATGCCATACCTGCCGCGGTGCAACAAGTATGTCACAAAGGCTGGCTATATATGACTTCTACAACAGTTACGTTGATTTTAATCCGCTAAAACAGGTTTGCTCAAGACGAGTGGTTCATGGTATAATATCGAATTTTTGCATTTCTTCACAGAAACGCTCGGCACTAACACGGGGACTTAATACTGCAGTTTAGATTCTACAAGCACCACTTGCCTCTTCAACTGCTTCTCAAAATTTGGCGGTTCTTCACGTGTTTATTTTAAGTGGCGGTAATTTGACGTAACTCTAATGAAGGCTTAGAGCTATTTGCAGAATACGAAAAAGAATGTAGCAATATATATTCGCTTGCCGCACTACACGTTCAACTCACTTGAGAAATTTACTGGTGCTTGTTGCTTGAGGAATATACATGAGGAATCTTTTTGGCGAACTGAGACAGGCTGCTCGGCCCAAATTTTTTAGTGAAATATGCCTGTTGGACCGCATGGCTGCAGCTAGAAGTCGAAGCGTCAATCATGAGTAGTATGGGACATATTGAAGATATAAAAATTCCCCTCCGGTGGAGGGTCAGAAATCAAGTGAAACTATATGCAAGGCTTGTGGTGCTTTCTCTATGAATGTCTGCGATTGGATTGGAGCAAACTTTATTTAGCCTGCAGTTGGGCAAGGCTCTCTTTTATGTACCGACGAAGCGAATAGTTATCCGTTTGTATAATTAAACGCTGGATCGAGACATGGTGAGACAGAAGGTGCTTGAATTTTCGTGTTCTAGGCAATCTAAGCTGCGCTGTAGTAGCTCGAGAATACTTTAGCCATTCCAGTTGGCGCTGTAAAAAAAAAAAAAAAAAAAAAAAAAAAAAAAAAAAAAAAAAAAAAAAAGCTTTATGGTTTGAATTCGCAATTGTAGTGAACTGATGGGTTTCGCGAACATAGCGTGCCTCGCCATACCGACAGTCGGTTGCTACCGTTACGTGATCAGGGGTGTGCCATATTGTCGATAAAGGCTACTGAGGGCCACTATGAAACATTTCGTCACTTGCAATTGATTGGCTCTCAATCTTAACAACGAAACTTTTCTCTCAGGTGATTGCTGCTATGGTGTTTGTGAATTAACTATGTAAATACTCTACATGACGCGCCGTCGTGTTAGCAGCCATAAGCAATTCGTTTTTTGGAGGCCTGTTTCAGAGGGGGATGAATGTAGGAGCGAACTTTTTCATAAGAAATGCGCGCCTAACTATATTTTTACGCATTAATGAATTACCATATTTGAATAGAACAACACACCAAAGTAATAAGAACCATGATGACACCTTCGTTGGGCAGTCTTTTTAACACGGATAACATGCTGACGCCAATTACCAAGATTTTTCTTCCATGTAAAATGCAATGTCTCTCATAGCTAAATACCAAGGGAATATTGAGTGTTTAGCGAGGCATCATACACAACTTCGCGTGTTGAATTTGCAGACATTCCTTTTACGCAAAGTTTATGGACAGACACGGCTCATATATCCATTGCAATGCCAGTAGACTCCTTCAACGCTACGTAGCTTGCGATATCCAGGCCGCAAAGTTTGTGGACTAATGCGCTTTAGGAGAAGGAAGTGGGGTTCAGTCATGGCAGCAAAAAGAAGCCGATATATCGTTCAACAAGCACGGATCGAGCCACACATACCCCAAGCATACACGAAGGGAACGAGCGCGCGCGGCAGCCGAGCGAGCGGCGTCCTGGCCGTGACGTCACTCGCGAGAGGGCGCCACTCCTAATTCTCGAGCAGCGGGCTCCGTTCAGCACGAAAGAGCGTACCAACATACCGGCACAAGTTGGCTTGGAGCGCCCGGAACCTGCGCGTCCTTTCGCCCTGAACGACACAGATACGCGCGCCCGCCCAGTCGCAGCCCGAATGCTGGTCCTGTTACAAACGCGACACATATAAAAACGCAGAACCGGCGTTCTGACGGCGCTTGAGATTTGGCTCACGGCTTTGGCTAAAAATTGCGCGCACCTTCGGGGAGGCGAGGTGACTTGGGAGAACCGTGCTAGACCCCGCTTTCATGGCTGCGCCTTTCTCTATGGCTGCGCTGCGGGCATGTGCCACGGTAGACTACGGATGCGCGACATCGAGACATTAGGCTTCTTCAGCTTTGACGAGTATCTGACGCGCAGAGCGCGCTTGCGCTTTTTCAGCTTGTGTGTCCCTTCAGTCGAAAATTACGTGTCCGTAAGTGGGGCATTTTGTCATTTTCCGTGCAAGCACGACCGCAAGAGCCGTCTGCAATGGATGTGCGTCGCCTACGATGCCAAGAAGGGCTTCTCGCGGCGCTGTTCATTTGCTCTGGCATTCGTAGAAAGGAGTACTGTCGCCGGCCGACAAGGATATCCAACGGCATTTGCGCCCGTAGGACTTTCCCAAGCTCACGCCTTTCAGGAGGAATTAGAGGATGATTTGCAAGTGTGCAACTGTATACCTATGCAGAAGTATGTGTACAAAATGGTCGTGGAGGCGCTCATTGGCCGCGGGCGCTTGAGCGTACTTCGGAAGACAGCGTCGTGCACTCGCGACAGAACCTGTAGAAAGTGAACACGCTCAAACATGCCAGCTGTCTCGGTGTCGCAGTGCATACATACTGCCAGAAACACACGAATTCCATCCACGCGCATGCTAGCTGGGACACCCTGCATAATTTGCGCAATAATAATTACTTTTTCGGGATACTTCGTGCTCCACAGTGTTTATTACAGCAGGCTTGTAAATACCGTTTTCCACACGACGCTTACACTATGAAAAAAAAAAAAAAAATCACCGCCCGAGCACAAGCTGAAACGTGCGGCCCCGGTGTTTGTCGCTGGGTTAATCTCGACGGTTCATTAAACGACGGCTTGGTAGGCTGCCGGATCCTCGGTGCGCAGTTGCTGCTTGCGCTCGGCTGCACGAGCCTGTTCTTGTGTCCGGGCTGCAGCATCGGCGCGGCGTAGACAAGGTCGTTCCCGGATCTGCTCGCGGCGTTGTTGATCGATAGCTGCCGGCTCCCCAGGAGTACGTATGACGCGTGGCCTGCCCATTTCGGAGCCGGAGAGAAAGTGCTGCGCGCGCGCTCGGCTGCAACGGAGATCGAGAGCAACGACGTCACTACTGGCGCACAGTCGCGCGCCTCTCTCTCTCTCTCTCTCTCTCTTTTTTTCGCACATGCTCATGGGGTGGCGCCGGAGGCGTTTTCGGCGTACAGGCGACAGACGGACCGACGGACAGACGAATCAGCTAGCCATATACAGCTTCGCTGTAAAAAGTTTGCATTCTTTGGGGCTGTCCTACAACGATAATCATCATTGCTTTGCTTGCATTTCCTTTTTTGAAAACTTCGCGCTCGCTACTTTCCGTCACGCGGATTATGCACGGTTCGTTCGTGACCTTGAAGTACCGGGCTCACAGCATTAAAGGAAGGAAATGCGGGCAAAACAGGTCATGACGATTATCGTTGTGGGACAAGATAAGCCCCAAAGGGTGCAAACTTTTTGTAAGAGTGTAGGAAGCCCCTCACCAGATTTGGCATCACAAGTATACAAGCACAGTGCATAAGTAACTGAGTGGTGAGTTTGTCCAAAATCCAAAATTTATCCTGTGCGCCGTTTAAATTTTCACAGCGATGTCTGTCGTCTCTCCGGCAGAGATTATGTCACAGCTATTGCAGAGGCAGAGAAGGAAAAAAAAGACAAGGGCCTCGTGACATAAACACAACCAATTGGCGCCCTCTTCCCTGAAATGGGAGGAGCCACTTCTCTCAGTGGACTGGCAGTTGGAAAGAGTTTGTGCTGCGAAGCGAGGCCGGTAGCCTTCCTCTCATTGTGCCATCGCCTCACAACATTTCATTTCTTTCTATATCTGCTATTAACAAACCATTTGTAATCATTCTTGCGGTACAATACTCTCTGGGGAAGTTTTACCAGCTCCAGTGTGTGACCAAATCTCTGTTGAGGCTTATGAGGAGCCCCCAAGTTAAGTAAAAAAAAGATACATTTAAAAGAAAATCCTAATCTTTAACAATTAATATTTATGGTCTGTCTTCTAAACTGTGCCAAGTTAGGTGACAGTGACAGGATATAAAACAGACAAGTGCTTGGGTGTCTAGACACAACTATCTCTTCTCTTTTCACTATCCCCTAACTTGTGCATAAAAACCTTAACTGTTGTGGAATGCTACCAAATTACTCAAACCGGCACCCTACTTCCTTTTCAATATGTGTTTAAGTTCACTTACAAATGAAGTTGTAAATTTTCTTTTTTATTGATATAAATTTAATCAAGTGTGCCCCCCACACGTTGAGTCAGTAATGGGATGCAGTAATGAGAGACGCGTTGACGCCATCATGCAGCCAATTTAAGTAAGTAATCTGGGCAATGGATGAAGATCTTTGCCATTTGATATAGATTATGTGTGTAGTCATAGTCATGTGTGTCTGTCATATTGGATGGCATACACCATGCATATATTTGACAGGATATGAAACAGACACAAGTGCTTGGGTGTCTTGCCATAGCCACTTAAGTCGAAGGTGAATAACAGCCATTTCTGTTATAGAACTGCAGCGATTACACAATGGAATTGCACTGAAATATGTGTGTGCTCATGAATTGACTAAACATGGTGCCACATTTCTACACTATAGCATTGTGCAATTATTATTCCGGTTAATGGTAAGTGCATACCGTGCAGGTTCTTACCATATTGCCTAGACGGAAGTCTGGTGCCAACGTATCTGTAAGTGTCCTAATCGGTGCGTGCGACCACGGGAATGCTGAGATACGGTTGTGCGAGGCATGTCTTCAACATGGCTTGGCTTAAAACAGTAATTTCTCCACAAGTGAAGTGTTGTTTAAATTAAAGCACCACCAGAAGTTTTTGTTTACCCATAATACATCTTTCGTTATTGTGCCCTCAGATTAACTACATGAAGAAAAACCCAGATGATTGAAATAAACAGTGGGTGTAGACAGACCGTAGTTATTCCTCCAAATTTAGCCGCTCGCCACTACTGTTCATGTTTGATATAATTGTACAGCCCAGCATGACTTCTCACGCTTGAGGAAAACATGTTTTTACATAATACAGTAGACTCCCTCTATTTCTACCTTGGGCAATTTGACATTTCACTTATTTCGAACGCAGTGAATGGACCTCACAAGAAAGCATACATTGCTATGAAAGAAAAACTTGTTTACTTCGAACTCGAAAGCATGCCATTTCGGTTACTTTGATCGCCACCAAAATGTACCAGTGCCCCTTCAGGTGTGTAGGAGTTGCTATGTAGCTTGAGAAAACAAAACATTCAGCAGGTGATGCTACAGCATTTCTAGGCGTGAAGCTGTTTTATATAAATTCATTTTTAGCTTTTAGTGTCCGGCACTCTTGCGACAATCCATTGCCGCTTCTTTTGTCGTATCACACACAGCCATTCTTTAAACATGTTGGTGCTCTTCGCCTCATGCCTGTAGAGTCACACTTCAAGATCGAAGAAACAAAAATGCATTACAGGCTGCCTTAGCAATAAAACAAAAAAATTGAGTTACCTCATTTTGCTGGCAGTATTTCAACCTTTCGGATATTTTGACCAAATCTTACGATTTTTCAAGGATAATATTAATGGGAGTTGGCTTTGATGAAGAAAAACTGCATTTTAAACTCTTTTAATGAATAATTGAGCCTATGTGACAGATAGAATACTGTTAGCCAAACGTGTCTTTGAGATGTCCTGGCTCTGCAAGAAAGATGCTAAACTGGACTCCCTACTTCTCAACATTCCCATGCATACAACAGTACCACTGAACCACTTTACTTTATAGGAAAATACAAGAAACTTTTACCGTATACACACTGCTAAAACTCATTTTTTGGCCACATAATGAGGAGAACCAAGAACTATGGCAGTACTCGCATGACCTCATCTGCCAGATGCATGCGCCTGTCTTTCACTCCGTCCTCCATAGTGCCTATTATGCTACTTCATGCAGGACAGTGGAAACTGCTATGCAATGCACTTGACACTTTATTCATCACTGTGGGAAACTAGTACAAAAAGCCTTTTTTTTTTTTTTAAATATCCTGGCCATTGCATATGTTCTATGTTGAAGTTGCACTCCTGCACAAAAGACAAGAGCGATTAATGCTTCATGAACCTAGTGCATTTATGAGCACTGTGAACTGGATCTATCTCGGAGGTCATTGAAGTTTGGTTGTGTGGCATTTGTCTATTTTATAAATATTAGTGATCAGCTCTGACAGCTCACTATTGCACATGTGCCATGAGAGAACAAGCCACTGTAGGTACTCGATTATCTGGAGGAAGACTGAATGTGTACAGCAGCCTTGTATGAAAGTTCTCACAGATATCCACGTTGCAGTTTCTGGGAGGCAGTTTAGCTTATTCTTGCCAGAAGTCACATTTCTCATGCAATAAAAGTGGTGGCGCCATAGACAATACAGTGACGGTACAGTTAAACCTCAATAACTTGGATATGGCAAATTATCGAATATGTATACCAAACTAAATGTGAAAGCTTTCTTGCCAATATCAGCATTTAACGAATATACATGCTTATAGCAAATATAAGATTTTACAAAGGTATTTTCATGTCAGATGCGACTTTGTTATAACAAGGTTTGCCTGTAAATTGCAAATAAATCTGCTTTCTGGCGAATGTTCAAAAATGTCTCTAAAAACAATTTGAGCTTGTACTTATTTGTAACTGTGACGTAATGTACTTTTTTTTATTATAGTTATCTGCAATAGACCTGTTGGCTTACCTCGCCATATCATTCATTGCACATGTAGAGGTTCACCACACGACTGCCTTGTTAGGTGTATTCTAGAATCATTTGCACAGTTTGTGACATTGTAGTGTTCCTTCTCATGTTTTCCATGTATCGGAGAGTAAAGAGCATTGAGTGGCAAATGACCGATGACCATTTTCTTTACCCTCCTTGGTAAATAAATGCTGAATACAGAAGTTTTGACCAACGTTTACCAGATTTTGCTAAAATCTGATCTGTCATGGGATGATGCCTATTGATATCAGAAGTGGCTTTATCACTTGTGTCCTCATTTTGCATTGTGTTCACATATACTAGGCCTCTGATGTTGAGAAAACAGTCCTCATAGACCTGCTTTGTTCAATGAATCTATACTTCACCAACTTCAGCAGCAGTACATATGGATATGCCCTTGAAATATGTCCTAGGATACGTCCCATATGGTCTGAAAAATGGTATGCACTCTTCAGTGCACATCATACAAAGATTCACGTCATGCAGAGGTAGCGTCCAATCCATCAGAGAGAAGCAAATCCTGGATTCCGCTCGCATATTTGAGCACTTAGCTCTGCACATACTGCTGTTTCTGTTGATGACGTGTGTATTGCTTGGACATTACAGATGGCACTATGAGAATATGTTTATAAGGTGACACTTTCTTCAACTTCAACTTTCCAATTGTTTGCTGTCTTGCATGATACTGTACTATATCTTGAAGTGGTGGAGTAGTGTGTATGCTATCTTACACAGCACACAGTATGGAGTTAAGTAATGTCATAGTAATGGTGTCTATTCATGGTGTTATATACCAGTAATTGTGGTGAATGTGGGCTCTACATATCCGCTTATCTGAATATGTGGGTCATGGACATGTGGCTGGGACACTCAGAAATGTGGCAGGATTCACCTATGACCCGGCCCTCTGTGGGTAGTGCAGCCTGTGTACTCATTGCCAATTTACTCTTTGCATAGCATTTATCCCCACAGTGCCCGGGATCTGCGCAACGTTTTTTTCTCCACAGCATGAGCTCATTTGATCTCGCGATATGATCGCGGAGAGGATTACCTTATGTGGTACATCTTTGAAGAGGACTTAATTTTTTCTTGCCTTGCAGTTGCTGGCGATTGACCGGGGGAGTTTGGAATAGTCGGCATTGGCATACTAGCCATGGAGAAGAAGTCGACTGTTAGTCAGTCTTTTAAGGTGCGCTACAATTCTCCCGACTTCATGAGGATGATGCTGGAGATGCAGATGAAGCGTCGTCGACAGGTGTGTAGGGGCAGAGCATGATGCCGAGTTACATCTGCACGTTTCTAGGTATGCGTGGATATGCAGAAAAATTTGCACATGGTGTGGAGCGCTGCACAACCTGATCACTAAACACCGATTCCATAGTGTGGCTGAAGCGAAGCCAAATATGAAGGGATTTGATGAAGACGCATCTCAACACAGCATCTATATGGCACAAGCCAGTTGTTTCTGGTTTCATCATTATCAACTAACTTTGCTGCAGAACTATGAGGTTCATTGCAGGCAAGTTAATTTGGGGCCCCGCTCTCGATCACTTTGCTGGCTTCACCATAGTTTCTTTTATGAGCCAGTCAAAGAGGACACAAGCTCCATAAAGCAAATGTGGAGGCGAAAAAAATGTAGAGAATAGTCTCTAGTTTGACATGGAAGAAGTAAGTTAGACATTTGCTACAGGATAACACTTTTAGTCGGCTTCTCTGTAGCGCATGTTCTTTTTTTGTCATAATGACAGTCTCACAGCCTTCTACCTAGCTACCTGATAAGACACGTCATTCCAGGTAATAATTTTTTTTTTACACATTTGCAAGCCGCATAGCAGTGAGGGTATTCACTGATGTTCACCAGCAGGTTTCACTGTGACCCTATTGCAGCAAAATGGATTAGTGAATGGTGGCCTGGAAATAGCACCAACCCTATAAAGTACGCTTGACACTGTCCGTGTCACGCAGCGCAGACACATATGTGACATATGTTTTGACACTTGATATGCTATGGCACTGTACGTGTGACACTGCACATTGTTGTATGTTATTACTACGGACCGGATGTGTAGACACTAAAAATTACTATTGTAGGTGCCTGTAACAGGTACTAAAGCTACTTTTTAAGGCACATATTGGTGCCAATCACTGTCCTTTAGGCATGTATAGGCTCAATTATTAAGAACTTCTGCTTTGCATCTGAGGATAAATTATGATTTTCCAAGGACCACAGGTCACTAAACCCCTGTTTTATGAAATTCATTTTATTTTAGGATTAACACAGAATGCCACAGGTTGCATCAATTTGAAGCTTTATCTAAAATACAGTGTATATATATATATATATATATAAAGTATACCAGGGGAAAGCTGTGAAAGCAGTGAGAGCACCATCCCAAGATATTGGAGTTCCATTTTCTGCCTTTTTTCACTGAGTAGTAGTTTCAGTGGAGAAAAGAAATGCTCAACAGTCACTGAACTTAAGTGCACGTAGTTGTACTTGGTACTTCTACTTTGGAACATTTAAGGATCCGGTTCCCTTTAAAACTGCAGAATGTTGGCTTGTCAGAACCTTTGGCATTTCCTTCAGTACCGAAAAACTTGGATTTTTGTCTGGCACAGATTGAAGTTTTGAGCTAATTCTACCAGCACTAGATTCATTGGGAATGGAGGTAAGCGGTTTGTAAATGTCTAAAATGAGCCCCACACTCAGGGTCAAAGTTGTGCTTAAAAACTGAGTTTCTGCAGTGCAAATGTACAGCACATGAAGCAATACAAATCTCTGCACAGTGCCCATCTATGTCGTTTGTGTTCTTTCATGCACAGTATATTCATGCTGCGTAAATTCTGTATTTAAGAACAATGTACAAACAAGCCTGTGAAATAATTCTTTTGGGATTGAGTTGCACCTGAGCATTCAAGTTTCTAGATGATTTCCTCTAAAAAGGTGAAGCGAGCGCACAAGTATGCCGAGTCATATTCAAGTGTATCGTTGCGTAGAGCAGTTTTAACCCCATTCACAGCAATACTCTATACCCTGCTGCAAAGCGGTTAATAACAACCTCTACACTAGGAAAGTGTTTCTGTTTGTAGTTGGCTGCCTTTAGCAAAGTTCCCTAGCGGATTATTATTGTATAAACAAAACTCTTACCTAGGAGAAAACATGGAAAAAAGTATTTTAGGTCCTGAAAATCCAATATCAGCACAGATGATTATTAGGCATATATAGGCACGATAAAAGTGGTACTAAAATGTTTCTAGACCCATCGTTCAGGCTTATATGTCAGATAGGCACAATAATGATGTAAGGAAAAAAATAGGCATTTTGCCTAGTGTCCAGGTCTCCAGTTATGACCCTGAAGAAAGGTGTCTTCAAGCGACACCACTACAAACTGAAGGTTCACGTTATCCATAGAAGTAGGGAATCTGTCGCACTATAATGCAAAACTTTGCTGTCTCTTTGAAGGACTTGAAGGAGATATGAGTGAAACATTGTCTGCAGAAAGGGGAAAGAAATTTATTTGTACACGTTTATGGATGGAGAACAGGCTGAAGAAAACTGTTTGTTAGTTACTTTTTCTGAGCTGATCCTTAAAAAGCCCAAAGGCAGTTTCCAGAGCCTCGTTGGCTATGTTTACAGCTCCCAACTAATGCGGTGCGGTAGCTTGGTGGCTATGGCATTGCGTTACTAGGCACAAGGGCATGGGTTCCTGGTGGCTGCATTTTAATGGAGGCAAAACCCAAAAACGCTCATGTACTTAAATTTAGGTGCATTTTAAGAGCTTGAGTTTGTCAAAATTATTCTGGAGCACCCCACTATGGCCCTTGTCATGGCCATGTGGTTTTGGCATGTAAATCCTCACAACTTAACTTTAAAATGGCTCCCAAGTCTGTCTGTGACAGTGACAGCCCTTCATGGTGCCTCTGCTAATGGCAAACAGTGCCACATTTCTTTATATTTGTGCTCCGTGTCTTCTCACTTTCCCCAATATTGAGACCAAGTCCCATTTGTAAGGCACCCACGACGTTCCTAATTTTACATGTCTGTCACACATGCCTGCAAACATTCCATAATCTTTCAAGAAAGTTTACAAATTCAGGATTGGTGTCCGTTTTTACAAACATTTTGACAAGCTTTATGAAAACTTTTTTTTTTTGCGACAAAATTTCACGTAGTTCATCTGCAATTATGGCTGGATGGTGGAAGGACACCAGAGGGGTAGCTGCTTCGAACAAGTTTACTCCGACAAGTTCCATTGTCCATACTGGCATCAACACATGTTGCTGGGCTTGTTGACTCACATCTATTATGGTGTTATATGAAATGCAAAATAAAGCGAAGACCAGGACAGCTACACTCTGGCAAATGTGGGTGGGAAAACGTGTTTGATGTAGCTTGCTTTCCTGCATTAAATTTTGATCTTGTGTAACTTATACATGCCAACTGGATGCCGTATGTGTGTGCCATGCAGCTTGCACTAAAGGCTACTTCGACAGCAAGTGCAAGGCCTTCATCCGAGACCGGTGATTCTCAAAATTCAACCAAGACAGCATTGGAAACATGCAGGCCACCCGGTGAGTTAGTGACCCCCATCCATCACGTGACTTCCTCACTGGTAGGCATCAGTTTTCATCACATGAGGTACTAGATCCCTTCACCTGCAACTTGGCCTATAGGTATGTGGTTGCCTAAGAAAAATTTCCATAGAAATATTTTATTGGCTGCCACAGGTTTCATCCTTTTGGGTTATGAAATCATAAACCTGATACACCTATTCTTGCCTTTATTCTATTGCATAATGCAAGAGACCTGATATCCTAATAAATCTGATAACCTGTATTGGTCTATAATATAATAGACCAGATACACTGGCAAAACTGGTAGCCTGTATTGGTCTATTGAATTTTTATATAAACACAGTACACTGATGGCCTGTATTGGTCTATTAGCTTACATATGAACTGGTGTAGAAGGAGCACTGTGTATCAAAGCAGTTTGTTCTACAAAGGTACAGTAATGGTTCATTTTAAACAAAAGCTTCCTGGGCGAGCCCTCCCAAGCTTTGCTGATAATGGTGGCTGCTGCTGCTTTGCCAAATAGCTCACGCACAGGAGGGCACTCGTGCAATGAATTGTGGTCTTTATACAGCCCCACCTTTAACTACCCCTACCCATCATACATACTAGCGTACTGTACTACCCTGGTACGGACACGTTCTACGCCATCACACTAATAAAAAGGTGGAGCTGCCTACATTGTGCACATACCAACACAGGATAATGTGCTGCAGATCATGTCAGCGTGGGTTTCGGCCAGCAGAATTGGGTGCCATGCTTTTCATGCTTGGACAATACCTCACTTATTATATCCGATTTTGGCACCTAAGCCTTAAACTTTTTATATCATTATTCTTGGAATAAGCTTAGAGTGTTTGTGTATGCCTTTAGTACAATGGTGGCCATTTCATCCAATTGTCCTGGCTTCGCAGAAGTTAATAGAGTATACACTCGAGGAGACTACTCTCTTAGCTCGGCGTAGAAGGAGCTGCCTTGTGTTGTATTGAAGCATTCATAAAAAATCTTGGTAATATAGCATTTAATCAGTGAATAAATTATATGGCCTATTGCAGAATTGTTCAATGAATGTATAAATTTGTCTTTGATTTGTTCTATAGATAGTTGAGCTTGATGAAAACATGTGCTATGTCTAATTGGTGCTGCTAAACCTGACGGTAGTAATTCAAAATGCACATAAAATTTACCTCCAAATTTCAGAGTGTGTCTGTGTTTTGTGTGCAACCCTAAATATGAATACACTCAGAGTACACTTGGTGCTCTATTCATGAAGACTTCAGTATGTGTCGGAATGATTTTCCTTGCAGAATTTAATTGTCCTGTTTACGATATTCTATTCATGCGCACCTTAGTCTGTGTCAGAATAATTTGCATTGCAGAATTTCATTCTTTTATTTTGCATGGTGCCTTGATACAACCTGAATGTAATTGTTCACTATGCGTAATTGTGTCATTTCATCGTTGCGGCCATTGGGCCAGGAAAGTTCCATCAATATGAAGGTTTATTTTCATGTTGTATGCATGGAAAAAGTTTATACTTCAAATGCTGCTGATCATTATAAGAACTATTGTTATATATAGTGTGGTTATATTCTATACTTTCACTGTATCTGAAATCCTTTCTCTATGCTGCAAGCCATTACACATACAGCCTTCGTTTCGCTCTCAAGAACAAAATTGCCCAGTGGGTATGTGAAAGAAGGAAGCTACGACGGTTGAAGGAATTGTTAAAGGCAGCAGGTGTAAGGCGATGATGTTGCGATCTCTACGCAGCAGAGAGTGCATGTGTGTATTGCTGTAAAGTGTGGTACAGAGCAGAGGAGGTCTGACAATCGCCGTGATTTTCCTGCGTGATAGAGGAGAGAAGCCGCAAAGCATTTTTTCTCAATCATGATCACCCAAAAAGAGAAGTACAACTTGTAAGTTCAAAGCAATCAGAGCTGTATTGCAGAGCGGTACAACGCAGTGGTAAGTTTTTGTATACAGTATACAGTATGGTGAGCGTTTGGAGTGGGCGAGTATTCAAAACTTTATATTAACAAATATTACCATATTTGATTTGGTTTTTCAATCAAATAATCACTATTCGTAAATACAAATATTTTTCTTTTAGTTTACGAATACTTCATAGTAGCTACTCTGTGATAAATTTCATACTGATGGGAGTGTGTGAATATTCGAAACTTTTGAATGGCAAATCAATGTTTTTCCATTCGATTTGGTTCTCTAATGAAATAGCAATTATTCGTGCAAGTCCTTGAGCCTAATAGTTACTATTTGCAAATACGAATATTTCTTGAGAACTTTTCAAAGACTTCATGTCAGAGAGTCTGCGTGATCAACCCTGAAATTGAAGGAAACATTCAATTTTTTTCATCTCGTTGACGTAGGGAATAATGAGCTAGAGCATGTTGCGTCACTTAATCAGCCAGATTTCTCTGGCCACATGAACACTCACTAAAAGCTATGTGGCACGGCTTTCGTCAGTTGGTATTGTTCAGTAGCATCTATAGAAGCAGCACCAGTGTCCTCTCATTGGATGCGCATTATGTCCGAGTACGTTTAATTGCAGCATACTTTGTAGAATAGTCTGCCACAACAATTTGAAGTAGAGAAAGAAAGTATTTTTTGGTTGCCAGCTTTTCTTGCGCTGGCATGAGGGAAACAATCTATCATGCATGAAACACAAACGTACAAGAGTGTGCAGGTTGCTGTTTCCGCAGACGACACGCATGATGATCACCACGGTCTACCCAGATATTATTTGGTCCCACTAGGTTACCTGTTTGTCCCCTGAAGTTGGGATCAATCTACTTAATTGTTTCTAATGCTCCTTTTAAGCGTTTAATGAAGCATGCTTTATAAGGTACAGCATTGTCAGAGAAACTTCCTGTTGTTTTGAATACCAAGATGTTGAAATTGTTTGATATTACTGGTGGGGAAGCTGTACATTATTATCAAACTATTCCAAAAGTAGTTGATGTGATTCTATTTTATTCTGGCACTATTTAATGCATATTCGATTCGGTCTGAAACACTGCTATGCACACACTCCTGTGTACCGGTGGCCACAGCAGACTTAAAACACAAGTGAGTTGTGAATGCGAAAGCTATAATCTGAAATTGAACGCCGCTGAGCAGTCCTTCGAGTTTTGCACTGTGAGTAATGTACCCTAGCGCTACGTGCTGCCCAAACCAGCAAGCAGCAGCCTGTGTTGCTGATGCCACATGCCACCGACGTCCTGCTCGACGAGAGAACTAGCAAGGAGCAGCAACCGCCAAGGCTGACAGGTGCACGCAGCAGTTATGCCCAGTGGGGGTGATAGAGAGAGAAAGATCCGGACCGCGCGCCGGCTTGCCAGAGCGAGGGTGCGATTTCGCTGCTATAGAAGATGGATGTTAGCCTTTTCACTCAATGCACGATTTGACGCTTGCACATCATTGTATAAGCTGTTTAAAATCAAGAGTTTGATGAAAACTTGTCTAGTCCGGATTGCTCATAGTAAAACGTAAAATGGGTGCTGGCTAAAAACATGCAGAAGTTGTTTTTTTTACTTTTTTATGTTTGTGGTTGGTGTCTGCCTTACCTTTTTTGACTATATAAACTGTTTATTTGCTCAAACCAAACCCTTGGCTTTGGGAGGGCCACGTTTCTGTAAAGCATTAATATTATTGTTAATGCTCATGTATGCTTTTAATAAACAACACGTCGTAATCTGCAGTGTAGTAACAGGAACTTGAAGTGTTCAACAAGGAGTGATGAAGAAAGGCTGCAGCCAGTGTTTCGACAAAAGTGCATGCTCATTTCTATCAGCGCAAGCAACTGCTCTACCTTGGCGAGGGGTTTCTGTAGCTAGCTCTCCTCCTCAGCTGTGAGAAGCATCAGTGAGCATCAAAGGAGTGAGGTGAGGGCTAGCTTGGTGAGGGAACTGCAGAGATGTTTCAAAAGAGGACTTTGCTGCAGAGAGTGGTCCGGGTTGATGCAGATGCATCTTGAGCAACATTGGCAGGCAATGAAAGGAAGAAAGAATAAACTGCAAAGAAAACAAAAATAACATTGCATGTAATCAAGTGTTCTAAATATGCCTAGTCTAAATAAACCATTGAGTCCAGTTAGATTTTTGAATGGGGCCCAACTGGTTCCAATTGGACATTGTAGGAGGGCCAAGTTCCAACTGGGCTGAATGCAAGGTCCAGTTGTTTCATATTGGGCATCATGAGAAGTGCAGTTGGTTCCAGTTGGACATCACCCCAGCAAACCACAAATATCCATTGGACATGCCACAAAAGACCGAATATCCAAGACATTTAACGACGTCTTGTTCACACCTATAGTATGTTCCACTAGTACATGGCAGTCAAGGGTCATCCAAAGGACGTCGAATGTCGGTGATTTCGACATCTCTTGCACATCCAAAGCTTCCGCACATTGATCGTACATTGTGCATCGTGACTAGATGCACACATCATGCTGCAGAAATACAAGCAAATTGTCTCTGATGTCTAACAATGAGATGCTGGGAGAGGAAAAATTGCGCTGTTTGTTCCAGCATTTTGGCAGGGTATTTACTTTGTTTTTCCCAATCATGTGCATGTTTGAGATCCTACGAGAGGGAGAACATGTTTGCGAAATGTGAAATGTCCATCTGTTTATTTTGAGAAGATTCAAGTTGATGTATTAAAGCCCAGAATTTCAGTTATGACTGCATTTACTTTTTGTAACGTGGTTATGAGTGGCAATGCCGCATGACCTATGCACGCACTGCTAAACACCGCGTGTCCAAAGGCAAAACTTTCGGTTTTGGTTACGCGATTTGTTTTGCATGCATAAATACTTCCTTCTTCAGGTATATCTATCACTACACTGTTAAAAATACGTAATCTTTAACTTTCTGGTGTATTTGGAGAGATCATAAAGAAAAACGAAGCTTGAACTCGCAATATCTTCCACTTCACATCGCCACGAATATCAAATGAGCATGCACCTCCACGAAAGCAGATGCAAGTGCAGTGTAATTTACCATGCGCAAGCAGCATGTGTGCTTCAATCATGTGTCTTTTAGACTTTTGTTCGGTTGACCATGGCCCAAGTATGTATACACGAGGGAGGACTGTACAGTTGCTTACTAAAATTAAGAGCTCTGCTTCTGACTGCTACTTGTGGTAAGCTTGTTCGCCTTGCTGAGTGCTTATGGAAATGTCCTGAGGGCAACATTTTGGTAGTTCATGTTCAGACATGTTTGTATCGCTTGGTTTCTAACGGTCCCCTTCACGTGTCAGAGATATTTCTTATTTGCAATGCTTATCTGTAAGTCTGGAATCGTTATGTTTTTGGCACTTTCGTGGTGCAAGAAGCTGCCTGAGCAAGTTGCCTATCAAGATGATCATTCCTTCTCGGAATTCTGCTTGTGCGGATTTTATTTTAGTATATATTTTTAAACATAGCTGGAAAGTACTGGCTTTCCATCTTGAATCTTGTGACCCCAGAAGCAGGTGCTGGCATGCAGGGCATACCCTTTTGGTCATTCATTAGTAGTGCTATTATTACGTCCTACTAATCAGTTTTAATCTTTTTAAATATAACCGTGGCATCGTGACTGCTAGCCATTTTCTGAGTGTTAACACCCTTTTCTCATTAGTTTTGTTTTTGGTTTTTGTTTTTGGTTCAATGTTAAAAAATTTTTTATTGAAGTTCTTTGTTTTTCTTTTTTCAAGATCCACATTTAATCTGTTTTTATACAGCTAGAACTTGTAGTGAATATTTTCATACACGTGCCTGACTGGGTGCCAATAATTTTTGCAATATAGCTTTATCAATTGTGTAAATATATAGTAAGGTTGCTATGACTTTTGGAGACTCACTTTTGTGCTTTAGTTGCTGCTTACTGAACTCACCTTTTTCTTGTAGCCATTGCAGGATTTGTAATAAATCATAATGATCAAACTACAGATGTACGATTTTGTGAGCCCACTTTTCATTTTGCTGAGCGCTAAGACTATACATAAAATTTTGCCTTAACACCGAAGGTCGTGTGTTCGACTCCCACCACAGGTTGAGGGTTCCACTCAACCTTCACAATATCAATTGGAATCCTACTTAAAGATATGGCTGGTTCACACATATGTCCAAGTGGTTTCAACTCCCACCCAAAGTTCGTGGGTTTCAGTCTTGACCTTCACAATGTCAATTGGAATCCTACTTGAACATATGGCTGGCTTGCCCATATCTACAAGTGGTTTCGACTCCCACCAAAGGTTCGTAGGTTAGAATGCCTTAATTTACTATATCTTAATGTACTGTGCCTTAATTCACTTCGCCCTATTTAACACAATGATTGAGGGTTCTAGCTCTAATTTTGGTGCCATTGAATTTTGGTGCCATAACGCCGGATATTAGATTTTTCTACCCATGATCTAAGGATTTCTCTAATAAGAAGAAAGATACTTCATGAGTGTTGCAATTTATATTCTGACATTTGCGTGGTAACAAAACATTTCAAACAAGGTCACCAGCTACTTGCCGACAATGGTGATAACTGTGGCATGAGTGTGCCTCAGTTGATGTACCATCGAGGAGAAATTAAATGCGACCAGCGGAGTCTGTTGCCGAAGGACAACTAAACGTACAATGCAGGTCGTCCGCTAGTCATTGTGCACATGCGTGGGCATGTGGTTCTCGCGCAGAGTTCAGCGCTGGTCATCCTGCTGTGGTACACGTCGCCTGCCTTTTATCCGAAAGTTGTTTTCTCGTCTCTCCGCGGCAGTGCCATTCCCACCTGGCAGTACACTGTTATGGTGGTTAGCACGATTGCCGCATCTGTAGCATGATATAGCTGGCACACAACCTGTTTCCTAACATGCGTTACTTTGCTTTTGTTACCACTATCAAAGCTGCCAGTATCTAATTGCAATTTGAATAGCACCGAATACGTATTACACTAACAGAGCATAACAACAGGGCTAGCCACCTTAACAGTAATCGCAGTAATAGGAATGGCATTGCAGTGACCAGGTGAGGATACAAGCTTCGAAGAAAATACAGGCAATGTAATCGCACTAGAACAAGCAGTCCCACATTCTACATCGAAACCACATGTGTGTGCATGTGTACAGTGATGGCTGGCCGATGCCACACACTGTGTTTTCAGCTATACTTCGGCCACACGCTCTTCTGTTCGCATTTCATTTGTATTCGACAGTATATCTGCTGGGGCACTTGCAGGTATACCGCTCATTATAGCGTGAACAGGAAATATCCATTAGATGTTCTATGGACCTCCTGCATCCTTAAAAGGAACGTCTATTGGACGCCGCTTATGTCCAGCTGTGACATCCTTTTAACGCTACAGCAACGTGATCTGTATGAGACTTGAATTACCCATAGTACGTATTTGTAGTGCTGTTTGGAGAAATATAGACATCTATAGAATGTGCTCAATGTCTAAAACACGATGTTCTATGGACATCTATGGGACATAAATGGTTCACTGGGACTCGAGCTTGGTGTGCCAGTTGGTCTCAGCTGGACTCAGTTAGAAGTCACTTGATCAATAACCTGATGAAACAACGAAATAGTTCCTAATAATAATAGGAGAATTACAATGTTAGTTTTCATGTAAAGGATCTTTATATTTTGGCGTGGTGATTGTAGAGAAGCATTTGCTTTCTGTCAAGTTATAAATCTTTCTTGAAATTTTACCCATTTGTCGTGAATCGCTGGCACCACTTGGTCAACAAACTATTGCTTACATATATACCACCTGATATCTCTTATATATACTGAAATGGTGAATGTTGGCTATGTCACCGAAGAGAACAGCCGTAGTGTGTTCTTGCATTAGTATGCTTCTGAAAAGGATTTTCAAGTATAATGGTTTCATGTCAAGGTGAGGGCCCTCCTACATTATTTTTTTTCTTTGCTTTGCTTTTCATGCTGGTCCCATTGAGTCCAATTCAGAGACCAACTCGGTCCAATTGTGCTAAAAAAATAACAATTTGTCCAATTGGACCTGTTGGATTTTTCCAATAGGGGTCCCAAAACATAATAGGAAATATCCAATTGGTTTTAATTAGAAATTTCCAAGTTGTTTAAGCAATGTTTTTTTTTTCACTGCGCATTGAACATAGTTTTACCTTGAAATAAGAAATAAGCAGTAATAAGCTGTTGGCAGTTGGAGCTCCACACACAGCCTCCTGTATTTTGTCAATGCCAGTTCGATTGTGACACAAAAACCGCGGGGAGTCACTGAGAGGGTGCCACTTTCTAGTAGTTGGTCACACTTTTTGGGGCACATTGTTAGGGTCACGTCAACTATCATTTATCGCACATGATTGCATGCCATGCAATCAGCTGGCACTGACTGGCATGCAGCAGCAGCAGCAGTGCCCAGCTAAAGTTGCCCATGCTCTTGCAACAACAGGGGAAAAGTTACTGGGAATGTAGTGCTGCCACAGTAGTCTGCTACCTCCCATGTATTGCAGAGCAATAGGGCAGGCATTGAAAAACATTAGGTAGTATCGAAAAGGGTCAAGACTGGCTCTGTTTGAAGAAAATAATTCATTTTTTTGCATTCGAACACTGTGACCTTTGAAGAAATTCTCTTGCACAGTGGTGCAGAGCCTCCAGCTTTACAATTAATAGGGGCGAAATGCAAAAACAGCCGTTTACAGTTCATTGGGCACACGTTAAAAACCCCAGGTGGTCAGAAGTAATAAGCCTCTCACTACTGCATGCCTCATTATCATATCATGGTTTTGGCATATAAAACCCCAGAAATAAATTTTTTTTCCAGCATATCTGCCACTTGACGAATATGTCCTAGAAGTCTGTTTTTCTGGAACGAGTTGAGCATCCTTCATTGATTCATTCTTTAAGTTGTTTTGTGTAATATGGTGACGTTTCAGGTGGGTGTTTAATATTAGAAAGAAATTGAAATAGGCAGGAGCCAAATCTGACGAGTAGGGTAAAAACCATGTTGTTCCTGACGAGAAACTCGTGTGTGCGGATTGATTTCTAATGGTGCATTGTCGTCGTAGAGCACCCTGCCCCTAGTGCGCCCAATATCGGGCCGTGTCGCCCAAATTGCCTTTCTCAGATGCCTCCGAATTGGCAGTAAAATTCACTCTTGATAGTCAGGCCATTTGAGATGAATTCCTGGTGCATAGTACTTCAAGTACCAAAGACGACGATGAGAATGCACTTTTTGTCGAGCTGTGGACATCCCTAGCCTCTTTTCAGTCGCGGAGACATTGAGCTATTCCATAGCAATGATTTGCTTTTTCTCTGCATCATATATCTATACACCTATGTTTCGTCAGTACTGATGATCCTCTACGTGAAAGGGTCATTCGTCAGGTTTTACCCCCACTTATTTTGCTTTGTTACAAGGTAACAACGAAGCTCTAAGGTCATCATTTATAAACAATTGCTTAAATCAAGCACGAATTGCAGGAGAGTTCTCAGCTTGCACCAGAAAAAAGACTTCAAGGACATATTTGCAAAGTTGTAGGAATGCTGAGAGCACTGTATTGCTGTACAAGGCGACTACATCCAAGGTGACACTGCGAATGCACATGAAGAAAGCACTTTCTTCACGACGGAATCATTCTTGAAACTAATTGATACCACCTTGTGTAGGAGCCTATGCTTCACACTATCATCAGTGGAGCTAGTTTTCTATGCTTTATTCTTTTACAGGAACCTTGAAGATGGAATGTGCAGTGTGATTGTAACTTGTAACTAAAAAAACATAAATAACGCCTCTTGGTTCCGCTTACTCTTGCAACTCTTGCACCTTTCTATGATTTAGCCTGCTACTGTTGCCACAATTGTACTAACCCCCATTTGTTTCCTGTTTAGGAGGTCCCCCCAACAGTTTTTTTTGGGGAGCTCAGATTCTGCAATTATACCTACTTTTTGTTTGTTTGTACCTATTGATGAAAATAAATTCAACTTCAACTCATTACACAGTCGGGGCAACATGGGACAGTTTATTGGCTAACTGCTGGCTCCTAAGCTCGTGTTCTACATGATGCCTGTGGTTGAAAGGATGTTTCACATCTGCCACCATGGTTTCAAGGGGAACTGGCTAATGCGCCCAGGGCTATATCTCGTGCACATGCAGAAGTACCTGATAAAGGGGTCGTGGGCACAGCTCTCACACTAGCCCAATTGGTAAGCATTGTAGGCATACAGCAGAGTATGTGGATTTTACACCCGCCTCAGCAAGTTGCTTCTTGTTCACTTTTGTTCCAATCTTTCTCATCTATTTCTAAATCTCAGTTTCCTTCGCATCGTTATCCGTTGGTTTCATGTAGTCCGGTTATATTGAACAGTGCTGCAGCAGCATTTATGACTGTGAAGGATGTGTTAGACATTTTGCAATCAGGTGGCCTAGACTTCTGGCTTTAAAGAAATGGTAGTGTTATGCACACTTTGCTTTATGCATCCTTTCCCGACCCAGTCATCCAATGCATTTCTTTCCCCTCCCCTGTATGGAGGGGCAGGTAACATGCATGTTCTCGTGTTGGTCTCTCTGCCTCTCCCGTTAACAAATCATTTTCCATCGGTCTCTGACACTTGATGCAAACCTTTGCAATGCAGTCACCACAACTGCGATGTTTTACCATCACTCACCTGCCTCACTCCTCCCTCCCTCACTCCTCCCTTCTCTCTTTGCGGCCAAGTGTGTGTAACAGTGCTGGAGCCAGCAACAATTATTATGTTAATGCACTTGTCGCCAGTTCAATGGCACTCATGTTAGTGGTCGTTCTAACAGGTCCTTTAACATGAAAGCGTTAAGGAGCCTGTATCGCTGAAAATCCAGAGTCGACGTACCGCGCCCTGTGTCAGCGTCCAGCATCTTGCATCAGACGTCGCTTCAGCAAAAAGATTTTGGAACCACTTATACGCAGCCTGTACATGTGATGCAAGGAATTGAATGAAATAATTGAATTTCTCAAGCTAAAATACGTGGAAAAATCATGAACTACGACATAAACACAACCTACAGACAGGATAGCTCTCGGATTAAAATTTCAATATACGAGAAAACATAATTCTGTTACGCGAAAACTCAGATAAGCCCCTTTTCCAGCATTTCTACAAGGCACAGGCGAGACACTGCGTCCACCATTTGCGCACGCCGGTGCATAAATATCTCGCAGAGTCCACAGAGCGGCTCGCCCACTTCCTTCAAACACTTTCAGATGGTGCTCTCCTCTGCCACATCGCGGCTCATGCAAGAGGCTGCGTTTCAATGACAAAGCCTGCCTTCGTACATAGAGTTCGCCGCAAGCATTTCCTGGTAAACATTATGGTTACATACGCTGCAGTTGCCGGGATGCGTGAGAAGCAGTCAAGGGTCTTTGAAGGCTATCGCATACCACTCCTAAAGGTGAAGCTTAAGCGTCCTCCAAATTTTATCTCAAACTTTGTTGACCTCCCGGACATTACTAACCGTGGCTGTTGCTGTTTTGCTGAATAGTTCATGCACAGAAAATAAAAGAATTATGTGTCTGATAGTAAGATCAAACCTTAGTTTCAAGACACATCAGTCCTATGCTCTAATCGTTAGGGCACAATCACACACAAACACACACACACTTATCCCATGCTCACACCCTTCCGTAGTGCCCTGTTTGTGTTGACCTCAGCAGTCTGGTTTCGGTCAACCCATCGCCGTATGCATCATGGACTGAGGCATGCTGGGACAGACACAGACTGGTGGCAATCATTGAGTATTGGCAATGGACAGAATCGTCAACATACATGTCGTATCTAAGTTGATCCCCGCATTAAAGCTCCGTCTTTTAGTTACTACAATGTCTTCTCTTGATGAGCCTATAAAATCACTTTGGCCCTTTTTTACATACATCACTGCGTTAACATCTCAAAGTGTGCATTTGCATAGCCTGCCTCAATTCTGTTTTTTTTTTTTTTTTTTTCACGGTAGCGGTATTTGTGAAAGCTAAACTGCTTGCCTTTTATTCTACACTGAATAGTGCCAAGAAAACAAATTTGCACAGTTCAAAAGCAGCTTATAGCAATAACAAAGAGTCTTTTGTTCTTGTTCGCTGTTGTTTTCCAGAGGAGCTACACCAGGAAAACAAGAATGTTGTGACACCGGATACCTACCACAACCGACAGCCCTTCTACATGACAACCAGTGACAGACCGGTGGTGTACCCAAAGCCCAGACTGGTTGATTCTCAGCTTCTCAACACTTTGAATGACGGTGATCCAGTGGAACATCTGAAGTCAAGACAAGACCATAATGAGGTTAGTTGCACGGTTCCTACGATTTCCGAAACATAGAAGATCTTGCGTCTTTCTACCTTGGTGTTGAAACCTATCCTAATACATTTTGTTGCATCTTGTGGACTATGCGTGTGGGTTTTTAAGATCAATGTGTTACTTTATTTTTTTTTGTGCCTGTTCATATTTTTTTTGCCCCTTCTACAATTGTGACTCATCTCTGACTTCTTGCTTGCCGGAATATCCACTAGATGATGCAGAAAGGCTGTGTGTGCTGCTCGAATGAAAAGTGTTTTGTTTTTCTTCAGTTGTTCCAGAGTCTCTTGCTGTAATGATGTCAAAACAGCATCTGTAAAGTACCAGCCAGTTGTTTCACGTTTCATCATTATCAACTAACTTTGCTACAGACCTGTGAAGCTCTTTGCAGGCAATTTCAATTTGGGGCCCCACTCTGGATCAATTCGCTGCTGCTGGCTTCACCATAGTTTCTTTTATGAGCCATTCAAAGAGAACATAAGCACCCTAAAGCCAACGTGGAAGTAAAAAAATGTAGAGAATAGAGTCCCTAGTCTCACATGGAAGAATTACGTAATTTAGACATATTCTACTGGATAACACTATTAGTTGGCTTCTCAGTAGTGCATGTTTTTTTCGTCTTAATGACAGTCTCACGGCCTTCTACCTAGCTACCTGATAAGACACGTCATTCCAGGCCATCATTATTTCGTTTTTTTTTACGCATTTGCAAGCCGCATAGCACGGAGGGTATTCACTGATGTTCACGGGCAAGTTTCACTTTGACCCTATTGCAGCAAAATGGATTAGTGAATGGTGGCCAGGAAATGGCACCAACCCCATAAAGTACTCTTGACACTGTCCGTGTCACGCAGCGCAGACACATATGCGACGTATGCTTTGACACTTTATATGCAATGGCACTGTACATGTGACACTGCACATTGTCGTATGTTATGACTAGGGACCGGTTGTTTATACACTAGAAATTACTATTGTTCGTGCCTGTAACAGGCACTCAAGCTGATTTTTAAGGCGTATATCGGCACCAGTTACTGTCCAGTAATCATGCATAGGCTCAATTATTAAGAACTTCCGCTTTGCATCTGAGGATAAATTACGATTTTCAAAAAACACCGCTCACTAAACCCCTGTTGTATGTAATTCATTTTATTTTCTGAATAAAACAAAACTACACAAGCTGTGTCGGTTACAAGATTTATGTGAAGGATAGTTTGGATAGAGAATAGAGGAAAGCTGTGGAAGCAGTGACATGCACTATCCTAGGGTTGCATATTGTGCCTTTTTTCACTGAGTAGTAGTTTGTTTGAAGAAAAGAAATGCCCAACGTCCACTGAAGTTTGCTGCACATACTTCTACATTGGAACATTTGAGGATCCAGTGCCCTTTAAAACTGCAGAATGTTCGCTTGTCAGAACCTTTCGCGGTTCTTTCAGTACCAAAAACCCTGGATTTTTGTGTGGGACAGATTAAAGTTTTGAGCTTATTCTACCAGAAACAGTTTCATTGGGGATAGTGGTGAACTGTTCCTAAATGTCAAAATGAGCCCCACACTCATGGTCAAAGTTGCACTTAAAAACTGTTTGTGCAGCGCAAATTTGCAGAACATGAAGGAACACAAAATTCTACGCAGCGCCCATCTACGTCGTTTGTGTTCGTGCTGCAGAAATTCTGTGTTTAAGAACAATGTACAAACAAGCCTGTGGAATAATTCTTTTGGGATTGAGTTGCACCTGAGTGTTCAAGTTTCTAGGTGATTTCCTCTAAAAAGGTGAAGTGAGCGCACAGGTACGCCGAGTCATTTTCAAGGGTATCGTTGCGTAGAGCAATTTTAAACCCATTCACAGCAATACTCTATACTCTGCTGCAAAGCTGTTAATAACAACCTCTACACCAAGAAAGCGTTTCTGTTTGTAATTGGCTGCCTTTAGCAAAGTTCCCTAGCGGGTTATTACTGTATAAAAAAAGACTCTTCCCTAGGAGAAAACATGGAGAAAAGTATTTTAGGCCCTGAGAATCCAATATCGGCACAGGTGGGTATTAGGCATATATAGGCACGATATAAGTGCTACTAAAATGTTTCTAGGCCCATAGTTCAGGCGTATATGTCAGATAGGCACAATAATGATGTAAGGAAAAAAATAGGCATTTTGCCTAGTGTCCAGGTCTCCAGTTATGACCCTGAAGAAGGGTGTCTTCAAGCGACACCACTACAAACTGAAGGTTCACATTATGCATAGAAGTCGGGAATCTGTCGCACTATAATGCAAAACTTTGCTCTCTCTTTGAAGGACTTGAACGAGATATGAGTGAAACATTGTCTGCAGAAAGGGGAAATTTATTTGTACACGTTTATGGATGGAGAACTGGCTGAAGAAAACTGTTTGTTAGTTACTTTTTCTGAGCTGACCCTTAGAAAAGCCCAAAGGCAGTTTCCAGAACCTCCTTGGCTTTGTTTACAGCTCCCAACTAATGCGGTGCAGTAGCTTGGTAGCTATGGCATTGCGTTACTAGGCACAAGGTCATGGGTTCAATTCCCTGCCTGGTGGCTGCATTTTAATTGTGGCAAAACCCAAAAACGCTCATGTACTTAAATTTAGGTGCATTTTAAGAGCTTGAGTTTGTCAAAATTATTCTGCAGCACCCCACTATGGCCCTTGTCATGGCCATGTGGTTTTGGCATGTAAATCCTCACAACTTAACTTTAAAATGGCTCCCAAGTCTGTCTGTGACAGTGACAGCCCTTCATGGTGCCTCTGCTAATGGCAAACAGTGCCACATTTCTTTATATTTGCGCTCCGTGTCTTCTCACTTTCCCCAATATTGAGACCAAGTCCCATTTGTAAGGCACCCACGACGTTCCTAATTTTACATGTCTGTCACACATGCCTGCAAACATTCCATAATCTTTGAAGAAAGTTTACAAATTCAGGATTGGTGTCCGTTTTTACAAACATTTTGACAAGCTTTATGAAAACTTTTTTTTTTTGCGACAAAATTTCACGTAGTTCATCTCCAATTATGGCTGGATGGTGGAAGGACACCAGAGGGGTAGCTGCTTCGAACAAGTTTACTCTGACAAGTTCCATTGTCCATACTGGCATCAACACATGTTGCTGGGCTTGTTGACTCACATCTATTATGGTGCTATATGAAATGCAAAATAAAGTGAAGACCAGGACAGCTACACTCTGGCAAATGTGGGTGGGAAAACGTGTTTGATGTAGCTTGCTTTCCTGCATTAAATTTTGATCTTGTGTAACTTATACATGCCAACTGGATGCCGTATGTGTGTGCCATGCAGCTTGCACTAAAGGCTACTTCGACAGCAAGTGCAAGGCCTTCATCCGAGACCGGTGATTCTCAAAACTCAACCAAGACAGCATTGGAAATATGCAAGCCACCCGGTGAGTTAGTGACCCCCATCCATCACGTGACTTCCTCACTGGTAGGCATCAGTTTTCATCACATCAGGTACTAGATCCCTTCACCTGCAACTTGGCCTATAGTTATGTGGTTGCCTAAGAAAAATTTCCATAGAAATATTTTATTGGCTGCTACAGGTTTCATCCTTTTGGGTTATGAAATCATAAACCTGATACACCTATAAAGCTGATAGCCTTTATTGTTCTATTGCATAATGCAAGAGACCTGATATCCTAATAAATCTGATAGCCTGTATTGGTCTATAATATAATAGACCAGATACACTGGCAAAACTGGTAGCTTGTATTGGTCTATTGAATTTTTATATAAACGCAGTACACTGATGGCATTTATTGGTCTATTAGCTTACAAATGAACTGGTGTAGAAGGAGCACTTTGTATCAAAGCAGTGTGTTCTACAAAGGTACAGTAATGGTTCATTTTAAACAAAAGCTTTCTGGGCGAGCCCTCCCAAGCTTTGCTGATCATGGTGGCTGCTGCTGCTTTGCCAAATAGCTCACGCACAGGGGGGCACTCGTGCAATGAATTGTGGTCTTTATACAGCCCCACCTTTAACTACCCCTACCCATCATACATACTAGCGTACTGTACTACCCTGGTACGGACACGTTCTAAGCCATCACACTAATAAAAAGGTGGAGCTGCCTACATTGTGTACGTACCAACACAGGATAATGTGCTGCAGCTCATGTCAGTGTGGGTTTCGGCCAGCAGAATTGGGTGCCATGCTTTTCTTGCTTGGACAATACCACACTTATTATATCCGATTTTGGCACCTAAAGCCTTAAACTTTTTACATCGTTATGCCTGGAATAAGCTTAGAGTGCTTGTGTATGCCTTTAGTACAGTGGTGGCCATTTCATCCCATTGTCCTGGCTTAGCAGAAGTTAATAGAGTATACACTCGAGGAGACTACTCTCTTAGCTCGGCGTAGAAGGAGCTGCCTTGTGTTGTATTGAAGCATTCATAAAAAATCTTGGTAATATAGCATTTAATCAGTGAATAAATTATATGGCCTATTGCAGAATTGTTCAATCAATGTAGAAAATTGTCTTTGATTTGTTCTATAGATAGTTGAGCTTGATGAAAACGTGTGCTATGTCTAATTGGTGCTGGAAAACCTGACGGTAGTCATTCAAAATGCATATAAAATTTAACTCCAAATTTCAGAGTGTCTGTGTGTTTTGTGTGCAACCCTAAATATGAATACACTCAGAGTACACTTGGTGCTCTATTCATGAAGACTTCAGTATGTGTCTGAATGATTTTGCTTGCAGAATTTAATTGTCCTATTTACCATATTCAATTCATGAGCACCTTACTCTGTGCCAGAATAATTTGCATTGCAGAATTTCATTCTTTTATTTTGCATCGTGCCTTGCTACAACCTGAATGTAATTGTTCACTATGCGTAATTGTGTCATTTCATCGTTGCGGCCATGGGCCAGGAAATTTCCATGAATATGAAGGTTTATTTTCATGTTGTATGTATGGAAAAAGTTTATACTTCAAATGTTGCTGCTCACTATAAGAACTATTGTTATATATAGTGTGGTTATATTCTATACTTTCACTGTATCTGAATTCCTTTCTCTATGCTGCAAGCCATTACACATACAGCCTTCGTTTCGCTCTCAAGAACAAGATTGCCCAGTGGGTATGTGAAAGAAGGAAGCTACGACGGTTGAAGGAATTGTTAAAGGCAGCAGGTGTAAGGCGATGATGTTGCGATCTCTACGCAGCAGAGAGTGCATGTGTGTATTGCTGTAAAGTGTGGTACAGAGCAGAGGAGGTGTGACAATCGCCGTGATTTTCCTGCGTGATAGAGGAGAGAAGCCTCAAAGCATTTTTTCTTAATCATGATCACCCAAATAGAGAAGTACAACTTGTAAGTTCAAAGCAATCAGAGCTGTATTGCAGAGTGGTACAACGCAATGGTAAGTTTTTGTATACAGTATACAGTATGGTGAGCGTTTGGAGTGGACGAGTATTCAAAACTTTAAATTAACAAATATTACCATATTTGATTTGGTTTTTCAATCTAATAATCACTATTCGTAAATACGAATATTTTTTCTTAGTTTACGAATACTTCATACTAGCTACTCTGTGATAAATTGCATACTGATGGGAGTGTGTGAATATTCGAAACTTTTGAATGGCAAATCAATGTTTTTCCATTCGATTTGGTTCTCTAATGAAATAGCAATTATTCGTGCAAGTCCTTGAGCCTAATAGTTACTATTTGCAAATACGAATATTTCTTGAGAACTTTTCAAAGACTTTATGTCAGAGAGTCTGCGTGATCAACCATGAAATTGAAGGAAACATTCAATTTTTTTCATCTCGTTGACGTAGGGAATAATGAGCTAGAGCATGTTGCGTCCCTTAATCAGCTAGATTTCTCTGGCCACATGAACACTCACTAAAAGCTATGTGGCACGGCTTTCGTCAGTTGGTATTGTTCAGTACCATCTATAGAAGCAGTACCAGTGTCCTCTCATTGGATGCGCATTATGTCCGAATACGTTTAATTGCAGCATATTTTGTAGAATAGTCTGCCACAACAATTTGAAGTAGAGAAAGAAAGTATTTTTTGGTTGCCAGCTTTTCTTGCGCTAGCGTGAGGGAAACAACCTACCATGCATGAAACACAAACATACAAGAGTGTACAGGTTGCTGTTTCTGCAGACAACACGCATGATGATCACCACGGTCTACCCAGATATTATTTGGTCCCACTAGGTTACCTGTTTGTCCCCTGAAGTTGGGATCAATCTACTTAATTGTTTCTAATGCTCCTTTTAGGCGTTTAATGAAGCATGCTTTATAAGGTACAGCATTGTCAGAGAAACTTCATGTTGTTTTGAATACCAAGATGTTAAAATTGTTTGATATTACTGGTGGGGAAGCTGTACATTATTATCAAACTATTCCAAAAGTAGTTGATGTGATTCTATTTTATTCTGGCACTATTTAATGCATATTTGATTCGGTCTGAAACACTGCTATGCACACACTCCTATGTACCGGCGGCCACAGCAGGCTTAAAACACGAGAAGTTACGTAACAGAGCACACTGTATGTCGCCCAGGGGGCCAGACTTTCCAGCTAAACCACTATCATTTGCACTCACCAATGAGTCTCGAATACAGCGAAAAAATCGGAGGACACCTAAGCAGTTCTTATGAGTTGTGAATGCGAAAGCTATAATCTGAAATTGAATGCCGCTGAGCAGTCCTTCGAGTTTTGCACTGCGAGTAATGTACCCTAGTGCTACGTGCTTCCCAAACCAGCAAGCAGCAGCAGCCTGTGTTGCTGATGCCACATGCCACCAACGTCCTGCGCGATGAGAGAACTAGCAAGCAGTAGCAACCGCCAAGGCTGACAGGTGCACGCAGCAGTTAAGCCCAGTGGGGGTGATAGAGAGAGAAAGATCCGGACCGTGTGCTGGCTTATCAGAGCAAGGGTGTGATTTCGCTGCTATAGAAGATGGATGTCAGCCTTTTCACTCAATGCACGATTTGACGCTTGCACATCAATGTATAAGCTGTTTAAAATCAAGAGTTTGATGAAAACTTGTCTAGTACATATTGCTCCTAGTAAAACGTAAATGGGTGCCGGCTAAAAGCATGCAGAAGTTGTTTTCTTAACTTTTTTATGTTTGTGATTGGCGTCGTCCTTACCTCCTTTTTTGACTATATAAACTGTTTATTTGCTCAAACCAAACCCTTGGCTTTGGGAGGGCCACATTTCTGTAAAGCATTATTAAAAATAAAGCATTATTATTATTGTTAATGCTCATGCATGCTTTTAATAAACAACACGTCGTAATCTGCAATGTAGTGATAGGAACTTGAAGTGTTCAACAAGGAGTGATGAAGAAAGGCTGTAGCCAGTGTTTCGACAAAAGTGCATGCTCATTTCTATCAGCGCAAGCAACTGCTGTACCTTGGCGAGGGGTTTATGTAGCTAGCTCCCCCCCAGCTGTGAGAAGCATCAGTGAGCATCAAAGGAGTGAGGTGAGGGCTAGCTTGGTGAGGGAACTGCAGAGATGTTTCAAAAGAGGACTTTGCTGTAGAGAGTGGTCCGGGTTGATGCAGATGGATCTTGAGCAACGTTGGCAGGCAAATAAAGAAAGAAAGTATAAACTTCAAAGAAAACAAAAATAACATTGCATGTAATCAAGTGTTCTAAGTATGCCTAGTCTAAATAAACCATTGTGTCCAGTTAGATTTTTGAATGGGGCCCAACTGGTTCCAATTGGACATTGTAGGAGGGCCAAGTTCCAAATGGGCTGAATGCAAGGTCCAGTTGTTTCATATTGGGTATCATGAGAAGTGCAGTTGGTTCCAGTTGGACATCACCCCAGCAAACCACAAATATCCATTGGACGTGCCACAAAAGACCAAATATCCAAGACATTTAACGACGTCTAGTTCACACCTATAATATGTTCCACTAGTACATGGCAGTCAAGAGTCATCCAAAGGACGTCGAATGTCTGTGATTTCGACATCTCTTGCACATCCAAAGCTTCCACGCATTGATAGTACATTGTGCATCGTGACTAGATGCACACATCATGCTGCAGAAATACAAGCAAATTGTTTCTGATGTCTAACAGTGAGATGCTGGGAGAGGAAAAATTGCACTGTTGTCTGTTCCAGCATTTTGGCAGGGTATTTACTTTGTTTTTCCCAATCATGTGCATATTTGAGATCCTATGAGAGGGAGAACATATTTTCGAAATGTGAAATGTCCATCTGTTTATTTTGAGAAGATTCAAGTTGGTGTATTAAAGCCCAGAATTTCAGTTATGACTGCATTTACTTTTTGTAACGTGGTTATGAGTGGCAATTCCGCATGACCTATGCACGCACTGCTAAACACCGCGTGTCAAAAGACAAAACTTTCTGTTTTGGTTACGTGATTTGTTTCGCATGCATAAATACTTCCTTCTTCAGGTATATCTATCACTACACTGTTAAAAATACGTAATCTTTAACTTTCTGGTGTATTTGGAGAGATCATAAAGAAAAACGAAGCTTGAACTCGCAATATATTCCACTTCACATCGCCACGAATATCAAATCAGCATGCACCTCCACGAAAGTAGATGCAAGTGCAGTGTAATTTACCATGCGCAAGCAGCATGTGTGCTTCAATCATGTGTCTTTTAGACTTTTGTTCGGTTGACCATGGCCCAAGTATGTATACACGAGGGAGGACTGTACAGTTGCTTACTAAAATTAAGAGCTCTGCTTCTGACTGCTACTTGTGGTAAGCTTGTTCGCCTTGCTGAGTGCTTATGGAAATGTCCTGAGGGCAACATTTTGGTAGTTCATGTTCAGACATGTTTGTATCGCTTGGTTTCTAACGGTCCCCTTCACGTGTCAGAGATATTTCTTATTTGCAATGCTTATCTGTAAGTCTGGAATCGTTATGTTTTTGGCACTTTCGTGGTGCAAGAAGCTGCCTGAGCAAGTTGCCTATCAAGATGATCATTCCTTCTCGGAATTCTGCTTGTGCGGATTTTATTTTAGTATATATTTTTAAAGATAGCTGGAAAGTACTGGCTTTCCATCTTGAATCTTGTGACCCCAGAAGCAGGTGCTGGCATGCAGGGCATACCCTTTTGGTCATTCATTAGTAGTGCTATTATTACGTCCTACTAATCAGTTTTAATCTTTTTAAATATAACCGTGGCATCGTGACTGCTAGCCATATTCTGAGTGTTAACACCCTTTTCTCATTAGTTTTGTTTTTGTTTTTTGTTTTCGGTTCAATGTTAAAATTTTTTTATTGAAGTTCTTTGTTTTTCTTTTTTCAAGATCCACATTTAATCTGTTTTTATACAGCTAGAACTTGCAATGAATATTTTCATACACGTGCCTGACTGGGTGCCAATAATTTTTGCAATATAGCTTTATCAATTGTGTAAATAAATAGTAACGTTGCTATGACTTTTGGAGACTCACTTTTGTGCTTTACTTACTGCTTACTGAACTCACCTTTTTCTTGTAGGCATTGCAGGATTTGTAATAAATCATAATGATCAAACTACAGATGTACGGTTTTGTGAGCTCACTTTTCATTTTGCTGAGCGCTAAGACTATACATAAATTTTGCCTTAACACCGAAGGTCGTGTGTTCGACTCCCACCACAGGTTGAGGGTTCCACTCAACCTTCGCAATATCAATTGGAATCCTACTTAAAGATATGGCTGGTTCACACATATGTCCAAGTGGCTTCAACTCCCACCCAAAGGTCGTGGGTTTCAGTCTCGACCTTCACAATGTCAATTGGAATCCTACTTGAACATATGGCTGGCTTGCCCATATCTACAAGTGGTTTCGACTCCCACCAAAGGTTCGTAGGTTAGAATGCCTTAATTTACTATGTCTTAATATACTGTGCCTTAATTCATTTCGCCCTATTTAAAACAATGATTGAGGGTTCTAGCTCTAATTTTGGTGCCATTGAATTTTGGTGCCATAACGCCGGATATTAGATTTTTCTACCCATGATCTAAGGATATCGCTAATAAGAAGAAAGATACCTCATGAGTGTTGCAATTTATATTCTGACATTTGTGCGGTAACAAAACATTTCAAACAAGGTCACCAGCTACTTGCCGACAATGGTGATAACTGTGGCATGAGTGTGCCTCAGCCGATATACCACCGAGGAGAAATGAAATGCGACCAGCGGAGCCTGTTGCCGAAGGACAACTAAACGTACAATGCAGGTCGTCTGCTAGTCATTGTGCACATGCGTGGGCATGTGGTTCTCGCGCAGAGTTCAGCGCTGGTCACCCTGCTGTGGTACACGTCGCCTGCTTTTTGTCCGAAAGTTGTTTTCTCGTCTCTCCGTGGCAGTGCCATTCCCACCTGGCAGTACACTGTTATGGTGGTTAGCACGGTTGCTGCATCTGTAGCATGATATAGCTGGCACACAACCTGTTTCCTAACATTAGTTACTTTGCTTTTGTTACCACTATCAAAGCTGCCAATATCTAATTGCAGTTTGAATAGCACCAAATATGTATTACACTAACAGAGCATAACAACAGGGCTAGCCACCTTAACAGTAATCACAGTAATAGGAATGGCACTGCAATGACCAGGTGAGGATACAAGCTTCGAAGGAAATACAGGCAATGTGATCGCACTAGAACAAGCAGTCCCACATTCTACATCGAAACCACATGTGTGTGCCTGTGTACAGTGATGGCTGGCTGATGCCACACACTGTGTTTTCAGCTATGCTTCGGCCACACACTCTTCTGTTCGCATTTCATTTGTATTCGACAGTATATCTGCTGGGGCACTTGCAGATATACAGCTCATTATAGCGTGAACAGGAAATATCCATTAGATGTTCTATGGACCTCCTGCATCCTTAAAAGGAACGTCCATTGGACGTCGCTTATGTTCAGCTGTGGCATCCTTTCAACGCTATAGCAACATGATCTGTATGAGACTTGGATTACCCATAGTATGTATTTGTAGTGCTGTTGGGAGAAATATAGACATCTATAGAATGTGCGCGATGTCTAAAACATGATGTTCTATGGACATCTATGGGACATAAATGGTTCACTGGGACTCGAGCTTGGTGTGCCAGTTGGTCTCAACTGGACTCAGCAGGAAGTCACTTGATCAATAACCTGATGAAACAACGAAATAGTTCCTAATAATAATAGGAGAATGACAATGTTAGTTTTCAAGTAAATGATCTTTATATTTTGGTGTGGTGATTGTAGAGAAGCATTTAGCTTTCTGTCAAGTTATACATCTTTCTTGAAATTTTACCCATTTCTCGTGAATCGCTGGCACCACTTGGTCAACAAACTATTGCTTACATATATACCACCTGATGTCTCTTATATATACTGAAATGGTGAATGTTGGCTATGTCACCGAAGAGAACAGCCGTAGTGTGTTCTTGCGTTAGTATGCTTCTGAAAAGGATTTTCAAGTATAATGGTTTCATGTCAAGGTGAGGGCCCTCCTACATTATTTTTTTTCTTTGCTTTGCTTTTCATGCTGGTCCCATTGAGTCCAATTCAGAGACCAACTCGGTCCAATTGTGCTAAAAAAATAACAATTTGTCCAATTGGACCTGTTGGAATTTTCCAATAGGGGTACCAAAACATAATAGGAAATATGCAATTAGTTTTAAATAGAAATTTCCAAGTTGTTTAAGCAATGTTTTTTTTCACTGCGCATTGAACATAGTTTTACCTTGAAATAAGAAATAAGCAGTAATAAGCTGTTGGCGGTTGGAGCTGCACACACAGACTCCTGTATTTTGTCAATGCCAGTTCGCTAGTGACACAAAAACCGGGGAGTCACTGAGAGGGTGCCACTTTCTAGTAGTTGGTCAGGTCACACTTTTGGGGGGACATTGTTAGGGTCACGTCAACTATCATTTATCGCACATGATTGCATGCCATGCAATCAGCTGGCACTGACCGGCATGCAGCAGCAGCAGCAGTGCCCAGCTAAAGTTGCCCACGCTCTTGCAACAACAGGGGAAAAGTTACTGGGAATGTGGTGCTGCCGCAGTGGTCCGCTGGCTGCCATGCATTGCAGAGCAATAGGGCAGGCATTGAAAAACATTAGGTAGTATCGAAAAGGGTCAAGACTGGCTCTGTTTGAGGAAAATAATTCATTTATTTGCATTCAAACACTGTCACCTTTGAAGAAATTCTCTTGCACAGCGGTGCAGAGCCTCCAGCTTTACTTAATAGGGGCGAAATGCAAAAACAGCCGTTTACAGTTCATTTGGCACACGTTAGAAACCCCAGGTGGTCAGAAGTAATAAGTCTCTTACTACTGCATGCCTCATTATCATATCATGGTTTTGGCATATAAAACCCCAGAAATAAATTTTTTTCCCAGCATATCGGCCTCTTGACGAATATATCCTAGAAGTCTCTTTTCTGGAACGAGTTGAGCATCCTTCACTGATTCATTCTTTAAGTTGTTTTGTGTAAAATGGCGATGTTTCAGGTGGGTGGTTTTTAATATTAGAAAGAAATTGAAATAGGCAGGAGCCAAATCTGACGAGTAGGGTAAAAACCATGTTGTTCCTGACGACAAACTCGTGTGTGCAGATTGATTTCTAATTGTGCGTTGTCGTGGAGCACCCTGCCCCTAGTGCACCCCAGATCGGGCCGTGTCCCCCAAACTGCCTTTCTCAGATGCCTCCGAATTGGCAGTAAAATTCACTCTTGATAGTCAGGCCATTTGAGATGAATTCCTGGTGCACAGTGCTTCAAGTACCAAAGATGACGATGAGCATGCACTTTTTGTCGAGCTGTGGACATCCCTAGCCTCTTTTCAGTCGCGGAGACATTGAGCTATTCCATAGCAATGACTTGCTTTTTCTCTGCATCATATATCTCTACACCTATGTTTCGTCAGTACTGATGATCCTCTACATAAAACGGTCATTCGTCAGGTTTTACCCCCACTTATTTTGATTTGTTACAAGGTAACAACGAAGCTCTAAGGTCATCATTTATAAAGAATTGCTTAAATCAAGCACGAATTGCAGGAGAGTTCTCAGCTTGCACCAGAAAAAGACTTCAAGAACATATTGGCAAAGTTGCAGGAATGCTGAAAGCACTGTATTGCTGTACAAGGCGACTACATCCAGGGTGACACTGTGAATGCACATGAAGAAAGGACTTTCTTCACGACGGAATCATTCTTGAAACTTATTGATACCACCTTGTGTAGGAGCCTATGCTTCACACTATCATCAGTGGAGCTAGTTTTCTATGCCTTATTCTTTTACAGGAACCTAGAAGATGGAATGTGCAGTGTGATTGTAACTTGTAACTAAAAAAACATAAATAACGCCTCTTGGTTCCGCTTACTCTTGCAACTCTTGCACCTTTCTATGATGTAGCCTGCTACTGTTGCCACAATTGTACTAACCCCCATTTGTTTCCTGTTTAGGAGGTCCCCCCAACAGTTCTTTTTGGGGAGCTCAGATTCTGCAATTATACCTACTTTTTGTTTGTACCTATTGATGAAAATAAATTCAACTTCAACTCATTACACAGTCGGGGCAACATGGGACAGTTTATTGGCTAACTGCTGGCTCCTAAGCTCGTGTTCTACATGATGCCTGTGGTTGAAAGGATGTTTCACATCTGCCACCATGGTTTCAAGGGGAACTGGCTAATGTGCCCAGGGCTATATCTCGTGCACATGCAGAAGTACCTGATAAAGGGGTCGTGGGCACAGCTCTCACACTAGCCCAATTGGTAAGCATTGCATGCATACAGCAGAGCATGTGGATTTTACACCCGCCTCAGCAAGTTGCTTCTTGTTCACTTTCGTTCCATTCTTTCTCATCTATTTCTAAATCTCAGTTTCCTTCGCATCGTTATCCGTTAATTTCATGTAGTCCAGTTACATTGAACAGTGCTGCAGCAGCATTTATGACTGTGAAGGATGTATTAGATATTTTGCAATCAGGTGGCCTAGACTTCTGGCTTTAAAGAAATGGCAGTGTTATGCACACTTTGCTTTATGCATCCTTTCCCGACCCAGTAATCCAATGCATTTCTTTCCCCTCCCCTGTATGGAGTGGCAGGTAACATACATGTTCTCGTGTTGGTCTCTCTGCCTCTCCCGTTAACAAATCATTTTGCATTGGTCTCTGACACTTGATGCAAACTTTTGCAATGCAGTCACCACAACTGCAATGTTTTACCATCACTCACCTGCCTCACTCCTCCCTTCTCTCTCTGCGGCCAAGTGTGTGTAACGGTGCTGGAGCCAGCAACAATTATTATGTTAATGCACTTGTCGCCAGTTCAATGGCACTCATGTTAGTGGTCGTTCTAACAGGTCCTTTAACATGAAAGCGTTATGGAGCCTGTATTGCTGAAAATCCAGGGTCGACGTCCCGCATCCTGTGTCAGCGTCCAGCATCCTGCATCAGACGTCGCTTCAGCAAAAAGATTTTGGAACCACTTATACGCAGCCTGTACATGTGATGCAATGAATTGAATGAAATAATTGAATTTCGCAAGCTAAAATACGTGGAAAAATCGTGAACTACGACATAAACACAACCTACAGACAGGATAGCTCTCGGATTGTAATTTCAATATACGAGAAAACAGAATTCTGTTATGCGAAAATTCAGATAAGCGCCTTATCCAGCATTTCTACAATGCACAGACCAGTCACTGTGTCCACCATTTGTGCACGCCGGTGCATAAAAGTCCACAGAGCGGCTCGTCCACTTCCTTCAAACACTTTCAGATGGTGCTCTCCTCTGCCACATCGCGGCTCATGCAAGAGGCTGCGTTTCAATGGGAAAGCCTGCCTTTGTACATAGCTTTCGCCACAAGCATTTCCTGGTAAACATTATGGTTACATACGCTGCAGTTGCCGGGATGCGTGAGAAGCAGTCAAGGGTCTTTGAAGGCTATCGCATTCCACTTCTAAAGGTGAAGCTTAAGCGTCCTCCAAATTTTATCTCAAACTTTGTTGACCTCCCGGACATTACTAACTGTGGCTGTTGCCGTCTTGCTGAATAGTTCATGCACAGAAAATAAAAGAATTATGTGTCTGATAGTAAAATCAAACCTTAGTTTCCAGACACAACAGTCCGATGCTCTAATCGTTAGGGCACAATCACAAACACACACACACTTATCTCATGCTCACACCCTTCCGTAGTGCCCTGTTTGTGTTGACCTCAGCAGTCTGGTTTCGGTCAACCCATCGCCGTATGCATCATGGACTGAGGCATGCTGGGACAGACACAGACTGGTGGCAATCATTGAGTATTGGCAATGGACAGAATCGTCAACATACATGTCGTATCTAAGTTGATCCCCGCATTAAAGCTCCGTCTTTTAGTTACTACAATGTCTTCCCTTGATGAGCCTATAAAATCACTTTGGCCCTTTTTTACATACATCACTGCGTTAACATCTCAAAGTGTGCATTTGCATAGCCTGCCTCAGTTCTTTTCTTTTTTTCAGGGTAGCGGTATTTGTGAAAGCCAAACTGCTTGCCTTTTATTCTACACTGAATAGTGCCAAGAAAACAAATTTGCGCAGTTCAAAAGCAGCTTAAAGCAATAACAAAGAGTCTTTTGTTCTTGTTCGCTGTTGTTTTCCAGAGGACCTACACCAGGAAAACAAGAATGTTGTGACACCGGATACCTGCCACAACCGACAGCCCTTCTACATGACAACCAGTGACAGACCGGTGGTGTACCCAAAGCCCAGACTGGTTGATTCTCAGCTTCTCAACACTTTGAATGACTGTGATCCAGTGGAACATCTGAAGTCAAAACAAGACCATACTGAGGTTAGTTGCACGGTTCCTGTGATTTCCGAAACATAGAAGATCTTGCGTCTTTCCACCTTGGTGTTGAAACCTATCTTAATACATTTTGTTGCATTTTGTGGACTATGCGTGTGGGTTATTAAGATCAATGTGTTAGTTTATTTTTTTTTTTGTCTGTTAATTTTCTTTTTTAGCCCCTTCTACAATTATGACTCATCTCTGACTTCTTGCTTGCCGGAAGAACCACTAGATGATGCAGAAAGGCTGTGTGTGCTGCTCGAATGAAGAGTGTTTTGTTTTTCTTCAGTTGTTCCAGAGTCTCTTGCTGTAATGATGTCAAAACAGCATCTGTAAAGTACCAGCCAGTTGTTTCACGTTTCATCATTATCAACTAACTTTGCTACAGACCTGTGAAGCTCTTTGCAGGCAATTTCAATTTGGGGCCCCACTCTGGATCAATTTGCTGCTGCTGGCTTCACCATAGTTTCCTTTATGAGCCATTCAAAGAGAACACAAGCTCCCTAAAGCCAACGTGGAAGTAAAAAAATGTAGAGACTAGAGTCCCTAGTCTCAAATGGAAGAATTACGTAATTTAGACATTTGCTACAGGATAACACTTTTAGTCAACTTCTCAGTAGCGCATGTTCTTTTTTTGTCTTAATGACAGTCTCACGGCCTTCTGCCTAGCTACCCGTTAAGACACGTCATTCCAGGTCATTATTGTTTTTTTACACATTTGCAAGCCGCATAGCAGTGAGGGTAGGGTATTCACTGACGTTCACGGGCAAGTTTCACTGTGACCCTATTGCAGCAAAATGGATTAGTGAATGGTGGCCAGGAAATGGCACCAACCCCATAAAGTACTCTTGATACTGTCCGTGTCACGCAGTGCAGGCACATACGCGACATATGCTTTGACACTTTATATGCAATGGCACTGTACGTGTGACACTGCACATTGTCGTATGTTATGACTAGGGACCGGATGTTTATACACTAGAAATTACTATTGTTCGTGCCTGTAACAGGCACTAAAGCTGATTTTTAAGGCGTGGATCGGCACCAGTTACTGTCCGTTAATCGTGCATAGGCTCAATTATTAAGAACTTCCGCTGTGCATCTGAGGATAAATTATGATTTTCCAAGGACCACAGGTCACTAAACCCCTGTTTTATGAAATTCATTTTATTTTAGGATTAAAACAGAATGCCACAGGTTGCATCAATTTGAAGCTTTATCTAAAATACAGTGTATATAGATATATAAAGTACACCAGGGGAAAGCTGTGAAAGCAGTGAGAGCACCATCCCAAGATATTGGAGTTCCATGTTCTGCCTTTTTTCACTGAGTAGTAGTTTGTTTGGAAAAAAGAAATGCCCAACGTCCACTGAAGTTAGCTGCACATACTTCTACATTGGAACATTTGAGGATCCAGTGCCCTTTAAAACTGCAAAATGTTCGCTTGTCAGAACCTTTCGCGGTTCTTTGAGTACCAAAAACCCTGGATTTTTGTGTGGGACAGATTAAAGTTTTGAGCTTATTCTACCAGGAACAGTTTCATTGGGGATAGTGGTGAACTGTTCCTAAATGTCCAAAATGAGCCCCACACTCAGGGTCAAAGTTGCGCTTAAAAACTGTGTTTGTGCAGCACAAATGTGCAGAACATGAAGGAACACAAAATTCTACACAGCGCCCATCTACGTCGTTTGTGTTCGTGCTGCAGAAATTCTGTATTTAAGAACAATGTACAAACAAGGCCGTGAAATAATTCTTTTGGGATTGAGTTTCGTCTGAGTGTTCCAAGTTTCTAGATGATTTCCTCTAAAAAGGTGAAGTGAGCGCACAAGTACGCCGAGTCGTTTTCAAGTGTATCTTTGCGTAGAGCAGTTTCAACCCCATTCACAGCAATACTTTATACTCTGCTGCAAAGCTGTTAATAACAACCTCTACACCAAGAAAGCGTTTCTGTTTGTAATTGGCTGCCTTTAGCAAAGTTCCCTGGTTACTGTATACTGTATAAGTTACTGTATAAACAAAACTCATCCCTAGGAGAAAACATGGAGAAAAGTATTTTAGGCCCTGAGAATCCAATATCGGCACAGGTGGGTATTAGGCATATATAGGCACGATAAAAGTGGTACTAAAATGTTTCTAGGCCCATAGTTCAGGCTTATATGTCAGATAGGCACAATAATGATGTAAGGAAAAAAATAGGCATTTTGCCTAGTGTCCAGGTCTCCAGTTATGACCCTGAAGAAGGGTGTCTTCAAGCGACACCACTACAAACTGAAGGTTCACATTATCCATAGAAGTCGGGAATCTGTCGCACTATAATGCAAAATTTTGCTGTCTCTTTGAAGGACTTGAACGAGATATGAGTGAAACATTGTCTGCAGAAAGGGGAAAGAAATTTATTTGTACACGTTTATGGATGGAGAACAGGCTGAAGAAAACTGTTTGTTAGTTACTTTTTCTGAGCTGACCCTTAGAAAAGCTTAAGGGCAGTTTCCAGAGCCTCCTTGGCTTTGTTTACAGCTCCCAACTAATGTGGTGCGGTAGCTTGGTGGCTATGGCATTGCGTTACTAGGCACAAGGGCGTGGGTTCAATTCCCTGCCCTGGTGGCTGCATTTTAATGGAGGCAAAACCCAAAAACGCTCATGTACTTAAATTTAGGTGCGTTTTAAGAGCTTGAGTTTGTCAAAATTATTCTGGAGCACCGCACTATGGCCCTTATCATGGCCATGTAGTTTTGGCATGTAAATCCTCACAATTTAACTTTAAAATGGCTCCCAACTCTGTCTGTGACAGTGACAGCCCTTCATGGTGCCTCTGCTAATGGCAAACAGTGCCACATTTCTTTATATTTGTGCTCCGTGTCTTCTCACTTTTCCCAATATTGAGACCAAGTCCCATTTGTAAGGCACCCACCACGTTCCTAATTTTACATGTCTGTCACACATGCCTGCAAACATTCCATAATTTTTCAAGAAAGTTTACAAATTCAGGATTGGTGTCCGTTTTTACAAACATTTTGACAAGCTTTATGACAACTCTTTTTCATCTCGAATTATGGCTGGATGGTGGAAGGACGCCAGAGGGGTAGCTGCTTCGAACAAGTTTACTCCGACAAGTTCCATTGTCCATACTGGCATGAACACATGTTGCTGGGCTTGTTGACTCACATCTATTATGGTGTTATATGGAATGCAAAACAAAGTGAATATCAGGACAGCTACACTCTGGCAAATGAGGGTGGGAAAACGTGTTTGATGTAGCTTGCTTTCCTGCATTAAATTTTGATCTTGTGTAACTTATACATGCCAACCGGATGCCGTATGTGTGTGCCATGCAGCTTGCACTGAAGGCTACTTCAACAGCAAGTGCAAGGCCTTCATCTGCGACCGGTGATTCTCAAAACTCAACCAAGACAGCATTGGAAATATGCAAGCCACCCGGTGAGTTAGTGACCCCCATCCATCACGTGACTTCCTCACTGGTAGGCATCAGTTTTCATCACATCAGGTACTAGATCCCTTCACCTGCACGTGAGCATATAGGTATGTGGTTGCCTAAGAAAAATTTCCATAGAAATATTTTATTGGCTGCTACAGGTTTCATCCTTTTGGGTTATGAAATCATAAACCTGATAGACCTATAAAGCTGATAGCCTTTATTGTTCTATTGCATAATGCAAGAGACCTGATATCCTAACAAATCTGATAGCCTGTATTGGTCTATAATATAATAGACCAGATACACTGGCAAAACTGGTAGCTTGTATTGGTCTATTGAATTTTTATATAAACGCAGTACACTGATGGCATGTATTGGTCTATTAGCTTACAAATGAACTGGTGTAGAAGGAGCACTTTGTATCAAAGCAGTGTGTTCTACAAAGGTACAGTAATGGTTCATTTTAAACAAAAGCTTCCTGGGCGAGCCCTCCCAAGCTTTGCTGATAATGGTGGCTGCTGCTGCTCTGCCAAATAGCTCACGCACAGGGGGGCACTCGTGCAATGGATCGTGGTCTTTATGCAGCCCCACCTTTAACTACCCCTACCCATCATACATACTAGCGTACTGTACTACCCCGGTACGGACACGTTCTACGCTATCACACTAATAAAAAGGTGGAGCTGCCTACATTGTGTACGTACCAACACAGAATAATGTGCTGCAGATCATGTCAGCGTGGGTTTTGGCCAGCAGAATTGGGTGCCATGCTTTTCTTGCTTGGACAATACCACACTTATTATATCCGATTTTGGCACCTAAAGCCTTAAACTTTTTACATCGTTATGCCTGGAATAAGCTTAGAGTGCTTGTGCATGCCTTTAGTACAATGGTGGCCATTTCATCCCATTGTCCTGGCTTCGCAGAAGTTAATAGAGTATACACTCGAGGAGACTACTCTCTTAGCTCGGCGTAGAAGGAGCTGCCTTGTGTTGTATTGAAGCATTCATAAAAAATCTTGGTAATATAGCATTTAATCAGTGAATAAATTATATGGCCTATTGCAGAATTGTTCAATCAATGTATAAATTTGTCTTTGATTTGTTCTATAGATAGTTGAGCTTGATGAAAACATGTGCTATGTCTAATTGGTGCTTGAAAACCTGACGGTGGTCATTCAAAATGCATATAAAATTCAACTCAACATTTCAGAGTGTCTCTGTGTTTTGTGTGCAACCCTAAATATGAATACACTATGAGTACACTTGGCGCTCTATTCACGAAGACTTCAGTATGTGTCGGAATGATTTTCCGTGCAGAATTTAATTGTCCTATTTACCATATTCTATTCATGAGCACCTTGGTCTGTGTCAGAATAATTTGCATAGCAAAATTTCTTTGTTTTATTTTGCATGGTGCCTTGTTTAAACCTCAATGTAATTGTTCACTATGCATAATTGTGTCAGTGCATCGTTACGGCGATTGTGCCATCAAATTTCCATCAATATGAAGGTTTATTTTCATGTTGTATATACGGAAAAAGTTTATGCTTCAAATGTAGCTGATCATTATAAAAAATAATGCTACATGTGGTGTAGGTATATCCTATAGCTTCGCTGTATCTGAATTCCTTTCTCTGTGCTGCAAGCCATTACATATACAGTCTTCGTTTCGCTCTGAAACCCGAAATCGCCCAGTGGTTATGTGAAAGAAGGAAGCTATAGCAGTTGAAGGAATTGTTAAACGTAGTAGGTGTAAGGCGATGATGTTGCGATCTCTACGCAGCAGAGAGTGCATGTGTGTTCTGCTGTAAAGTGTGGTACAGAGCAGAGCAGGTCTCACAATCAGCCGGGATTTTCCTGCACTCTTGAACAGAGAAGCCTCAAAGCATTTTTTCAGAATCATGATCGTCCAAGTAGAGAAATACAACTTGTAAGTTCAGAGCTGTATTCCGATGCACTACAAAGGAATATATCTTTTTTTTTTCTTTTTTTGGAGATACTGTATGCTCAGCGCTAGAGTGCAAGAGTATTAGAAACTTTAAATTAACAAGCTTTGCCATACTTGATTTGGTCTTTCAATCAAATAATCACTATTCGTAAATACGAATATTTTTCTTGTAGTTTATGAACACTTCATATTAGCGACTGCGTGATAGATTTCATACTGATCGGAATGTGGGATTATTCGAAACTTTTGAGTAACAAATCAAATGTTTTCATATTTTATTTAGTTTTCAAATGAAATAGTCATTATTCATTCAAGTCCTCGAGTCTAATAGTCGCTATTTGCAAATACAAATATTTCTTTAGAACTTTTCAAAGACTTTATGTCAAGGAGTGTACACGATCGAACATGAAATTGAAGCAAAAGTTCAATTTTTCTTCATCCCATCGACATAGGGCGTAATGAGCTAGAGCATGCTACGTCACTTAGTCAGCCTGATTTATCTGGCTGTGCGAACACTCAGAAAAGTATGTTGTTTGGCACAGTATTCGACAGTGCGTATTGTTCAGTGCTCTTTGTAGAAGCACCACCTGTGTCCTCTCGTTGGAAGCGGATAATATCAGAGTATCTTTCATTGCAGCATACTTTAGAAAATAGTTTGCCAGAACACTTCGAGCTAGAGAAAAAAAGTTTTATTCTTGCCACCTTTTCTTGCGCTAGCGTGAGGGAAACAACCTATCATGCATGAAACACAAGTGTACAAGAGTGTACAGGTTGCCGTAGCCACAGACGACGCGCATGCTGGTCGCGACCGTACGCACATATTTTTTTCCTACGAGGTTGCCTGTATTAAAGCAAAGTTGTGAACAACCTGCTTAATTGTTTCTAATGATTCCTATAAGCTTTTAATAAAGCATGTTTTTAATGTGCCGCATTACGACAGAAGGCTTATATTGTTGTGAATACCAAGGTGTTAAAGTTGTTTGATATTTGTAGTGAGAAAGCTGTACATTATTATCAAACTATTCCAAAAGTAATCGGTATGATTCCATTTTTTTCTGGCACTATTTAAGGCATATTCGGTTTGGTCTCAAACACTGCTATGTGCACACCCCTATGTACCGGCAGCCACAGCAGACTTAAAACACGAGAAGGTACGTAACAGAGCACACTATATGTTACTTGGCGGTCCAGACTTTCGAGTGAAACCACTATCATTCGCACTCGTCAATGTGCCCAAAAAATCCAAGAACACCTAAGCACTTCTTACGAGTTGTGAATGCGAAAGCGATAATGTTAAATTGAAATCCACTGAGTGGTCCTTCAAGTTTTGCACGTCAAGTAATGTACCATAGAGCTACAAACTGCCCAAGCCAGCAAGCAGCAGCAGCCTGTGGTGCTAACGGCACAAGCCACCGACGTCCTGCGTGACGAGAGACCGCGGAAGTAGCAGCATCCGCCAAGACCGGCAGGCTCGCGCAGCAGCTAAGCCCAGTGGGGGTGAGAGAGACAGAAAGATGCAGACCGCGTGCCTGCTTGCCAGAGCGAGGGTGTCATTTCGCTGCTATAGAAGACAGACGCCGGCCTTTTCACTCAATGGGCGATTTGACACTTGCACATCAATATAGAAACTGTTTGAAATCAAGAGTTTGATGAAAACTCGTCTGGTCGGGATTGCTCATAGTCAAATATTAAATGGCGCCAGCCATAAACAGAAAAGTAGTTGTTTTCTTTGCTTTTTTATGTTTGTGGTTGGCGTCTCTTTTACCTCTTTTGACAGTATAAACTGTTAATTTGCTCAAACCAAACCCTTGGCTTTAGGAGGGCCACATTTCTGTACACTGAATTTTCCAAAATAAAGCATTATTATTATTATTGTTAATACTCATGCATGCTTTTAATAAACAACACTTCATAATCTGCAATTTAGTAACAGGAACTTGAAGTGGTCAACAAGGAGTGATGAAGAAAGGCAGTAGCCAGCGTTCCAAACAAAAGTGTGTGCTCATTTCTATCAGTGCAAGCAACTGCTGTATCTTGATGAGGGGTTTCTGTAGCTAGCTCTCCCCCCCAGCTGTGAGAAGCATTAGTGAGTATCAAAGGAGTGTGGTGAGGGCTAGCTTGGTGAGGGAACTGCAGAGATGTTTCGAAAGAGGACTACGCTGTAGAGAGTGGTCCGGGTTGGTGCAGATGCATCTTGAGCAACGTTGGCAGGCAATGAAAGAAAGAATAAACTACAAAGAAAACGAAAATGATGTTGGATGAATAGAAAGTGTTATAACTCCGTGTTGTGCTTAGTTATCGCTCAAAATTGGAAATAAACAGCAATAGACTGTCAGCAGTTGAAACTTCACATAGAGCCTCCTGCATTTTTTTTTTGCAATGACAGCCCAGCTAGTGACGTGAAAACCGGGGGTCACTGTGAGGGTACCACTTTCTACAGGTTTTCCTGTACTATTTAATCCAAGCACCATTAAAATAATGCAACTGCGAGTCATTTAATGCAAGTGCCAATCAATTTAATCCAAAATACCACTGTATTTATTCCAAATGCCAGCCAATTGAATCCAAATGCCATCGAATTGAATCCAAGCATACAGTCCTTCAAGAACGTTCAAATTTTGCGGCCACCGAAATTAAAAAAAATTATTAGGGGTTATTTTTATTTGAAATAAGAAGACAAGGTTGGGGACCTAGTAGTGTTCCTGCCACATGACTAATTACAACCTTTGGGCGCTTTTCTTCATTGAGTTTTGAGAGTGACTCAGAAGACAAATTCTCGCAGACAAGTTAGCATTGTATCATTAACAGAGTTAGTGATACAAGTGCGATGTCATCTTGGGTATCAACTAAAGCATCAAAGAGGGACTCGGTGATAATCACTAGGCACTGTTAGGCATTGGTTATTAGTGAATAAAAATCACTTTTTCTGCTGCCACTTTTGGTAGCCTTCAATCGATTACGTCATCATCGTCACAATTCAAATGCTCATGAAATTAGCAATGAAATGCAGGATACACTTACAGGGTCAAGTCACTAGTGAGCAGAAGTTACTATGCTCAGTTCAGTGTTATCGCAGTTTAAACACGATAACGTCATGGATATCAAATGAAATGTCATAAAACAAGTTATTCAACCCCGCCTATTAGGAGCATGTGTGGTTAAGTCACTAGTAATTAGAATGACTTATTTTCTCTGATAGTGGCAGCTTTATTTCATGCATCTCATCAATGTTATCAATCAAACTCATAAAATGAGCATTTTTGGTGTCATGCGCTCGGTTCGGTTCTCTCCTATGTTCATGTGCCATAGCATGATGGATATCAAAAGTTATTTAAACGACGAATCAGTTATAATAATCCAAAGATGCTTGGATTGAGTCACTTGTGGTCATGAATCACTATCTTCAGCATGAAAGTGGCAGCTATCATTCATTCATGGCGTCATTGGCATCCATCAAATTGGGATCAAAAGAGTATTTTTGGTATCCTTGTTATGTGATAATGTCAGTTTGTTAGAGATCACTAATAGATAGCAATTCAGTTATGATGTCTTGGAGATGCAAGGTTGTAGTCACTACTGATAACGCATCACTTTGTTCTGCATAACAATGGTAGCCACCATTCGTGCACGTCGTCATTGATATCTATAAAAATCTGAGTGAATGAGCATTTTTTTCTCCTACCCTTGCTGACTCGCAATGCAGAGTGATTCTGTGATCACTAGTCACCCATTCCTAGCACCTTCTAACTATTAAACTTGAATTACCGTTTGAGTAAAAGCACCAAACGGAGCTCATTGCTATAGCGATAAATAATGACTCTGCTTTATTAGTTGGACTTTAGTAGCACAAATAATCCTCATTTAATTACATTTTTGTTAGATACCAGTGACAATGTGCCCAAACGATGGCTACCGCTGTAGTACAGAACAAAGTGATCCGTGATCCCTAGTGACTACACCCTAGCACCTCTGAGTTATCAGAATTGAATCACTGTTTAAATAAACTTTTATTTGGCATCTATGATGCTATGCTGCATAAAAGTACAAGGGCACCAGACTAAGCACATCACTAGTAATCATTTATGCTCGGTGTTATCATTTAATGATACCAAAAATACTCATTTTATGACCGTTTGATACTGTTACGAAGAGGAAGCCTGATGCACAAATGTATTTACAACTATTTACATAGTGAAATCTTAGTGGTCCATTAAACCTTGGTAAACCGTACTTTGCCGGAGCCCGGAAAAAGTACGTACTAAATGGTAGTACTGCATAACTGAAATAGCATGAGAGACAGTGCGATGAAAGGGGAAAAAACATGCAGTATTTATTCACTTCTCGCAACAAAAGTTTATTTTCGTTTGATGAGACGATGGCCAAGTGGCGACGACTGCGGCTTCAAAATTACTGAAGCTGCGAGCCAGCTTTTCAGCCAGTTCCTTCATCATCATCATCATCATCATCATCATCATCATCAGCCTATTTCATGTCCACTGCAGGACGAAGGCTTCTCCCTGCGATCTCCAATTACCCCTATCCTGTGCCAATCGATTCCAACTAGCACCCGCAAATTTCTTAATTTCGTTGCACCACCTAGTCTTCTGCCGTCCTCTACTGCGCTTCCCTTGTTTTGGTACCCATTCTGTCACCTTAATGGCCCATTGGTTATCTTCGTGCACATGCGATGTAGCGCTGCAGAACTCGCGGGGCGCCTTTTTCATTGCGGGGTGCTGTTCCCGTCACGACGACTGCATTCACGAGGCTGACGTAACGCGCAGCTTCTGCCACTGTCAGACCTGAATCACCTGTGCTGTCGCATTCTGTGTTGTCTCATCACTGTCGTTAGGCGACACTTCGGCAACTACAGAGGCAACGATGGTGAAAAATCAAACCTCGTAGCCAACATCTCCTCGCAGCAACTTTTTCGCATTCCAAATGCCACACACCGTAGTTAATGGTAGATACCTGTCCTGTGCCAGCGCCGACTTCTTCGTGCCACGTTCGATAGCACGAACAATGTTCAACTTTTCTTCGATGCTGAGCACCCGGTGTTTTTTATCCGAGCTTCAGCATAACGCGAGCCCTAGCTTGCACGACGCTGCAACGCTCTCTGGCACGGCACCGAAATGATGTTGATGTTGCTGTGGCTTCACTCTCAAACGCACAGGACGCTTGGAGGCCGTTCAGATCTCTGCGGCTTGTTGTTCTGCCGGGCTGCCTGATGGGGACAACGCACCGCTGTGATTGCGTGACGAAAAGTAGAAACACTACGTGTTAACTGATACGTATGCAATAAGCTGGTAAAGCTTATGCGGATACAAAACACATGTTCAATGGCCACTGAGTCATGGATTTGTACTACTTTTAAACCGAAACTACTGTCTAAGTGGGTACGGTTTAATGAGGTTTTACTTTAATCGCACAGGCTGGTACAAAGGTCACAGCTCCAGGAGACAGTCTACTATTTTCTCTTCCTCTTCCTCTTGCACGCACAGTCCTGTCCAAATACGCTGTAACATAACCCCAGGGTGCTGGAGCACCATCCCAGTGTTTCTTGGAATGGTAGCGAACTAGATGGACTGTACGGTTTTAAATGGGACACAGGGACGTCAGTTCGTAACTGGGACGACAATGGTGTCTTCAACAGGGGCAATTTCGTAATTTAATTTACCTAATTGTCGTAATGCCCGGTACATGAAAGCAGTTTTTCAGACAGGCCGATATTGTGACTTGGGAGTCCACAGCAGAACGAGATTTCCGGGAGAGAGCTAAAGGTTCCAGTTGCGACTGCCGTAGCCAGTCTTTTGAGAGCCTGAGCCACTGTAAGTTAAGTCGATCACAGGCAATCTGGCGAGCCATACAAGCCCGACCAGCGGCGTCATGGATGTATTCCATGGTATGTCGCGACACCGAAGGTAGCAAGGTGTCAAAAGCCAGAGTGGGATGGCGACCAAACAAGAAGTAGAAAGGCAAGAAACCCGTGCTATCATGACGTGACGAATTGTACACATATGTCACGTAGGGCGAAGTGCTGTCCCTATTGCGATGGTCTGCTGAAACGTACATAGACAACATCTCTGTAAGGGTGCGACTCAGTCATTCAGCGGTCAGTCCGTTCATTCGTGTGTGATATGTGGTTGCGAGCATGTGTTCAGTGGAGCAGGAATGAAGTATGTCTTCGACAACTTGGTACAGGAAGTAGCGGACACAATCTGTAAGCAGCTGCCTTGGTGCGCCATGGTGAAGAATCACATCTTGAAGTAAAAAGTCTGCTGCATCTGTAGCCCAGCTGGTGAGCAGGGCATGTGTAATGGCATAGCGCGTGAACATGGCATAGTCTGTGGCAAAGGATAATTCACTTGTTTCCTTTTTTGTATGTGGGGAAGGGGCCAAGAAGGTCCATGCCAACACGGAAGAAAGGTTCCGTGGGAATTGTCGATTGGACGAAGGTGGCTAGCAGGTGGCGCACATGGCCTCTTTCGCTCTGGCTGGGGTCTCAAGCAGTAACGTAACGGCACACAGAGCTGTAAAGGCCTGGCCAGAAGAAGCGACGGCGAACTCTGCTGTAAGTGCGGGAGGTGCTAAGGTGTCCGGCAGTGGGTGCGTTGTGTAGCTCAGCAAGAACAGTAGAATGGAGATGACGAGGGACAACTAGCAGTAAATATGGTCCATCGGAACTGATGTTGCGTCGATAAAGAATGTCATCATGGAGCACGAACGTTTTGGTTGAGTGATCTCATTGTCCTGAAGTCAAGCGCTCAATGATCTCAGTAATGATGTCGCAGAAGTCAGAAATGGCCAAAAGGCAAGTGTCGGCATCCTGTTCGTCAGTCAGGAGGATTGACGGGATGACAAGACAAGCAGTTGACGTTCAGATGTAAGCAGCCGGACTTTTGCATAATAACAAAAGAATACTCTTGAAGTCTGAGTGCCCAGTGACCAAGGTGGCCAGTCAGGGCTTTCAGTAACGATAGCTAGCACAAGGCATGGTGGTCAAAATGGAAGGCCAAACAAGTAAGGGTGCAATTTAGCCACTGTCCACACCAGAGAGAGGCACTTGTGCTCGGTGATGGAAAAATTGCGCTCTGAAGGGGACAAGAGGCAACTGGCATAGGGAGTGTTCTGCTTGACTCCATTTTGCTGTTGAGCGAGAACAGCACCTATGCCATGACCACTGGCGACTGTGGGAACTTGAGTTGGTACAGATGGATCAAAGTGGCCAAATATCAGAGGCTTTGTTAATAAGCGGATGAGGGTGTCGAAGCTGTTGGCTTGTTCACAGCCCCCCCCCCCCCCCCCCAAAAAAAAAAACAATGCCCTGTCCTTCTTAAGAAGGTCAGTCAGTGGCTGGGTGATATCCGCAAAATTTTTAACAAACCGACAAAAAAAAGAAGCATAAGCCCACGAAGCTACGCACACCTTTTGCTGAGCAGGGTACAGGAAAGTTCTTGACTGCATGAATCATATCAGAATCAGGATGTATGCCGGCAGCACGGACAAGGTGGCCAGGAACTTTGACTTTGTGTTCAAAATGACACTTGGAAGAGTTCATTTGAAGGCCAGCCTCCCTAAAGACTTCAAGAATAGCAGCCAAGCGACTGAGGTGGTTCTCAAACGTGGGGGAAAATACGATGACATTATCCAGATAACATGAGTAGGTGGACCACTTATGGCCCGATAGCCAAACATTGCGAAGAGGAAGCCTGGTGCACAAATGTATTTACAACTATTTACGTGGGGAAAAAGTGGTAATTGCGCAGGCTGGTACAAAGCTCACAGCTCGAGGAGACAGTCTACCACTTCCTCTTCGTCTTCCTTTTGTGTGCACGGTTCTGTAAAAATGCACCGTAACAATACCAGTGACGATATCCATGATACCATGAATGAAACCTACCAATGTCATACTGAAAATAGTGAGTCATGATCACTAGTGATTCTATCGCACCATCAATGAATGATCACAATGGAACGTCATTTAAATGACTTTTCATTTGATATCCACAACACTATGCTGCATGAAAGTAGGAGAGCACCAAACCGAGCGCATCACTAGTGATCACTAATATCTCAGCATTATCATTTGATAATGATAGCAAAAAAACTTTTTATGACAGTTTGATTAATACCACTGACGACATGCAGGAATGAAAGCTGCAACTCCCAGAGAAAGCAGCCGATTCAAAATCACTAATGACTTAAGCACACCAGTTCTTCGTAGGCATGGTTGATTCTCTCATTTTAGGACATTTCATTTTCTATATGTGACATTATCGTGTTTAGAATAGCGATAACACTGAAGTGAGCATAGCAAGTAACTTAAATCTGCTCACTAGTGACTAGGCCCTATCAGTGAGGTTGTACCATGCAGTTACTGGCTAATTTCATGCGAAATTGAATGGTGTCAGTAAGGACGTTTCCGATCGAAGGCTACTGAAAGCGGTAGTAGAAAAAGTGATTCATATTCACAAGTGACTAAGGTACCCATGCCTAGTGATCATCCTTGAGTTCTTGGTGTTTCGTTCGATAGACATAACAACATGGTACCTGTGTCACAAACTCTCTCAACCATCCAATGCTGACATTTCCTCACACCTTTGTGCGAGAATTTCTGTATTCGGACTTGCTCTCAATACACAAAAAAAAAAAAAAAAAAACTGTGCAAAGGTTCTAATTTGTCACGTTGCAGGAATGCTATTGGTCCCCCACTTTGCTCGCTTATTTGGAATTAGAACATAAACCCCTAACATTTTTACGAAATTTCAGTTCCTTTGAAATTTAAAGGCCCTTGAAGTGTGTTATGCTTGGATTAAATTCACAGGCTTTTGAATTTGGCTGGTGTTTGGATTGCTTGGATTATATTGTATGGCACTTGGTTTAAAATGACTGGCGGTTGGACTAATTTGACTAGCACTTGTAATAAATTAAGTGGGTAAACCTGTAGTAGTTGGTCACACTTTTGGGGGGACATTGTTAGGGTCACGTTAACTATCATTTATCGCACATGATTGCATGCCATGCAATTAGCCGGCATGGACTGGCATGGATCGAGCAGCAGCAGTGCCCAGCTAAAGTTACCCACGCTCTTGCAACAACAGGGGTAAAGTGATTGGGAATGTGGTGCTGCCGCAGTGGACTGCTGGCTCCCATGCATTACAGAGCAACTGGGCAGGCATTGAAAAATACTAGGTAGTATCGAAAAGTTTCAAGACTGGCTCTGTTTTAAGAAAATAATGCATTCATGTGCATTCAAATACTGTGACCTTTGAAGAAATTCTTTTGCACAATGGTGCAGAGAGCTTCCAGCTTTACTTAATAGGGGCAAAATGCAAAAACAGCCATGGGGGGGGGGGGGGGGTACTGTTCATTCGGGGGTGCACATTAAAAAAGTCCAGGTGGTCAAAATTAACTAGAGTTCCCCACTGCTGTGTGCTGCATAATCGTATTGTTACGTAAGAAGACTCAGATGAAAAGCTATATATAAGTATATTTACAACGTAATACACTGCACTTGGCCAAGAGGCAAGAGCCCGTGCTAGCCTCCAATCGTCGTCGTCGTCTTCTTAATGCTCGCCTCTTCGTCATCAGTAATACTATTCCGTAGCACTACCCCCGGCAGCAAAAGCGCCGTCCCGGATCGACTAAAGGCCGGACTCGGAAGCAATGTAGTAGGCCTTGAGCCTACTGACGTGCACGACATCACTAGATGCCAGAGTAGATGACGAGGTTGAGCTCACAGGGGCAATTTCATACGTCACAGGCGTCACCTGGCGCAGCACGCGGTAGGGCCCTGTGTATCGCGAAAGGAGCTTTTGTGAAAGTCCGACGTGACGAGAGGGCGACCACAAGAGCATGAGCGCACCAGGCGAAAACTGTACGTCACGGTGGCGGGCGTTGTACTGACGCTGCTGAGTGGTTTGCGAATCCGTCAGTCGAGCACGGGCAAGCTGGCATGCATGGTCGGCGAGGGCGATGGCGTCGCGCGCATACTCGCTTGTTGAGATCGAAGCAGGAGGAAGTGCCGTGTCAAGGGGCAAGGTCGGTTCGCGACCGTAGAGTAGATAAAAGGGAGAAAATCCGGCGGTGTCGTGCCGGGAAGAATTATCAGGGAAACCGTGACTGTAGGTGCGTTGGTGGGGCTGGAGTCGAAGGCAGCTGGATAGGCGGCCTCAATCTCACGCCGGATGATCTTGGTAATATCGCCAGTGTTGTTGGGACGAGGAGCGTCGGCACAGGAAGATGTCGCTGGGGTGTTGGGCAAACGGGCAAACTGCTGATCGATACGTCGGCTTTTAGCGAGTTCCAGGCGGCGGCGTGCACTCTTTTATAACAGCATCCACCGTCGCGACGTTGTTGAATACGAGCAAGTTGAAAGCGTCATCGGCAATGCCTTTGAGGATGTGGGATACCTTGTCTGACTCAGTCATGTGTGCATCAACTTTGCGGCACAGAGCCAAGACGTCCTGAATGTACGTGACATAGGGCTCTGTTGACGTCTGCACACGGCTGGAAAGCGCCTTCTGCGCGGCAAGTTTGTGACCGTAGGGGTTGCCGAACAAGTGTCGGAGCTTTTGCTTGAGCGAATCCCAACTGGTGAGCTCCTCTTCGTGCGTCCGAAACCAAACTCGAGGTGTGGCACCGAGGTAAAAGACTACGTTGGCGAGCATGATAGTAGGGTCCCACCGGTTATTGCAGCTGACGTGTTCGTACAGGCTGATCCAGTCGTCGACGTCTTCCCCATCTTTGCCCGAGAATACGCCAGGATCACGAGGAGCAGGGAGAGTGATGTTGGTCGTCGAAGTGGCAGCAGGTGTCGGAGGCAGCTGAGTCGAGTTGTCATCGCCGGGAGCCATGAAGCTAGGCTCGACGTACCGTCCACTGCGAAGCTCCGTGACGAGGTACAGGGAACGTCCACCTCCACCAGATATGTTACGTAAGAAGACGCAGATGAAAAGCTATATACGAGTATATTTACAACGTAATACGCCGCACTTGGCCAAGAGGCAACAGCCCGCGCTAGCCTCCAATCGTCGTCGTCGTCTTCTTAATGCTCGCCTCTTCGTCATCGGTAATACTATTCCGTAGCAATATGATGGTTTTGGCATATAAAGCTCCAGAATATGTTTTACCGCATTCCTACCACTTCGCTAATATGTCGTGGAAGCCTTTTTTTCTAGAACGAGTCGAGCATGCTTCAGTGATTCATTCTTTAAGCAGTGTTGTGTCAAATTGGCGACGTTTGAGCTGGGTTTTTAATTTTGGGAGGAGATTGAAATAGGCGGTAGCCAAATCTGACAAGTAGGGTAGAAAATCATGTTGTTTCTGGCAAGAAACTCGCATGTGCAGTGTGATTTGTGATGCTGCATTGTCGTCGTACAGCACCCAGCCCACAGAGAACGAAATATTTGAGAAGACTCAGGGGGGGGGGGGGGGGGGGGGGTTAGGCCGTGAAAGCACAAGCAGATGTGGGTGGCCCGATAACGTCATGGTTGGTCGAGGAGGAAACCATGGCAGCATGCCCTACGTTTCATCTGTCATGCTGCAAAGAAAACTGTTTGCGTATTCTTCTTTTAATGTGACGCAGAAAAATTCCTATCGTCTCATGTATTGCCTCTTTGGAGAGCGCAGCGTGTGCGATTTGCCTTCTCGGTGAGCTGATGCAAGACAGAGGGTGTTCGGCGCCATACCTGACGCCGTGACTTTGTTGATATTTCTCAGCGAGCGCTCTTTCACCTCCTCAATAATTCCTGCTCCGTGACCAAGCCCCTAGTGCACCACTGATTGCACCATTTCCCCCAAATTGTCTCCATCAGTTGCTTTCAAAATTGACATTAAAACTCACTGTTGATAGTCGGACCATTTGGCAAGAATTCCTGGTGCATAATACTGTGAGTACCAAAAAAGACAATGAGCATGCACTTTTTGTCAAGCCTAGCCTTTTTTCAGTCATGGAGATATTCATCTTTTCAAATGCAATGACTCTTGCTTCTCTGCATCATATTCATACATCAGTGTTTTGTCCCTACTGATGTTCCCCTACATGAAAGTGTCATTGGTCAGGTTTCACCCCCACTTATATTGCTTTCTTCGTAAAGTTAAAAACGAAGCTCTAATGTCATAATTTATCCTTGATGGTTAATCAAGCTCAAATTGCAGAAGGGTTCTTGGCTTTTACCGGAAAAAAAAAAGGCTTCAAGAACATATTCGCAAAGTTGCAGGAACACTGAGAGCACTGCATTGCTGTGCAAGAGGACTACATTGACGGTGACAGTGTCTGAATGCACATACTAAATCGCTTTCTTCAAGACAAAGTCATTCTCGAAACTTTTTGATACCACCTTGTATAGGAGCCTGTGCTCCACACTAACAGCAGTGGAGCCAGTTTTCCATACCTTATTCTTTTACAGAAACCTAGAAGATAGAATGTGTAGTATGGTTGTAACTTGTAACTAAAAACATAAATCAAGCCTCTTGGTTCCCCTTATTCTTATAACTCGTGACACAGCCGAGTTAACATGGGAAAGTTTATTGGCTAACTCTCCTCCCCTAAGCGCACATACTACACAATGCCTGCGGTTGAAAGGACGTTGCAGATCTGCCACCATGGCTTCAAGGGGAACTGGCTAATGCGCCCAGGGCTATACAGTATCTTGTATACATGCACAAGTACTCAAGAAAGTGGTCATGGGCGCAGCTCCCACAGTAGCCCAATTGGTACGCATTGCATGCACACAGCAAAGGATGTGCATTTAACACTCGCCTCAGCAAGTTGTTTCTTGTTCACTATTGTTCCATTGTTTAGTACCTGTTTCTAAATGTCAGTTTCCTTTCTTTCTTTATCTGTTGGTCTCATGTGGTTATAATATGTACGAGTTACGTGGGACAGTAATACAGCAGTAATAATGACTGTGAAGGATGTATTGGACATTTTGCGATCAGGTGGGCTGGACCTTTGGCTTCAAGGAAATGGCAGTGTTATGCATACATTCCTTTATGCATCCTTTCTCGACCCAGTCATCCATGCATTTTTCTCCTTCCCTATATGGAATGGCAGGTAATGTACATGTTCACATGTTGGTCTCTCTGCCTCTCCTGTTAAATCATTTTGCTTCGGCTTCTGACTGCTGACACTAACTTCTGTGATGCAGTCACCACGACTGTGATATTTTACTATCACTCACCTGCCTCACTCCCTTCTCTCTCTCTGGGGCCAAGTATATGTAACAGTGCTGGAGCCAGGAATAAACATTATGTTAATGCACTTGTTGCCAATTCAATGGCACTCATGATAATTGCCATTCCAACATGCCTTTTGTCTCAAACTTTATTGACCTCCCGGACATTACTAACTGTGGCTGTTCCTGTCTTGCTGAATAGTTCATGCACAGAAAATAAAAGAATTATGTGTCTGATAGTAAGATCGAACCCTAGTTTCCAGACACAACAGTCCGATGCTCTAATCGTTAGGGCACACACACACACACACACACTTATCTCATGTGCTCACACCCGTCCGTAGTGCCCTGCTTGTGTTGACCTCAGCTGTCTGGTTTCGTTCAACCCATTGCCGTATGCATCATGGACTGAGGCATGCTGGGACAGACACAGACTGGTCGCAATCATTGAGTATTGGCAATGGACAGAATTGTCAACATACATGTCGTATCTAAGTTGATCCCCGCATTAAAGCTCCATTTTTTGTTTACTACAATGTCTTCCCTTGATGAGCCCATAAAATCACTTTGGCCCTTTTTTACATAGATCACTGCGTTAACATCTCAAAGTGTGCATTTGCATAGCCTGCCTCAGTTCTTTTTTTTTTTCACGGATGCGGTATTTATGAAAGCTAAACTGCTTGCCTTTTATTCTACACTGAATAGTGCCAAGAAAACAAATTTGCACAGTTCAAAAGCAGCTTATAGCAATAACAAAGAGTCTTTTGTTCTTGTTCGCTGTTGTTTTCCAGAGGAGCTACACCAGGAAAACAAGAATGTTGTGACACCGGATACCTACCACAACCGACAGCCCTTCTACATGACAACCAGTGACAGACCGGTGGTGTACCCAAAGCCCAGACTGGTTGATTCTCAGCTTCTCAACACTTTGACTGACGGTGATCCAGTGGAACATCTGAAGGCAAAACAAGACCATACTGAGGTTAGTTGCATGGTTCCTGCGATTTCCGAAACATAGAAGCTCTTGCGTCTTTCGACCTTGGTGTTGAAACCTATCTTAATACATTTTGTTGCATTTTGTGGACTATGCGTGTGGGTTATTAAGATCAATGTGTTAGTTTATTTTTCTTCTTGTGTCTGTTCATTTTCTTTTTTAGCCCCTTCTACAATTATGACTCATCTCTGACTTCTTGCTTGCCGGAAAATCCACTAGATGGTGCAGAAAGGCTGTGTGTGCTGCTCGAATGAAAAGTGTTTTGTTTTTCTTCAGTTGTTCCCGAGTCTCTTGCTGTAATGATGTCAAAACAGCATCTGTAAAACCAGCCATTTGTTTCACGTTTCATCATTATCAACTAACTTTGCTACAGAACTGTGAAGCTCTTTGCAGGCAATTTCAATTTGGGGCCCCACTCTGGATCAATTTGCTGCTGCTGGCTTCACCATAGTTTCTTTTATGAGCCATTCAATGAGAACACAAGCTCCCTAAAGCCAACGTGGAAGTAAAAAAATGTAGAGAATAGAGTCCCTAGTCTCACATGGAAGAATTACATAATTTAGACATTTGCTACAGGATAACACTTTTAGCCGGCTTCTCAGTAGCGCATGTTCTTTTTTTGTCTTAATGACAGTCTCACGGCCTTCTGCCTAGCTACCCGTTAAGACACGTCATTCCAGGTCATTATTGTTTTTTTACACATTTGCAAGCCGCATAGCAGTGAGGGTAGGGTATTCACTGACGTTCACGGGCAAGTTTCACTGTGACCCTATTGCAGCAAAATGGATTAGTGAATGGTGGCCAGGAAATGGCACCAACCCCATAAAGTACTCTTGACACTGTCCGTGTCACGCAGCGCAGACACATATGCCACATATGCTTTGACACTTTATATGCAATGGCACTGTACGTGTGACACTGCACATTGTCGTATGTTATGACTAGGGACCGGATGTTTATACACTAGAAATTACTATTGTCCGTGCCTGTAACAGGCACTAAAGCTGATTTTTAAGGCGTATATCGGCACCAGTTACTGTCCATTAATCATGCATAGGCTCAGTTAATAACTTCCGCTGTACATCTGAGGATAAATTATGATTTTCCAAAAAACACAGGTCACTAAACCCCTGTTGCATGTACTTCATTTTATTTTCTGAATAAAACTGAATGACACAAGTTGCGTTGGTTGAAAGATTTATCTGAACTATAGTGTGATTAGACACCAGGGGAAAGCTGTGAAAGCAGTGACAAGCACCATCCCAAGATGTTGGGGTTCCGTGTTGTGCCTTTTTTCACTGAGTAGTAGTTTCTATGGAGAAAAGAAATGCTCAACATGCATTGAAGGTAGCTGCGCATACTTGTACATTGAAACATTTGAGGATCCAATGCCCTTTAAAACTGCAGAATGTTGGCTTGCCAGAACCGTTGGCATTTCTTTCAGTACCGAAAACCCTGGATTTTCATCTGGGGCAGATTGAAGTTGTGAGCTAATTCTACCAGCAACAGATTCATTGCGAATGGTGCTGAACAGTTCCTAAATGTCCAAAATGTGCCCCACACTCGGGGACAAAGTTGCACTTGAAAACTGAGTTTGTGCAGCAAAAATGTACAGGACATGAAGGAACACAAATTTCCACACAGCGCCGATCTACGTTGTTTGTGTTCCTTCATGCACAGTATGTTCATGTTGCACAACCTTGTTTTTTAAGAACAATGTACAAACTAGCCTGTGAGTTAATTCTTTTAGGATTGAGTTGCGCCCAAAAATTTAAATTGTTTGATGATGTCCTCTAAAAAGCTGAAGTGAATGCAAAAGTGCACGAAGTCATCTTCAAGTGTATTGTCGTGTAGAGCAGTTTGAGCCTCATTCAGAACAATGCTCTAGTTTGCTGCAAAGCTGTTAATAACAACCTATACACCGGCAAAGTGTTTCTGTTAATTGCGCTACGAAGCATTAATTACTTTACTAAGCATACTAAGAATTGCACTACATATTAAGCACCAGGTCATGGTTTCCATTCTGAGGACGTGACTGCATTTTAATGGGTACCAAACCTAAAAACGCTCGTTTACTTCAATTCAGGTGCACTTCAAAGAGCCTGAGGTGCTCAGAATTATTCTGGAGCACCCCACTATGGCCTGCCTCACGGCCACATGGTTTTGGCGTGTAAATCCCCACAATTTAACTTTAAAATGCGTCACGGTGGTGAGTTAGGCCAGTCGGTTAGGATTCATTGTAAGATTTCATTAAGATTTCATTGTAGGATTCATTTTAAGGACAAAAAGAAGGTAAAAACTACAACACGGCGCCATGTTGTAGTTTTTGCCTTCCTTTTGCCCTTGTATTGTGTTAGCGCTGTTACGAACCTTACAGTGAATAATTTTAAAATGGCTCCAAACTGTCTGTGACAGTGACAGCACTTCATGGTGCCTGTGCTAATGACAATGGCACATTTCTTTCTATTTGTGCTCCATGTCTTCTCATTTTTACCCAATATTGCGACCAAGTCCCACGGGTAAGGTGCCCGCAACATTCCTAATTTGACGTCTGTCATACCTACCTGCGAACTTTCCAGAATTCTTCATAAAAAGTTATAAATTCATGCTTCTTCTACGTTCTTACAAACATTTTGTTGGTCTTTATGAAAACTAAATGTGTTTGCAACAAAGATTCACCTCATCAATCTTTAATTATGGCCGAATGGTGGAAGGACACCAGAGGGGCACCTGCTTCGGACAAGTTCACCCACTGAAGTTCTATTGTCCACACTGGCACAAACAAATGTTGCTGGGATAGTTGGCTCGTCTCTATTATGGTGTGATATAGGATGGAAAATAAAGTCAAGTAAGACCAAGACGGCTACACTCTGGCAAATGTGGGATTCGTTTGGTGTACCTTGTTTTCTTGCATTAAAATTCTATCTGGATGTGATTTGTGCATGTCAACTGGATGTTGTGTTTGCGCCATGCAGCTTGCACTAACGGATGCTGCGACAGCATGTGCAATGCCTTCATCTCGGGCCAGTCGTTCTCAGAAGTCAACCAAGCCAACCATGGCAATTTACAGGCCACCCGGTGAGTCAGTAACCCCCATCTATCATGTGACTGCGCTACTGGTAGACATCAATTTAATCACGTGAGGCATTAGATCCTTCCACATGCATCTGGGCACGTAGGTGTGTGGTTGCCTAGGAAAATGTTTCATAGAAATATTTTATTGGTTGCTGCAGGTTTCATCCTTTCGGATTGTGAAATCATTAACCTGATACACCTATAAAGCTGATAGAGGTTATTGCTCTATTGTTTTATGCAAGAGACCTGATACACTTATAAACCTGACAGCCTGTATTGGTTTATAAAGTAATAGACCAGATACACTGGTAAAACAGCTTGTATTGGCCTATTGAAATATGAAATAGACCTAATACACTGATGGCCTGTGTTGGTCTATTAGCCTACAAATGAACTGGTGTAGAAGGAGCACTGTGTACCAAAGCGGTGTGTTCTACAAAGGTGCAAGAATAAAGCAAAGCTTTCTGGGCGAGCCCTCCGAAACTTTGCTGATCATGGTGGCTGATGCTGCTTTGCCAAATAGCTCATGCACAGGACGGCACTCGCACAATGGATTGTGGTCTTTATACAGCCCTGCCTTTAACTACCCCTACCAATGATACATACTACCGTACTGTACTACCCTGGTACGGACACGTTCTACGCCATCACACTAATAAAAAGGCGGAGCTGCCTACATTGTGCACATACCAACACAGGATAATGTGCTGCAGATCCGTCAGCATGGGTTTTGGCCAGCAGAATTGGGTGCCATGCTTTTCTTGCTTGGTCAATACCACACTTATTATATCCGATTTTGGCACCTAAAGCCTTAAACTTTTTACATCGTTATGCCTGGAATAAGTTTAGAACTGCCCAGCATCCAAGAGTGCTTGTGTATGCCTTTAGTATAATGGTGGCCATTTCATCCTGTTGTCCTGGCTTAACACAAGTTAATAGAGTAAACATTGAGGAGACTTCTCTCTTAGCTCAGTGTAGAAGGAGCTGCCTAGTGTACCGTATTTATTCAAATCTAGGCCAATAGTTTTTTTCAAATAATCATAGGCCAAACTATAGGGTTGGCTTAGATTCGAGGATTTTAATAAATGTGCCAGTTTGTAATTTTAAATGATAAATATGGTGCGTAGCTAGTGCCATCTAGAGTCTAAAGTATTGCAACTGCTATTAGCTGCACCAGTAGCCAACTGAAGTACATGCGCGACGTTGCTGTATTGACCTGTGTCGTATCGGCATGCTATGGGCGTCCGGCGTAGTCCATAGCGTGGCGTTATCGTAATGGCACCAAACAGGTGATGCCACTATAGTGCCACTTTCAAACAAAAAGTTGTGCTAGCCGCAGAAGCAGCATCAAACGTTCAAGCCTTGCGGGACTTCAGCATCGATGAGGAAAACGTCCTTTGTAGGAGGGGGCAATGGGGGACATTTTTTGCGTGTGCCGCAATGAAGAGATGACATCAATAAGGAAAATAAGCGCGTAGTAACAGAGAGGAGCTGTTCACTGAGATCACACCGCGTTTCGATGCGTGTGGGCCGTGCTGCACTGTCTGTGAATGCATGGGCGCACAGGCGCGAGCTTGCGCGCATTCACAAGCGTGTGTGTGGTCTGGGCTATGGCAATGAGACTAGCAGCAATGATAACATAGAGTGAGCTTGGCATGTTGATATTAAATAAATGCTGTTTGCATTTTGTTAATGTTGTCCTCACTTTTTTGTTCGGCCTACATTCAAGGTTAGTTTTTTTTTTTCCTGGCTTCGGACATTCGGGATCAACTTTGAATTGGGGCTGGCCTAGATTCAAGTAAATACGGCATATTGAGGCATTCATAAAAAATCTTAATAATATAGCATTTAATCAGTGAACAAATAATATGGTGTATTGCAGCATTGTTCAATTAAAATTGTTGTCGGTTTGTTCTACAGCTACTAGATGTGCTACATCTAGTTGGTGCATGAAAAGCTGACGGTAGTCATTCAAAATGCATATAAAATGTAACTCTAAATTTCAGAGTGTCTCTGTGTGAGTGTCTCTGTGTTTTGTGTGCAACCCTAAATATGAATACACTCAGGGTACACTTGGCACTATATTCATGAAGACTTCGGTATGTGTCAGAATGATTTTGCTTGCAGAATTTAATTGTCCTATTTACCATATTCTATTCATGAGCACCTTAGTCTGTGTCAGAATAATTTGCATTGCAGAATTTCATTCTTTTATTTTGCATGGTGCCTTGATACAACCTGAATGTAATTGTTCACTATGCGTAATTGTGTCATTTCATCGTTGCAGCCATTGGGCCAGGAAAGTTCCATCAATATGAAGGTTTATTTTCATGTTGTATGCATGGAAAAAGTTTATACTTCAAATGCTGCTGATCATTACAAGAACTATTGTTATATGTAGTGTGGTTATATTCTATACTTTCACTGTATCTGAAATCCTTTCTTTATGCTGCAAGCCATTACACATACAGCCTTCGTTTCGCTCTCAAGAACAAAATTGCCCAGTGGGTATGTGAAAGAAGGAAGCTATGACGGTTGAAGGAATTGTTAAAGGCAGCAGGTGTAAGGCGATGGTGTTGCGATCTCTACGCAGCAGAGAGTGCATGTATGTTTTGCTGTAAAGTGTGGTACAGAGCAGAGGAGGTCTGACAATCAGCCATGATTTTCCTGAGCTCTTGAGTGGAGAAGCCTCAAAGCATTTTTTCAGAATCATGATCACCCAAGTAGAGAAGTACAACTTGTAAGTTCAAAGCAATCAGCTGCATTGCAAAGCGGTACAAAGCAATGTAAGTTTTTGTATATACAGTATGGTCAACGTTAGGAGTGCATGGACATTTGACACTTTAATTAAATTAGCAAACAAATTCTGCCCTTTTTGATTTGGTCTTTCAATCAATTAGTCACTATTTGTAAATACCAATAGTTTTGTAGTAGATTTTGAATACTTCGTATCGCCAACTGTGTGATAAATTTCGCACTGATAGAAGTGTATGTGAATATTTGAAACTTTTGAATGACAAATCAATGTTCCCATATTCGATTTGGTTCTCAAATGAAATGGTCATTATTCGTGCAAGTCCTCGAGTCTAATAGTCACCATTTGCAAATACGAATATTTCTTGAAAACTTTTCAAAGACCATGTCAAAGAGTGTACACAATCGAACATGAAATTAAAGCAAAAATTCAAATTTTTTTATGCCATTGACGTAGGGAATAACGAGCTAGAGCATGTTGCATCACTTAGCCAGATTTCTCTGGCCACATGAACACTCGCTAAAAGCTATGTGGCACGGCATTCGTCAGTTGGGATTGTTCAGTACCATCTCTAGAAGCAGCACCAGTGTCCTCTCATTGGAAGCGCATTATATCCGAATATGTTTAATTGAAGCATACTTTGTAGAATAGTCTGCCGCAACAATTTGAAGTAGAGAAAAAAAGTATTTTTTGGTTGCCAGCTTTTCTTGCGCTGGCGTGAGGGAAACAACCTATCATGCATGAAACACAAACGTACAAGAGTGTGCAGGTTGCTGTTTCCGCAGACGACACGCATGGTGATCACCACGGTCTACCCAGATATTATTTGGTCCCACTAGGTTACTTGTTTGTTCCCTGAAGTTGGGATCCATGTACTTAATTGTTTCTAATGCTCCTTTTAAGTGTTAAATGAAGCATGCTTTATAAGGTGCAGCATTATCACAGGAACTTCATGTTGTTGTGAAAACCAAGATGTTAAAATTGTTTGATATTAGTGGTGGGGAAGCTGTACATTATTATCAAACTATTCCAAAAGTAATTGATAAGATTCCATTTTTTTCTGCCACTATTTAATGCATATTTGGTTTGATCTCAAACACTGCTATGCGCACACCCCTATGTACCGGCAGCCACAGCAGACTTAAAACACGAGAAGTTACGTACTAGAGCACACTGTATGTCACCCAGGGGGCCAGACTTTCCAGCTAAACCACTATCATTCGCACTCGCCAGTGAGTCTCGAATCCAGCGAAAAAATCAGAGGACACCTAAGCAGTGCTTATGAGTTGTGAATGCGAAAGCGTTAATCTCAAATTGAATGCCGCTGAGCAGTCTTTTGAGTTTTGCGGTGCGAGTAATGTACCCTAGCGCTACGTGCTGCCCAAACCAGCAAGCAGCAGGAGCAGCAGCTTGTGTTGCTGATGACACATGCCACTGACGTCCTGCACAATGAGAGAACTACGAAGCAGCAGCAACCGCCAAGGCCGGCAGGCGCGTGCAGCAGCTATGCCAAGTCGGGGTGAAAGAGAGAGATACAAACCACGTGCCGGCTTCCGAGAGCGAGGGTACCATTCCACTGCTACAGATGACAGACGCCAGCTTTCTTGCTGAATGGGCCATTTGACATTTTTGCATCAATATGTAAGCTGTTTATTTGCTCAAGTCAAACCCGTGTCTTCGACAGGGCCACATTTCTATATGCTGAATTTTCCAAAAAAATCTGGTATCAATATTGTTAACAGTTTATGGGTGCTTTTATTAAACACTTCGTAATCTGCAATGTAGTGATGGGAACTTGCTCACATTGTAAATATGCTAGGATGTGAAGGTCTGTGGTGAAAACAGCAGTTCATTATTCGTAAACTATTAAAAAAGTACTTCTATTTCTTGTGATTTTGGCACTATTCGATTTGGTCTCAAAATTCCTATATCTAGGCTGCTATGGAACGTTAGTTCCTATGTTCAGAAATGTGCCTTAACTTGAACCCCATGCTTGACCTGGTTAAGGTAAACTCGACATGAACACACCGTAGGAAATACAGTGATTATCGTGAGCACTTTCACACCAGGTGTCATCTTGACCAAACTAAGCATGGGCTTCAAGTTAAGATGAGTTTCTGAATAAGGGAGTAAGGCAGGTCAGGAGAATTTCCAACTTGAGCTAAGTACTGCCAGGCTGAGTAAACACTATTTTCCAACACCACTCTTGTGTGCAGTCACGCACTCGCACTGTCACTTGTTACGTGGCTCTTCGTACTGCCTCTTCAGTTCTCCCATCTTCCCAGTAGTCTTTGTATAGTGAATTACACTTAAATTCTGTTGAACCTGTTGGGATGACTCACAAAGAAGATACTACAAATTAGTTTAGTCTTGTGAGGTATTCTTTCCATACTCTAGTTGCATTCATTTGGTACAGAAATGTTGAATATGTCAGCTGAAAACATGAGGATGATGAACTTCCTGCTTTGAATTATCTGTCCCAACGGCAGCACCAACCAAGTATGATGTCACAAGTTTCATTGTATACATTGTTAGGCTACCTTCACTGAAGGCCTTTAGATGCTATTTAAAATAATACTACTTCTGAAAACACAAAGCACATTAATAATTCTTCCTGCAACTTGCTCAGTGTGGGCTAGTGCTTGTGTGTGTAATCCTCTTGCATGTGACAGGTTTCATACGCCTCCTTGAAAACCCTAGAATTTAGAGAAAGAGATCCAGTGGCCCTCAAAACTCCTTGAAAATAAGTACGCTCCTCGAATTTCTTGAAAGGTTGACGTACGTTTGAACATTCGATGTGACAAACTCCGCATAGTGGCGATGCCATGGACACTGTCAGGAAACAATCTTGGGTATTTAATTTGACGAGTGTCGGCAAACCATTGCATTGCGGTGTGTTCACAGCCACCAACAAAAAGGTTCTATAAATTGCTGTTACCATCGTTGAGCTTGACAAAGCTAGGTCAAGCGACCAAGCCATGCCACCATTTTGTTGTTTTTCTGGTTGGTTCATACCGCAGCCGTCATGGCTCCATTTTCAAGCCCTAAGCTCTAAAAATGCCTGGCAGATTATAAGTTTCAGCCATTCGGTTTTAACGTGACAAGTCTCTCAATTTGGTTGATATTGGACACTGCTAACCATCATGCCGGAAGGTGATTGACATCATTACAATAGGAAAGTCAAATTAGAAAAGCCACCTGAAGAGCTTGAAGCATGTGTCCAACTTAGCTGCAAGAAATTGCATCTAAGAAAAAAAGCTATCGCTATTTTTTAGTGTATGTGTATGAATAGAGTTTGTTTCTCCCTCCTTGAATTTTGGCCTTTGGCATCCTTGAAATCTTTTAATACTTCTTCACGGATGGAAGTGCTGCACTTATTATGCCAGCCTGCGCCAATCCATCGAGCTGTGCCAATCTGTGCCAAAATATTAATTTTAAATCAAGTTGCTAAATTCAGCAGGATGTGCTTGTTCAGGGGCAACCACATAGCCCATAGACATGCATTGGCTAGCACTTAGCCCTGCTTCCGTTTCGGCGTTGGTGTCTGGAATGTGGTTGTGTTTGGTGGCATAATTGTGAATAGGCTGCAAGAAAATGAAAACGGTTTTGTGCGATGCAATACATTACGAATGTTTTAACACAATAGCATTGAGGGTCCCGTGTTGCAGAAAATCCGGCGTCAGTGTAGGTGTCAGTGCCAGCACCCACGGCCGAGAAAATCATCCCAAACCACGACTCCCAAACTACGCAGGCCCTCTGCATGGCGCATAGGCATTACTGAATTGAATTTCTCAATGTAAGATACATCAGAAAATTCGTAAAGTATGACTTACACGCAATCTACAGACATGATAGCGATGGATTGTAATGTGAATACACGAGAAAACATAATTCTGTTACAGGGAACTCAAACACAAAGCCTTTTTCCAGCTGCCATTTGAGGTCTGTCTTAGTAGGAGTGATACGACCCCTTGGTTCCTTTCAACACTATAAAAAAATAACGGGAAAGCTCACCTTTGTGTATAGCGTTTGCCGCAAGCATTTCCAGGCAAACATTACTGTTACATAAGCTGCAGTCGCCGGGAGGTGCGAGAAGCTGTCAGAGATCTTTGAGTGCTATCGCGTTCCATTTGAAAGGCGAAGCTTAAGCGTTCACCAATATTTTATACAAGTGTTATGCATTTGTGTACATGCAGACGAGCTAAAGATGATTTGAACTGGTGCTCATTTCATGGGGTGGTCTGGAAGGAAAGCCACGCTGAATGAATAAGGTCATACACTCTGCTTAGCATGTAGCTTATCAGTTTTGTTATATGTTTTAACACTCTATATTATGCCCTATTGGTACTTAGATTTAGATTCACGTTGAAGAACCCTGGGTGTTCGAAATTTCCCCAGTCCTCCACTACGGTATGCCTCATAATCAGAAAGTGGTTTTGGCACGTAAAGCCCCATATTTTAATTTTAACATCTGCGTGAATTATTGGGCAAACGCCATGCATGTGACATTCTAAATCTTATTTTGCACGTGCATCACGCCCGCTTACCGGGATGATAGTGCAGCGTACCGACAAATGACATGCTTGCTTTCATGAAACTTCTTTGTCACAAATATCCAGTGGCAAACGCAATCGTCACTCAAATTTGCATTCTGGCTAGAATGCTTTCTGCCTGGCCACACCACACAAAATCAGGCTCTTGCCGCCACAGAACGCAAACCAAGGATGTAATGTTTCATAGTTAGACAACCTTAGTGGCCAAACTGGTGGTCGTAATTAAACTATCGGTGAAACCGCAAACCTCTGAAATTGCGTTCATGGCAACAATGCTCACGACATGACTTCTGAAGATCGAGCCCAAAAATTTTAATAAACTATTGTTCGGTACACGAAATATCGGTTGCATTTTACACTGGCTTTATGGCGCCTGTGGTGGAACTGTGAATAAGCCTGCATAATCGAGCTTAGTCATAATATTGGTCGATGATGCAGACTGCAAAGCTAGTGAAAATTTTTTATCCCTTCGTATTTTTTTTCTTTTTTTTTCTTCAAAAATATCTTGTAGCTTTTCCGGGGCAAACAATGTGAAATACTGGCAAACGTTCAGTGACCAGTACATCATGTTACACTTATTTGTGCTGTATGCTATTTTGACTGAATCGCTTAGAATTAAAAAATACCAGAGGGCACTACGTGAACCATGTTCACTGTACCTTGATGGGCACAAGTTGTTCATGGTGGCCACTGTGAATATTTCTTGTTCATTGTGCACGAATACGTGTAATTCGCTGAAATTATAAATTTACCTTATCGATGAGATGTCACTGAAAAAGCTGTGAATAACGTTGATAAATGACCGGTAACAGCATTTGAAACAACCTAGGATTGGTGAAGACCTTTTTTTAACAAGAAAGAAAGCCTGTGAAATAAAAAAGAACAGAAAAAAAAAGCCACTGTGACCGTGACAACGCTTCTGTGCACCAAGGATTGCATCAATCTTTACGCAAACGTAGTCAAACAGTGGCACTGGAAACGAGTGGCCATGCCTTTTTGTCGCCACGTGAGCACGTTTTGTGTCGCATCTTCAGTCCCTATCATATGCAAAGTAGTGTGATCTTGTAACGGTTCGCTTTCCAAACCGTTACAAGACCGTGACCCCGATTAGCACATCCGTGATGTAGACAATGCACTGATGATGTTTACGTCTGAGGCCACTTATATTGCTGGTGCGAGGATGGATGCATTGTCACGTGGATTTCAAAAAAGAAAAATTTGCAGGTCTTGTCTTTTTTTTTTTTTTGTCAGAAAAAAAGGACCACACGATACCTAGGTTGCTATATACATTGTTATCTGTCATTTCTTGACGTATTCCACAACCTTTTCGCATTGACACCTTATTGAATAAGTAAGCTAGGTAATGAATGTTAGTTCATGAAAATTAAGTATTAGTTGCTTGTTCAGAATAATGAAAAAAAAAGCACTTACCTAGCATAACATAAGCCTATGAATGGAAAGCCCTCAATTATTTCTTTTTCTTGGGCACATTAAGTTGGCACATCTGGCATGTAATTTTATGGTGGTTTAGAGAAACCTGTATGGGTTTCTTTGTAGCTTGATGCTACACTCATGTGGATGACAATTTTTCCCCCTCATGAATTTCGCTCGCCTTGCAGACTTCCGCAGAACTGATCTGGCGTAACCTAATAGTGTTCTGCAATGTCAAATAAGGAACAGCTTTTCTTTGTATGCCTTTATTTCACTCATATTGACCTTCACCAAGCTGCTCCAAAACGGACAATTCATGCTCCAAATCTGCTTCCAAAAAAAATTTGCTGCTCCTAGAGCTGCTCCAAAGCTTCTTTGGCTGCTTCGATCCCTATTCTTGTATTTGCATCAAATATTCTGTACGAACCCTGAATTGGGAGTGTTTCAATGTTTGTAGCACATACTCTTTAAGCCTTTTGTCACAGAGTGTTCCCAAGTGCATTGTTGTCATGCAGTGTGTTTTATTTCTCGCTTCATTTCAGTGGGCACAGCTTGGAATTTACTTCTATTGTTATGTACCCTTTTAACCTTGTTAATTTTTGTGCAAGAAAAACACACAAAAAGAAAGGAGAAAAGAGACAGAAATTGTGATCCACATCTCAACCACTTAATGCACTTTCATCTCCACATTTCATTCTTTCCATGACTGTGGCCAACTCCCATATGCTCTGGCTACCATTTGGATTGCTGGTCACAGGTGCTAGGCTTGCTGGTAAGTACTTACTCGCTCAGGTCGCATGAGTTAACTATGGCAGCCTAAATGCTGCTGCGAGACTTTTCTGCTATACACTCGAAACCACTTATAACGACATCGATTTTAACAATATATCGGTTATAACAATGAGAAGCTGCTGCACCGTCAGCTTTTGTATTTATTTATTTATTTATTTATTTATTCAAAATACTCACAAGCTCCAAATAGGAGTATGGTAGGAGGGGGGCATGTACAGGCTCGTCCACTGTTAGGGTGAACACTGCTCACCGTGGCCGCGCTCCGCGGGGCGCCAGTGCGTCCGGCGCGGCGGCGCATCGAAGCTAAGCGACGCAGGCGCACACGGACCTGGGGGAGGCGCTTCGCGTCGTCTGCTACTAGGGTGCCTCGATGCGCGCGCTATCTGCTACAGCGCTGGAGCGCGCCGCTCTGGCTTTGCTGTAAAGTACACTTCGCTAGACCCAGGTGACTGAGCGACCGAGGCGGCGTTGCGGGAAGGCGCACTTCACTAACTTGAGCATTTTCCAGCTGGTTCGGTCTACAGCTTGTGAACAACCTGCTTAATCAATATACATTAACAGAAACAAGCCTGTCACCACATAAATCACTTAGCATGTTTTTATAAGTGATGAGGGTAAAAATACGGTCATTTTCTTGCGCTCTTTATTATGCTGGGGCCTAGAGGCGACGCTTGATAGTCGTGTCAGAGACGTCACTCAGCGTGAGGCTGTTCTTAATTTCCCGAACGGTGGAGGTTGGGCTTGCAGCAGCCGCCGCAATAATGGTCATGTATTCAGCTTCAGTGGTCGCTCTTTGCCGGGCTTTACGAGGAGCATTTTTCACAGTTTTCAGTGGCCTTTTTGTCAACTCCGATATAACGCGTTGAGAATAGTTTTGTAGGCACAGATCTACAATGCGTCGTCTTTCTTTTTACGGTACCCGCGACATGGCTAGTTTCCGAAAGTGCACCGGGGAAATAAGATTATGCTGCACTGTTACAGCGTTTTTATCGCCGAAGTACCATGGCAACCAGCGACCGAACAAAATGCAATTCATCATGCAAGTCGACAGAAATGCGTTTAATGGAAACACCTCGGGTGTCTTTCGATTTGACGAGTCATCCCAGAATGTTTAACTCATGAGCGGCCAGTCACTCACTTGAGCAGCCGTTGGCTGCACCGCATCACCATATTGAGCTAAGATGAGGTAGCATGACCTAAGCAAACGAAAAAAAAAAGGGGGGGGGGGGGGGGGCTCGGCGGTAGATCCGGCTGACGCCCATGGTCAGTTAAAAAGTAGACTGGCCCGACCACAGCAATCTGGCTTGGGCCGGGCTTGGGTTTTACACATGTCAAGCCCGTTGGCCGACCACCGGCATGCTGTCCGCAGACGACACCGGGCCGGCCTCATGACCGCCGGTTTAATTATCGTGGCCGCGTTCATCCAACACACTGACCGGCAACTTCCCCACGACGGCAACAGCATCGCTTGTTCGCGACAAGGGTTCCTGTGCCGTATTCATATTTGGGTTTTACCCACTCAGCCTCGCCCCCCCACCCTAACCTCTAAAAAAAAGATAAATCAATTCCTCCTTTTCTCCAAATCTATGCGATGCCCACCACCTATAGTTGAGCAACGCAGAGGCCAAGTGTCGCCTTGGGACGTACACCGCACAATTAACAAATTATTATATGCTAGTATGCATATGACCTATTCCGAGGAAGTACTGAAATGAAATAGAAGCGAATAACGACTTAATTAGCCGGCAAGACGTAATTTAAGCTAGAAAACAGACATGTAGATTATAGATTTTCTACTCCGATTACCTATTCACAACGGACAGAAAAAGCATTCGCACGCGGCGTGCATTGACTCTAAGGAGAAAAAAAAAACAACCAAAAAAACGACGGCGCCACATGTTTTACTTCACCTAATCAATGTAATCAAATAATCGACCGACGATTCCTCTAAATGAGAATATTACTTCTCGCATCAGGTAGCCGTCAAAGGACTGGCACCGCTTCGGTGATTTTACCCAAACTGTGACAACAAAAATGAATTTAGTTTTTTTATAGGATGTAGAAAGATGAAAAGGGAGAGTAAAATTGCCGCCAAATCAGTTGCTATGCCGGGGAGAGCACTGTCCTACATCGCGTAAAGCGCTTTATGCACCCTTACCAGAGACCTTAACGCGTCAATAAGAGAGTCGCTAAGTAGCGGATGTCTCTTCTTGGTTGCTGTCTAAGTAATATTATTGCCCTCCTTAATGGTAAAATCGATGGCAAACATGATGATGCATGATTGAACAATCGCTCTCTAACTTCCTGTGGAATTTATTGCGGGTTTCGGTCGCTTTCTTAGGTCAATTAGGCACATTCGTTCTAGCATCAAGACATGAGCGAAACGGCGCGCTGGGCTGATCACATGATGACTCCAACGAAGAAGGGAGCGGGAAATAGGTTTCTCGGTATGCACTACACGAAGTGCTGTGAGAGTAAAATAAAATGGCCCCATCCTAATAAAGAGCACGAAAAATGACTGTGTTTTTACCCTCATTACTTATTAAACACATGCTAAGAGATTTATGTGGTGAGAAGCTTGTTTCTGTTTATGTATATTGATTAAGCAGGCTGTTCACAAGCTGTAGACCGAACCAGATGGAAAATGGTCTAGTTAGTGAAGTGCGCCTTCCCGCAACGCCGCCTCGGTCGCTCAGTCACCTGGGTCTAGCGAAGTGTACTTTGCAGCAAAGCCAGAGCGGTGCGCTCCGGCGCTGTAGCAGACGACGCGAAGCGCCACCCCCTGGGTCCGGTGCGCCTGCGCCGCTTCGCTTCCATGCGCCGCCGCGCCGGACGCTCTGGCGCCCCGCGGAGCGCGGCCACGGTGAGCCGTGTTCACCCTAAGAGTGGACGAGCCTGTACATAAAATTAAGGACCCAAAAAAAGCAGCTCATGCATCATTATACAATGGGTAACAGTTTCACAGGATGCAGAGAAGTAATGACAAGTATAAAGCTACAAATATAAGGCCAGAAAATTTTTGCACAGTATATGCAATCTCTGAAGGAACATTGAAATGGCAGCTAAAAGGGTGACTAACAAAGTACAAAGCAGTGAATAAAACAGCTAAGAAAACCAGAGCAGTACTTGGTCTTTGAAGATTGCAGAGTCATGAATGGCAACGATGCGATCAGGAAAATCATTCCAGTAGCTTATGGCATGCAGAAGCGCTGATGAATTAAAAGCCATGGTTCGGCCAAATATGCGCCTAAAGCTGTGGCTATTACAAGGACGGCGGGTGTTTCTGTGGTGTTTTCCATGGTGAAATAACTCCCTTACTACAATGCCCCAATGCCGCATTATCGGTTACAACAACAAAGTCTGGCTGCTGGGTGTCCGTGCCGAAAGGTAGTGAAATGTGAATTCCCTAAAAAGAAAAAAGAAAAAGAAAATGAAAAATTTGGGCCGCTGAACGATGGCCCTGACAACCGCCACGCGCTCATCTTCCAGCCCTCTCCGCATGCATCTCTCCCGTTGCCTTTTTGCCCCTCCAAACATGAATGGGCTGTGCCCATAGCTCTGCGCCGTGCCACCCTCTGAAACACGACTGGACTGCGCCAACTGCGCTACTCCCCGATTGCTTGCTGGCTCCTCATTCAGTGCAGTTCTGCAAACAGCTTAATCCTTTGCGTTCGTCTTTGTTAGTTGCATTAAAATCGTTCCTGGCCACGTGGTTTCTCAGCCTCTTGACTCGCCACCGAAACTGAACATGGCTGATCTGCCCACTGATCATCGGCAATGCACAACATTGCCGGTGAAAATAAAGTGCACGGCTATGGATTTGTAAACTAAGTGCTTCTAACTGATGAGGTGATCGTCGCGAACATGCTTGCATCACATAGTGACGGTGATGGTGAGGATCATCATTTATTATTCCCTTAAAGGCCCCTGCTTGGGGTATATTTTAACGGGGGGGGGAGGGGGGGGTAGTACATTTACAGAATACACAAAAATTCGTCTACCAATTGAGCTACCACGGCCCCGTTTCCCCATCCACTTTCTTGGGTATTTATGTTTACTAGTAGAACCCTGGGAGTGTTAGCCAGCGCCACCACTCACAGACCTTGGCGGCGGACGTGGAACTGCCGCAGGCGTCACGAGAATGTGATCTTTTGGGGTGAAGGCGACTGTGGCAGTTCCATGTCCGCCGCCAAGGCCCATGCCCATTTCCTTTTCTTTATTTCAACTAAGATGTCATTTACCCACGTTTGTTCCCTCACCCAATCAGCTCTCTTCTTATCCCTTAATGTTAGACACATCATTCTTCTTTCCATGGCTCATTGCTTCATCCTCAATTTCAGTAGGACCCTTCTCGTAAGCCTCCAGGTTTGTGCCCGTGCGTGAGTACCGGTAACACACAGCTGTTCTACACTTTTCTCTTGAGGGATAATGGCAACCTGCTGTTCATGATCTGAGAATGCCTGCCAAACGCACCCCAGCCCATTCTTATTCTTATTATTTCAGTCTCATTATCCGGATCCGCGGATCCTGGATATATATTTATACACACACACACTCACACACACTCAGTCAAACCCACTTGTAACAATATTCAAGAGGACAATTTTATTGTTTTCATTGTTTTCAATTTCATTTAAGGCCTTATATGTATCTTAGTAATTTTAGAATTCATCCACTGGTATTTACAGATATATCTTACGTGTAGGCCTCTATACAGCCTTTATTTTAAGTCATAGTCCTAAACTCACAGTTTTACTAAACCATAACACGTCCTGGCGCTCTTTGGGCTTAGGTGTCCTTGCGCCAATAAACTTCAATCATCAATCAGTCAATCATTGTTATAACCTATAATCATTATAACCGTGTTGCGTGAAAAAAAAAATCAATATGGCAGATGGCGTAGCTGTTTCGAGAAAATTATAATGGTGGGGAGGCCAGTTCTCCCCCCCACCACTTTCTTGCATCCGGCTTCTGATTGTGTTGACTCATTTAACTGTTTAACTCTGGTTCCTGCGTGCTCCAATTACGTGTTGTTAACAAGCCACGGCTGTCGGCGTTCAAGAGAGGCACTGCTATAACAGCAAAGAGGGGTCACGGGCGGCGAGTGACATGGCAAGTAAAAGGCACCTTTTAAAAAATGCAGAAAGGTTGCTGAGGCAGCATTTCAGCTTGAGAAATCCAGAAGAAATGCTGCGACGTGATCGCCACAAGCATCTCGCCATGTACTTCCCACCAACTTGCACGAGAAAACCGCATATCTGTCAGCCTTGCTTGCTTCACGTGAAGGTTGCCCACATCTCTCTCCGAGGCATCCACGTAGTGAAGCGGAAAGTCCCTCGTGAAAACAAGCCCACGAGGGACTGCATCATCTACTGGATTTCCTGTGGGGACAATGTTGAGGCAGCCTGTCCTACTGCGTCAGCACTGCCATCATGGCCGTCACTGTCACTATCCGATACAAGCACATTCGCGACGATCACATCATCGGTTGGAAGCAATTCGTTTCCAAATCTCTAGCAGTGCGCCTTCTTTTCACCGGCAAGGTCGTGCATTGCCAATGATCAGCGAGTGGATCAGCCGTCTTCCATTTTTGTGCCAAGTCAAACGAGGCTGAGAAACGAAAGTGGCGAGGAACAACTTCGACGCAACGAACAAAGATAAACACGAGTGACTTAATCTATTAGCAGAATTGTGCAGACTGAGGGCCATAGAATAAAGAACCAGGTGTGAGGGCCCCACCATGGAGATGGCCCAGTAAGCAATCTGGGAGCAGCACCGGCAGCGCAGTTGGGCCAGTTCATTCGTGTTTCAGAGGGTGGTGCAGTGCAGAGCTATGGGCACAGCCCATTTGTGTTCGGAGGGGTGTAAGTGTGACAGGAGAGATGCGCACGAGACTGGCGTGCATGTCTCGTGGAGAGATTCACGTGGCAGCAGTTGCGGTGGCGGGCGATCATGCAGCGACCCGCATTTCACTTTTTTCTTTTTTCTTTTCAAGGATTTCACATTCCATTACCTTTCGTCACGAAAACCCAGCAGCCAGACTTCATCATTATAACCACTAATGCAGCACGGGGACATTACAATAAGTGGGTTATTTCCCCATAAAAACATATAAAAGTTGATGGTGCAGCAGCTTCTCATTGTTGTAACCGATGTATTGTTAAAACCGATATTGTTATAACTGGGTTCAACTGTGCATATAATAATATATATATATCTCCACACTGAGGTGCGGACTCTCATAGCAGTCAGCAGCAACCACCATGCCAAGAACAGGAGGGGGCGAAAGCTTCACTTTAATATGTACAGAGCGTGCCTGCAAAGTAATGCAATTATTTTTTTCAAGGCACTCTATTGGTCCCAGTGCACTCAGACTTGTTAGGTTAGGGGACACTGCATAGCTCAGTCTGCTCCGAGCTCCGGGAGTGTAAGGATCACTGTCTTCGTGAATCTCCAGATAGTGCTATCACGACACGCAATGAACTCAGCTGAACAAAGGTATGCAATGAAGTTCTGTGCTAAACACAACGAAAGTCCTGCCGACAGCTACCAAATGATTCAACAAGCCTAGGGAGGCTATGTTTTGTCATATTCTCAAGTTTCGAGATGGTTGAAGTCGTTTAGGGATGGCCAGGAAGATGTAGATGAGGAATTTCACTCTGTATAACTGCCAACCAGCAAATGTGGCGAAAATGCGTCTCATATGTCCATGATGTTTTGAACACCAACTGCCGAATGAGTGTACACATGATAGCAGAAACTCAATATCCTAAAAATCACTGAACAACATCATTAGCTACAAGCTGGTCATCAAACTGCTGACTTATGACCACGAGAACAGCCAAGTGATGATTGAATGTGAACTTTTGCGATGTGTGCAAATTGAACTTCATTTTTTGGACAATGCAATTACCAGTGACGAAGCAGGAGTATTTGAGTATTAACAAGTCAAAAGTGAAAACCATGCTAATTGTCATTTTTAATGCCAAGGGTGGGGCTAACAAAGAATTCATGCCCCAAGGGCAGACAGTCAACACTGACAGCTACCTGTTTGGTGAACGTGAATGTGCTCGAGAGATTAAGAAAAGAAAGCTCAAAAGGAGATTGCCGATACCTGGCAGTTGCACCACGATGATGGTCCCAGCCACACACCTCTCTGCAAATTGAGGAGTTCCTGGGCAAGTACAACTTGGCAATGCTGCCCCCCCACAGTGCTGACCTGGCTCCAACGGACTTTTTCCTGTCCTGAGAATTAAATCTGGCCTGAAAGGAGTCTGTTTTGAGACCATTGAAGCAATCCAAACCACCATGACACATGAGGTTCCCGTTGATGCCTTCCAGGATGCGTATAGTACTTTGCAGAGTTTCTGGCAAAAATGTGTAGATACCAAAGGGGACTACTTCAAAGAATTTTAGACATCTGTAATGATATCTTGAACGAAAATTTTTTTACTGATATGATTGCATTACTTTCTTGACACACCCTGTGTATAAATGTCACCGTAAAGAGCAGAATATTAATGTTTTCTGCTTGAGCAAGGTTTCTCCCATTGATCCCCAGTCATTTCTCAAGTGTTGGCCGACTTTATTTTGGGCCTGTAAATTTTGTTATCTGATAATACTCAAGCAAATCTTTTGACAGCATTTCCGTTCCTTTACTATCCATTTTGTTACTCTCAAAGGTAAAAAAAAAAGACCAATTAACTGTAACGCTAGAAAATAGCAACAGTGCACGTAGCTGCACTCCAAGCACCATAGGCTGCACTGAAATGGTTGTCTCACATACCTAGCTGAATGGTTCCTTGCCATTCCTGGGGGGTGGTAAAATACCATATACTAGTGAAAAGTTTGCTGCGCCTTACTTCCACTTCTGATGTGTTTTCACCCAGCATTTATCCCACTGTGATGCCGTGCACTTTTCACATGCATCAGCAGCAGCAGCTAGAAAGACCTGTCATGCCACAAATCTATAATTTGAAAACACATGAAATGGTGAATGCAGAATACACAGGCCATAAATCTGCATCGTGTTTTCAAAACAGTTCACAGCTTCTGCTGCCGTAGACCTGGTTCAGGCATTGGGCTTATTGAGCACAATGTGAGAAACACTGTAATGTTAAATGAGGGCTGTAGAGGTACTTAAAGATGTACTGACAAGACATTTTCAACTTTTAATCTTTTTCTTGCATTCATTTGAAGCGCTCATCTCCAAACCCTAGGAAAAATTCCTGCAAGCCTCAGAGTGACTAAAATAATCAACCATAAAAAAACTTTCTGCAAACGAGTTTCTGCAGAGGCGTGTTTAATTGGGCTGTTTGGTACATTACGGAACTTGAGGAAATGGCATTAAAAACAGGACGATAACGAGAGGAGACAAACACAGCGCTGTGTTGGTCTCCTCTTGTTGTCATCCTGTTTTTAGTGTTGTTCTTTTTCTTTTTATTAAGGAACAGGCTTCTGTTTTGTTTCTCAGGAATTTTATGTGTCAGTAGGCTGGAGTCAGTCATGTGGGAACAGAATGTTCAGACATTAGAGTGTATTGGCTATTTAGTGAATTACATGTGCCAGACAATCTGCAGCATTTTTTCAGGGCACTCTAAAGTGCAATTGTATATAGCCACTGAAATGCACTAGCGAACTCTTGCTGTTGCAGACTCTACAATGCCTTCAAACTGAGTCAATTCAAACCAAAACCTCGCACTTTGAGCAGGAGCTTTGCTCTTGAGTTCAACAGAACGCCTATTTGCCATCTGCGATTTACACCACCAAAAAGGACAGTAGACAAGGAAAGAGTGGGAGGTGACACAGGCGCTGTCTTTCAACTGAAGGTCTATTGAAAACATGTGCGGGTTAATTATATAAGCTCAGAAAAGACAAATTGAGTCAGTTGGATGACGAAATCAGCTGAGCCACATTGGCGTGGTGCAGATATGTGTTATATTAAAAATCAAACTCCTGTTTAGTTGGAGCAATATATGGCTGGCTCACACAAGACTGCGCTGGAGTTAGCTTTTCTAGATGACGGGTAAATGCACCTCGCTTGACCATTGATTTTGTCACCCCACTTTTGGCAGTCTCATCTTGTTTTTTGTGAGCTTGTATATCTAATCAACACGTTATCAATAAGCCTTCAGTTAGGAGACAGTGCGGTCATTCCTACTTCTTCCTCGCCTTTGTCTCTTTTGCTCTGTTACAACTCACCTAGTATTCGATTCTTATGCTTGCCATGATCGACAATGCTAGAGTCCCTTTACTGCGATGGAGACAGCTGCATTCTCAGTTATGGTAAAGTGTGCTGTCTGCCTAGAATGTACATGCAGTTTGCTTGTGGACACTGGTAGTAAGTCGCATCCTGTGGTGTGGCGGCCCAGTGTTGCAACACTGCTCATGAGGTGTAGCCTGGTGTGTGTTGTATTGGGCTGAATGACTTATGCATTGTGAGCATTGCACCCTTCTGTAAAACTGCCTTCCACTTTATCAGCTTTCCCAGTCATGGTCTGGCTAAAGCTGGCTGCTCAGCACTCTTGTAACGAGCATATCAAGGCAAATCATGAACATTTTATCAAAGCTGTTCGTGCAAAGTCTACTGTTTGAAGACTGTGTTTAAGAGGACTGTTTTCTCATTAAATTTATTTGTTAGACATAAACTGCATGCCACACATGAGGGAGAGAGAGCTAGCAAACTATTCATAAATTTTTGCCGGGGTATCTTAGTATACACATAATTGTAACTTCGCCCATGCACACAGATACATTTGACCAGCTGCATACAAACCAAGAAGAGCATATGAGTCGTTCTCATTGTAAGCCTGTTTTGTGTCTAGTGGAGGCCTACGAAAGCCCTTTCCCAGCGATCTCCAGTTACCCCTGTCTTGCGCCAGCTGGCTCCATCCTATTCCTATGAATTTCCCAATGGCATCACACCACCTTATTAATCCTCTGGTGCTCTCAGCTGTGTTTCCTTTTTCTTTGCACATATTCTGTTTCCCTAACAGACCATTGGTCATAGAGCATCAGCTGTTTGTATTTACTTTCTAATCAGTGCTGCAAACCTTCCTGTCTCTTAATATGATCTCTGTCATTTCCTTTTGCATCGGTCGTGCGATCCATGCCGCATGTGCAAGCTTAATTAAGATTCTGCAGTCAAATGCTATGGTAATGCTGCCGCTTCACAAATTTTTTAACATTTTAACAGCTTTGAAATAAAAAGGGAAGGCTGCAGCAGCCTACTCTTATCAGTATGACAATACTAAACTATACTTGAATGTTTCTCTTGTTGATAAAATAATTGGCTTGAACTTTAGAGATGCCACTGTAAATACAGGTTTTTAGAATTTCACTATTATGTCCCGCCTTTAGCACACGATAGGTTGGTTGCAAAAGGGTACACAGGAAGACGGGTTTGAAGTGGTCTACAAAAAGTGATGAAAGGCTACAGCAAGCGTTTCGACAAAAGTGCACATTTCTTTCGGCACAAACAAGCCCTGTTCCTTGGTGAGGGGTTTCTGTAACTTGCTCTCCCCAGGTGTGAGAAGCATCAGTGAGTATCAAAGGAGTGTGGTGAGGGCTAGCTTGGTGAGGGAACTGCAGAGATGTTTCAAAAGAGGACTTTGCTGCAGAGAGTAGTCCGGGTTGATGCAGATGCATCTTGAGCAACGTTGGTAAGCAATGACAGGAAGACTTAACTGCAAAGAAAACAAAATAGCATTGCATGTGAGCAAGTGTTCTAAATCCAGTGAGCTTAGTTTTACCTCAAAATTGGAAATAAGCAGCAATAGACTGTTGGTAGTTGAGACTCCACACGCGGCCTCCTGTATTTTTTTTCAATGCCAGCCCAGCTAGTGACACAAGAACTGAGGGTCACTGAGAGGGTGCCACTTTCTAGTAACTAGTGACATTTTACGGGGGCATTGTTAGGGTCACGTCTACTATCTTTTATTGCACATGATTGCACGCCATGCAGTTAGCCAGCACAGACTGGCATGGAGCAGCAGCAGTGCCCAGCTAAAATTTCCTGTGCTCTCACGAAAACAGGGGTCATCAAGTGATCAGGAATGTGGTGCTGCCGCAGTGGACTGCTCACTCCCATGCATTGCAGAGTAACCGGGCAGGCTTTGAAAAATAATACGTAGTATCGAAAAGTTTCAAGACTGGCTCTGTTTGAAGAAAATAATTCATTTACGTGCATTCAAACACTGACGTTTGAAATAATTTCCTTGTGCAGTATTGCAGTGCTTCCAGCATTCCTTAATGGGGGTGAAATACAAAAACAGTTGTGTACTGTTCATTGGGCACACGTTAAAAACCTCAGGTGGTCAAAAGTAATAAGTCTCCCACTACTGCGTGCCCCATTATCATATCGTTTTGGCATATAAAGCCCCAGAATTTAATTTTTTTTCCAGCATTCCTGGCACTTGACGAATATGTGCTAGAAGTCTTTTTTTTTGAGTCGAGCATCCTAGAGTGATTCAATCTTTAAGTTGTATTCTGTCAAAATGGCGACGTTTGAGCTGGGTTTTTAACATTGCGAAGAGATTGAAATAAGCAGGAGCCAGATCTGACAAGTAGGGTAGGAACCATGTGTTTTCTGACGAGAAACTTGCATGTGCGGAGTGATTTGTGATGGTGCATTGTTGTCGTACAGCATCGAGCCCTTTGTGCACCCCAGATTGGGCTGTGTCCCCTAAACTGCCTCCCTCAGATACCTTCAAAACTGACAGTAAAACTCTCTCTTTATAGTCGGGCCATTTGAGATGAATTCCTGGTGGATAGTACTGAAAGTACCAAAGACAACAATGAGCATGCACTTTTTCCCGAGCTGTGGACATCCCTAGCCTCTATTCAGTTGCGGAGACATTTTTTCCAATGCAATGACTCTTGCTGTTTCTGTGTGTCATATACCCGTACACCTAAATTTTGTCCCTACTGATGGTCCTCTGCATGAAAGGGTCATTCATCAGGTTTCACCCCCAATTATTTTGCTTTGTTACAAAGTTCTAAGGTCATCATTTATACACAATTGCTTAAATCAGGCACGAATTGCAGGTTTCTCAGCTTGTACAGTGAAATCCTGTTAGAGTGAACCTCACATTAACGATTTTTTCAAATTAACGAACATTTCGAAAATCCCCCACCAAGCAAATCTTTCACTACAACGAAGTTCAGAATACCAAATTTTTCAGAATAATGCACCGAATTTCATCGTCATCGTATTTTAATAACGCTTCACAACAACGAATTTCAAACGTAAGAATCTGCTTGCAACGGCACAAACGATGACAAATGCTTCGTATGTGCCACTACCATCATCATCAGTATGCCTGCCTATATTTCTCTATGCTCCTGCCCTTTTTTAAACGTGCATTTGCCCTATCGGAATCGCCTGCACTTGCAATTGCGCCTCGCCGGCCTTCGCCGTCTTTGTTCCGTCAACCGAATACCTCGGTACGTTTGTCAGAGGGCTGTTTTGCTCGCTTTAAACGTTAGACATTCGTTTCTATGTTCGCAATGAGCTCTGGAAGTAGCACTAAAAAAAGCGGAGGCAATTCTCTTTGAAAGAAAAGGCGGATATTGTTTCTCAAGTGGACGCTGGAATTGACATTGTAAAGGTGTGGGGGATTGCACCATTTCTTTAACTAAACATGCATTCATTTCCGAATACTCCATGCTTTTTTTATACATTAACGCATTTGCGGACGTGTTCCCAGCAAAGGTAGGCGACTGTTTTTGTTGCATTTATGATTTTCCATGAAAATAAGATTTTTTTCAATATTACAATTTTTCAAAATAACGAACAATTTTAGTGGTCCCTTGAGATTCGTTGTAATGAGATTTGACTGTACCGGAAAAAAAACTTCTAGGAGATATTTGCAAAGTTGTAGGAATGCTGAGAGCACTGTATTGCTGTTCAAGGGGACTACATCGAAGATGACAGTGTCTAAGTGCACATAAAGAAATCACTTTCTTCAAGACAGAATCATTCTCAAAACTTTTTGATACCATCTTGTATAGGAGTCTATGCTTTACACTATCAGCAGTGGCGCTGACTTGCCATACCTGATTCTATTACAGAAACCTAGAAGATCGAATGTGCAGTGTGGTTGTAGCGAGCCTCTTGGTTCCGCTTATTCCTGTAACTCATTACCTAGCCGAGGTAACATGGGAAAGTTTATTGGCTAACTGTCCTCCCCTAAGCGCGCATACTACACAATTCCTGTGGTTGAAAGGATGTTACAGATCTGCCACCATGGCTTCACGGGGAACTGGCTAATGCGCCCAGGGCTATATCTGTACACATGCATAAGTACTCAAACAAGTGGTTATGGGCGCAGCTCCCACAGTAGCCCAGTTGCTACGCATTGCACGCACACAGCAGAGGATGTGCGTTTAACACTCGCCTCAGCAAGTTGTTTCTTGTTCACTTTTGTTCCATTCTTTAGTACCTGTTTCTAAATGTCAGTTTCCTTTGTTTCATTATCTGTTGGTTTCATGTGGGTGTAATATGTTATGGTGCACCGGTTATGTGGGACAGTACTACAGCAGCAATAACGGCTGTTAAGGATGTATTGGACATCTTCTAATCAGGCGGCCTAGGCTTTCAGTTTTAAGGAAATGGCAGTGTTATGCATACTTTCCTTTATGCACTCTTTCTTGACCCAGTCATCATGCATTTCTTCCCCTCCCCTGTACAAAGTGGCAGGTAATACACATATTCTCATGCTGGTCTCTCTGCCTGTCCTGTTAATAAATCATTTTGCTTTGGTCTCTGACACCTGATACTAACTTCTGCAATTCAGTCACTGCAACTGCAATGTTTTACTATCACTCACCTGCCTTTGTTGACCTCCCGGACATTACTAACTGTGGCTGTTGCTGTCTTGCTGAATAGCTCATGCACAGAAAATAAAATAATTATGTGTCTAATAGTAAGATTGAACCTTAGTTTCCAGGCACAACAGTCCGATGCTCTAATCTTTAGGCCACAATCACATGTATACTTATCTCATGCCAATGCAGAATGGTGTTTGGCCACCATTGGCATGTGTGGCCCACACCAGTTTGCATTAGGCCAAGAATGCAGCATTGAAATGGGCTAAGACTAATAGTCAACCTTACCACCGTTTTTTGCGTCTTAATTGCTTCTCTTTGCACACACCTCTCCTCACCAGTCCATAGTGCCCTGTTTGTGTTGACCTCAGCAGTATGGTTTCGGTCAACCCATCGCTGCATGCATCGTGGACTGAGGCATGCTGGGACAGACACAGACTGGTAGTAACAGGGTTGCCAGATTGGGCTATTAATAGCCAAATTGGGCTACTTTTTGTCAGTGTTGGTGTCAGAATTTTTCCTTTGGCTATGTGGCTATTTTTGGGCTATATCTTTTTCCTGTATAAAAAAAAGTAAAAATAGTTAAGCACCAATGAAAAGCACGCTGGAATCAAAATGCAGATGACAGCAGGTTAAAGAAATTGAGCGCGTTTACTACAAGATCAAAATTTGCTAATTATATTTTAGAGAACACATATGCATGTCAAAAGGTCAAGAATCGCGGCCTTTTGATAATTTTAATATAAGTAGGCTGGCCTCGGGAATCCGCGCACTAACGCTACCCGGGCGCGCCTGCAAACTATTGCCGCCTCCACATGTGAGCTTTCGGCATCCTACATTTTAACCATGAGATGCTTTTAGCTCCTGTTGACGGTGTGCCGCGGGTGACCTCGGCGCCATAACAGAGGGAGAACACCAAGCTGAACCTAACCGAAAGTTGCCGAATTTTCTGCCTGCCGCATGGCGCCTATGTGGCAATTTGCTTGGACCTTTCCTGCCCAAATTGCCCCTGCTCCAAAGCCAACGCATAACATATCTCTTCCGTTGCCCCACAGCCACCACAGCCATCCGTTCCCTACACAACTCCAAACCCCCTCCTGTCTTTGCTATCACTACCCGTATCAAATGCCACCATCGAACGAGTGTTCAGCCAGGTCTCGCTCATCAAAACTGACCTTCGAAATAGAATGTCAAACGAAACATTGGTAGCGCTCCTCCACGTGTAGTTTGCCCTGGCCAGGAACGAAGGCTGCTGCAAGGATTTTAAACCGAGCCACAAATTTTTGTCCCGTTTCAGCTCTGACATTTTGTACGGACCAAGCAGTTTCACTTCGCAATAAGCTCGTGATGCTTAATCATAGCATACTTTTTAAATGTCTATATATCGTACTAACTTTTGTACCAATTGCCATCTATTGTGTTAGACTTTGTCTTGTAAATTTTTGTAGTCTTTCGTTTAGTTCATTGTGTGGTGTTAAGCGAAATTATCATGAGCTGTAAGTAATACTAATACTGAACACCTGAATGCATGCCATTGCTTAGCGTGTTTATTGCGCGGTGCTATTTGTCAGTTCTTTACGTAATTTATTAATGCTCTTGGAAAAATAAAACAGTGCACTTGCAATGAGGACTGCATTTGCCTTATCATGAATTTGCCAGCATGCCTGCGTTTCTGCACTTCTTGCGCTTGTGCAGCATCTGTTTTCCGTGCCACATGGCCGTGACAATGAACGCGGAGGTCATGCGTGGTCATGCGTGGAAAAACTAATATGTAGGTATTCTGGCCGAGAATAATTCAGTACGCTTAAGAAATGACTTCCCAAAAAGAGAAAGCTTTTTGGCTACTTTTGGGCTCACCAAAAGTTTCACTTTTGGCTACATTTGGGCTACTGCGGAGGCCAATTTGCCTACTTGTGGTTGGAGCGATCTGGAAACCCTGGGTGGCAATCATCGAATACTGGCAGTAGGCAGAATCTCAACATACATGTTGTGTCCAAGCTTATCCCTGCATTGAAGCTCTATTTTTGAGTTACTACAGAGTCTTCCCTCGATAAGCATATGAAATTACTTTGGTTCTTTTTTACGTATATCACTGCATTAATCTCAAAGTGTGCATTTTCATAACCTGCCTCAATTCTTTTTTTTCATGGTAGTGGTATTTGTGAAAGCTAGGCTGCATGTTTTTATTGTGCACTGAATCAAGAGATCAAATTTGTACAGTTCGAAATCAACTAATAGCCATAACAAAGACTTTCACTGTTCTTGTTTGCTGTTGTTTTCCAGAGATGCTGCGCAAGCAAAGCGAGAATGCTGGGGCATCGGATACCGACCACAACGAGCAACAGCCCTTCAGCACCACGACCAGTGACAGCCAGGTGGTGTATCCAAAGCCAAGATTGGTTGATTCTCGGCTACTCAACACTTCAACCAACTGTGGTCCAGTGGCACATCCAAAGCCAGGAAAAGACCATTCTGAGGTTAGTTGCACAGTTCCTGTGATTTCTGAAACGTAGATATTGCCTCTGTCCATGCATCTTGATGTCGAAACCTATCTTAGTACTGTTGAACCTCGATATGACAAAGTAGGTAAAATTGGCAATTTGCTTGGTTACATTGAAATTTTGCTGCGTTAAAATTTGACCCTTTATGCAAATAAATACAGTCGCCGATCAATTTTTCTTATGCAAAAAGGTACCGCAGAATTTTCTGAATTATCGGGCAATCGAAAAACACCAATTTGAATGAGAAAATAATTCATTTTGATAAATTCGAGACTCGGCGACGAATGATACAGTTTCATGCCACGTACTTCGAAGATATCTTCACATAGACGGTACGAATTAAGCGAAGCCAGCCATGCTTTCGCGTGCACTCCACCCCTCGCGGCTGATAGTGTCGCTGGCACTGGGACGACGCTATCATGAAAAGCACCGGCAGCGGGGAGCGAATGCTTCGTCTGCCTCTTGCTCCAACGGGTCACCAAAACTTTAGATTACGCAACCTTCAATACTTAATGCACAGGAAGATAGCTTACATGATGCCGCACCCTCCCAACACGTGCACTTTTTGAACACGCGAGAGATTACCTCTAAAGCTGGATGCGCGGCGGCATATGCGCTTAGCCGTGCTTACAGCCGTGTGCAGCCATGGCCAAAACGCGCGTCAGAAATCATGACGTGCACCAGCCGCCCCTGCCCCACCCCATGCATGTGTTTGATTGCGTTACCGCGAGCTAGCTCCCTTCCCCCTCTTTCCCTTTGCTCGTGCAGCGAGGCGGCACTCATGCATGATGCCACAACTTTTATTTCTCATCGTCACACACTTCCACTCACACTAAAGTACAAAGTGCACTGGGCACTATAGGATGCCATCACACTTGGACTTTATACGGAACATGATATGGCTTCAATTCAGCGGTCGCTCTCGTCACGCCACGCGTGATTTGAGAGGTGCATTTGCAATCAATCGCTTGTAATTCAATAATCTGACCATCTACATCCACGAAAGTTTCCATTTATTGTGTCGGTCGGCATTCCTTTGCTGTGAAGCAATTTATTTTGTTATATTGAGGTTCTAATTACATGGTGTCCTACGAACAAGAGGTTATGAAAAGTTAAATACTTCATTATATCGAGAATTTCATTATATTGAAGTTTGTTATATCGAGGTGAACGATGACTGACCGCCGAGCAGCTGTGCTCGTCGGTGTTTATTTGGTGCGGTGACCACTGAGCCTGGCAGGCCACTGTGCCTAGTATGCCAACGAAAGTTATGCCAGAGGGGGTGTCACATGCTCGTTACACCCCTTACCCCCAGTTCGTTTGTTTGATACAAGCAAAATACATCCAGGCTCTATGTAAAATAAGATCATGCGTGGTCGAAACTCTGCCACCGTCCCAGCTGGGTTGAGGGCCCCTGTTATCCAGGCGAATAACGGTCTGGCAGCCTCTGCGGTTGAGTACTTTGCCTGGGTACCGGTGTTGATGGGCCAGGCGTGGCAACGCTGGGTGCTGCCTTAGCCAGCCTCGCTCCGTCCGGAGGGTCCGCAGTGGCCGGCCTTGCAAGTGGCGTAAGGCCGACCATTTCCACATGACGTGAGGCCCGCTGATGCTTCTGGCAGACTTCTCAGCTTTGCACCATATGTCCTGGTCCAGGCCAGGCCACCAAATGTTGGACCGGGCCGCCAGCTTCGTCTTTTCCACACCAGGATGACCCGCATGCAGCAACTGCAGGACCCTGGATCGGAGACTTTGTGGGAGCACCACCCTGGAACCCCACAATAGGCAGCTCTGCTGCAGGGTCATCTCGGCGACCTTGTGGCTATAGGCCCACTGAACCAACTCCTCCCCTTGGGCTACCACCTTGATCACCTGAGACAGGACTGGGTCCTGGCTGGTCGCCTGTCACACTGCAGATCTGGAGAGTGCATCCGGGTATGCTTGCTCCAGCATGAACACTTCAGCAGGCTCTCGAACAGCAGCAGGCACCTCTGGCAGGGGCAGGCAGCTCAGGGCATCAGCAGTCCCAGGTCCTTTTTCAGACGGTAGACCATGTGGTAGCTGTAGGCTGCCAGCTTCAAGGCCCCGCATACCACTCGAGGTGATGCCTGCATGAGAACCGCCTTGTCAGGCCCTAGCAGCCCCAACAGCAGCTTGTAGTCCGTGACTGCCTAGAACTTCTGACCCCACAGGTACCGGTGAAAGCGCTCGACCCTGAACATGACGGCCAGGCCTTCCTTGTCCAGCTGGCTGTAGCGTTGCTCTGCAGCATGAAGCCGACGAGAAGCAAATGACACAGGGTGTTCCTGGCTATCCTGGTCTCGGTGCACCAGGACGGCTCCCACGCCATACGGCGATGCATCTACAGTCAGGATGGCAGGTTTGACCGGATCAAAGTGTGCCAGCACTGGAGCCTTGGTGATTAACTCCTTGCTGCTCTGGAAGGCCATGTCCTGGTCCTTCTTCCAGACCCACTGCTGACCATCTCGAAGCAGAAGATGGCGTGGTTTTAGGTGCGCCGACAGATTCGGCAGGAAACTTCTGTAGAAGCTGATGAGGCTGAGGTAGCTCTGAAGCTCCTTCTTGTTCTGGGGCTTAGGTGCCTTGAGCACAGCATCAACTTTGCCGGGAGCCAAGGCTAGACCGGCCTGGGAAATGACGTGTCCCAGGTACTCAACACTGGGGGCCAGAAAAATGCACTTTTCCAGCTTGAACTTGAGACCGGCATCCTGCAGTCGTGCTAGGACGTTGTGCAGGTTCTGCAGGTGATCCCTGTCATCGGTCCCGGTAACCAGGATGGCATCCAAGTACGTTGCCAATCCTCATGCCCCTGAAGTGGCTGCCCACCTCCCTCTGAAAAATGGCTGGGGCTGAGGCCACACCAAACGGTAAGCACATGTACTGAAAGAGCGCCAAAGTTATCGATATTGTGACATACTTCCGGGAAGCATCCTGGAGCACCAGCTGCTGGTAGGCATTTCTGAGGTCTAACTTCATGAACTTGTGTTCCCCGGGCAACGTGGATCAGACATCTTCAATTCGGTGCAGCGGGTACTTCTTGACGGTGGCGACACGGTTGATGGTAACCTTAAAATCCACGCAGATCCTGACACTCCTGTCTCGCTTGAGGACAGGTACGGGAATGGCCCATTCAAATGTCTTGACAGGTACCAGGATGCCCTCTCGCTGTAACCGTTGCAGCTCCTGGGTGACCCCGTCCTACAGGTTGAACGGCAGTGGGTGAGGCTTGAAAAAATGAGGCCGGGCTCCCTCAGGTACATAGATGCCAGCTGTTGTGCTAGCAGATGTGCCCACCCCTGGCTGGAACAGTGACTCAAACTCGGTCAGGAGGCTGGGGACATCTTTCACCACATGCAGGCTGGCGTCCTGGTGCTCCGGCAGATGAACGCCCAGTGCATGAATCCATTTTCGGCCTAGCAGGGTTGGCGACGGCCCCATGGTTAAGTAAAGGGGAAAGACTGCCTCCCTGTCACCAAAGTGAACACTGACCTGGGCCTGACCCTGGACCTGGGAGAGCTGCCCGGAGTAGCTGCGCAGTATCACGCCCAAAGCCTCGACGGACACACCGGGGAAGGTACGCTTGGAACAGTTTCCCGGGCATGACCGACACACTGGCCCGTGTCCAGCTTTATGGAAATGGGGTGCCTGCAGACTTCGACGGTCAGCATGTAGGGTGGCACAGACAATGGAACAAGGCCTGTGTGCCACATGTCGAAAATCGGTGGGCCCTCGGCCTCGACGTGGAGCCTGGTCATGGAGCAACTTGAGCCTGCTGCCGCATGTCTCCGCCGCGTGCCCTTGCGACGGCTACCCTGGCTGCTGCTGCTTCTGCTGCTGCCGCCGCCACCGCCGTTTGTCCTTCCACCTCGGCATACCCGCGCCAGGTGCCCAGTTTTTCCATACATGAAGCATTGTGCTTGGGAGAACTGGCATTGTGAGGGGGAGTGCCTACCACCACAGTGACTGCAGGTACTGCCCTTTGCCACCAACTTGTTGATCACTGCTTCAGCCGACGGTGAGCTGGCTGCACGTGCAATCTCGCCAGCGTCCTTGACTGCAGCTTCCATCACCAGCGCTGCCTTCACACCGTCATCCAGCAAGGGGTCGGGTAGCTCCAGGATTTCCGTCTGCATGGCAGAGTTGTTTATACCGCAGATGAAACGATCCCAGAGCAGCAAGTCCAGCTGGTCCCCAAAGGTGCAGGCATTCGCTAACCCTCGTAGCACAATAACAAACTGCCCGAGGGTCTCCCCTTCCCGGCGGTTCTGGTTGCTGAAGCAGAACCGCTCCGTTAGTGTGGACGGCGCCGGGTTGAAATGCGAGCGCAGTATGGTGAGCAGCTCACTCAGTGTCTTAACATGCGGTGGGGCCGGCTTAAGGAGGTCGAGCAGGAGACTGAAGACATGGGTCCCGCAGCTGGCCAGGAAAATGTCCAGATGTTTGGCCTCGGCCGTGTCATTTGACAGGACGAACACGTGAATATCATATTAAATGAATGTGCTTATTGCACCATTTACTCAACTCAACTCAACTGCCACTTCCTCCTTAGTGTCTGGTCCAAACGGAAGTGTCCCCGATGTATGCCTAAACATGGGCTGTCATTCCCTGCTTTGTCTGCTCCTTTTGTACGAGAGATACATTGCAACCATATCCATATTTATGCTCAATCACTCTCAATGACTTGACCGGAGCCATCATCTTCCCGGCGAGAGCCACCAATGTCGGATTACAGTCGTCCCACCTGTTGACATCTATAGTTGCAGAACTTGCAGCCTTCCGTCCTGACGTTCATTTCATTGTAGCTAAGACAAAAAAAAATAGTCCGTATTTCTGCCATTAAAAGTCAGCACTGCAGTTTCTACTATCAGCACTGCGAAGCAGACCCATAGAAACAACTTATATGTGTGGTAAGGGAATGGCTTCAGATTTTGACTCGCATCGTGTCACTTTTCAGTGACTTCCAGGCGCCTGTGGTGTTATAGTTAAATCACGTTTCCTGTAGCATTCAGCAACAAGCGAGCCATTGCTGACACCTTGGTGTCAGTCACTGAGACCCTCATCAAAGAGGTAAAAGCCAACCCGGCAGCCACTTGTACAATAATACACGTCCCAGTTGGCGCCCTGTGGCTATGCCTTACGTACATGGGGTGTCCGAGCACCTAAAAAGTGTGGCAAACAAGTGCTATGTAGGTGTTGTTTTCAGCACCACTAAAGCTTGCAAGAATGTGCAGGCTGGTAAACAACGCTGGGAGTCACAGTATGTGCACCAAAGAGCATGTCACCCACTTTGTTACCTGTGATGTGGGGTTGGTATACAAGATTCCACTTCCCTGGGGAAAGTGCTATACTGGACAAATAGGCAGGTGCCTGAATGACTGGATTAGGGAGCACCGGAACGCTGTAAACACTCTAGGAGGCACTGGCCACTTGGCTTACCAGTGCTGCAGATGCACTCGTAAATGCTCCCCATGTTTTCATAACATGCAAGTGCTCGGACAGTTCACCGGGCAGTTAGATGGAATATTCAAGGCATTTTGCATTTCAAAAGCTGCTGATGAATGTGTAAGCTCTTCATCACTGGCACTCACTGATAAATCAGTGTTGTACCTCAAGAAGAACCTGGTGTATGCTTTGTAACAACTTGTGGGCGCTTATCGGCTTCGTTCTGCATTTGGTTGTCTCCTACTTCGCACATTCGTTTATGGGTCTGTCTGTGCAATTATTTGAACATACAGTGGCCTCGTTGTATGTTTTTCTGAATAAAGCTTGTCAGCTGAAGTCTAGCGCTCTGTCCTGTCCCGCCTTTTTTTCGTAGTCTTGTTCGCACTAGTAACGATGTCACAGCAAATACCTGTGGTGGCTGCCATGGTGACGAGATTCTTGATAACACATTCTTGACAACTGTCCAGAACATCATGTACTGAGATGATTGCTCACGACTGTGCTAGCTAGTATATCATACCACTTTTGGAATGGATAATTTTGGAATGGCAACGCCACCTGCCATTGCTGCAGAGCGCGATGATGGTATTGTTGCATTTTGTCACAGTGACAGACTTGTACAAACAGTTTCCATGCTGATTGTTATGTGCACCAATCGCATGGCTTATGTGTTCGTGGTGCCCGCCTCATTCGGTTTCCTCATCTTTTAGATGTATCTTCCCCCGCCTTCACCTCCAGTGTAGGGCGTGAGTGATATTTAGTTTTGGCTGACCTCTTTGCGTCTCCCTTTCCTTTGTCTTTATTTCTTTCATGTCCTTAAATAAGCAGTTAACAGTAGCACTTTTCTCGTGTCCTTTTATTGTGTAGTGTGTGCAGTTGGGTTTTGCTTATTTCAATTCTGCACTAACTGCGCTTACAGGAGGTTCTCTTATATATTTCAGTATATGAGTTCTGGAGCTCCTGATTGTTTCTAAACTTTTAGTGTGAGTGTTGATGTTAACGTTCGGTCTAGCGTTTTCAACAACAGTTAGAGGGTCACTAGGGAGCAACAGTAAAATCACTTTAGACTGGTGAAGTGGTTTTTACAAAATTCATTTTGTTCATTTGGGAGCAAATGTTGGCTAATTATTACTGGAGAAAATGAGGCTCAGATTTTCCTTTAATCAAATTTTGGCCTTTCAAATTCGGCACTGGTACACTGGTGCAATGTTGTCAGGATTGGGGGCTCAATCCCATCGCTCGTGGTCCGTTGTCAAGATTGGAGTCCGGCATGAATTTGAAGGTAGCTGGCCCATGCCGTCGTCCAACTTATACACGCTGAGGACGTTGATGAAGGGAAGAACTGCTTCTCATCGAGAACGAGGAATATGGGTTTATTTACAATATTTATATCAGTCTAACATGACTGCTTCAGAAAAAGAGTGTCAGTCCAACATGACTGCTCAAGAGAAGTGTGTCGAGCATCCGCACAACAGCCGTTTTTAAACACTCGGTCCGCCGGCGATTCTAGGTGACGCGAACATTCGTTTACTCATTGTAAATTTGCCGCCGCCCCGCAGAACAGTTTACGCACACAAAGGCACACACATTCCGATGTCCGGAGCCGACGTCTGAGGGGAGCCGTTCCAGGAAACTCGGAGCCAATGGTGGGTAGCTCGTTGTCTTGCGTCCCGATCGGGGCATGGGAAGCAACAAAAAACGGCTTTCCCGCGGCAGCTTGCTCATGCGTAGCAGATCAGGTCCCCTCTGGAGAGCTCCGGCACCATAGTTCGCCCACCGAACTCGTTTCGTCACAACGGCGATGGGGCTGGTGGATGGAGGCGGTTTTCAGCACAAAGCCCGCTTCTTCGAACGCAGCCTAGCTGCAGCGACGGAGAGTGGGGGATGCGCGTCTTGTCCCCCAGTCATAATTGGGTGGCAATTTTGCCTTGCAGCTCGCCATTCTTAACAGCGCCTCCATGGCCCGAAAAATCTCGACTGTCTAGCGCTGACAACCGCTAGGCAGGAAGAGAACGGCTGGTGGTCAGGGGGGGGATTGATGTCTTGGCTCGCAGTGACCACTTGTGTATTGATGTCACCGCCCCAAAACATCCAACAAGGACAGGCAACTGCAAAATGAACCCCACAACACGGCTCTGCGCCGAGATGACGTGTATTGGCTCTCACTTTCGACCCGCTAGGCTTCAATAAAAAATACATAAGTGCAGAAACAAAAAAAAATGCTGCATTTCGCTATGCCAATTTTTGAAGCAAATTCCTGCTGACAAATTCAGCAATCATGGAGGGAATCCTGCTAAATGAGAGGGGTTCTTCTTCACTTAAAGAAAAATTAACACTAGTAACCCTCAAATTTAGGCGGGACCCTCAAACGCAGAATTCAAATTAGCCTGCTTAATCCATCCGCATTGCTATGCAACTTTCCCTTCTTATATTTAACGGAGAAGTTGTACTCTTGGAGAGTGAGGCTCCATCGGAGCAAGCGGCCATTTTTGTGTGACATTTGATTGAGCCACGTCAGAGGACAGTGGTCGGTCTCGAAGATGAACTTCGCTCCACACAAGTAACACGACAACTTCTGTGCGGCCCAAACCAAACAAGCGCATTCTTTCTCTGAAGCGCTGTAGGCTTCCTCTCTTACATTTAGTTTACGGCTGGCATAGAGGATAGGATGCTCCTCGTTATCGTCGCCGACCTGACTAAGTACCACGCCCATACCTCCGTCGCTTGCGTCGCATTGTACTATGAATTCCTTTGTGTAGTCTGGCGCGCGAAGCACAGGGCGAGAAACCAATAGCGTTTTCAAACTTTGGAAAGCGTTCTCTTTGTCCTTATCCCAGTGTACGTTACTCAGTGCTCCCTTTCGGAGGGCGTCCGTTAATGGACTTGCCATTTGCGAGTAATTCGGAATGTACCGTTGATAGTACCCCACAAGTCCCAAAAATGAACGAAGGTCCGTTTTCGTGCGTGGCTGAGAAAATTTCCAATTGTAGCTATTTTCAGCTCAGCCGGCCGTCTCATGCCCTGACCGACAACATGGCCCAGATAAGCAACCTGCGAACAACCAAACCTGCACTTTTCCGCTTTCATCGTTAAGCCGGCTTCCTTCAACCGTGAGAACACCTGTTTGAGGTGCGATACGTGTTGTTCCCAGCTGTCCGAAAAAATTGCTACATCATCAAGATAGGGCAAGGCGAACTTCTGCAAGTCTTTTAGGACAATATCCATTAATTTAGAGAAGCTAAAGGGCGCGTTCTTCAGCCCGAAGCTGAGTGCGAGAGGGCGAAAAGTGCCTACAGGTGAGATGAATGCGGCATAGCGGCTGGCACTTTCTGAAAGGGGAACTTGCCAGTACCCCCGCACGAGATCTATAGTTGAAATGTATTTAGCAGCGCTAACTCTTTCAATTCGTTCCTCAATGTTGGGTATCGGGTAGAGCTGATCCCTAGTGATGGCATTTAACTTCCTGTAGTCAACACACGGACGAGGGTCCTTGTTAGGGGTTTCTACCAGTATTAGCGGTGACGTGTAGTCACTCTCAGCGGGCTCAATAACTCCCAACTCTAGCATGCGCTGTATCTCTGCCTCCATAATCTCTCTCTGTCTTGGAGACACCCTGTAAGGCTTTGATCTTACGGGTTCGGTTGATGTCAGCTCTATTTCATGCGTTATTAGTTCGGTTCTACCCGGCCGATCGCTGAATCTGTCGAGATATTCCCTTAACACCTCTTTTAGCTCATCTAGCTGCTCGGGTCTTAGAGCGTGCGAGCTTACAGGATGTTTTACTACTTCTTCTATGCCGATTTCAGAGCTGGAGGTCGCCCTATACTCCTTAAACTTGGTACTAGTGCCATCCTGCTCTTTTATGGTATAGGTAACGACTCCGCTCCCCTCTATATATGGCTTGATCAAATTGCAGTGATATATCCTCACTTCCTTCCTGCGACCGGGCATTTTCAGAGCATAGTTAGTATCTGAAAGTTTGTGCAACACTTTAACGGGCCCGTCCCAGTGAACTTCAAGCTTGTTCTTTCTTGAAGGTTTGAGGATCATTACCTGGTCTCCGGCGTTAAACGTACGAAGCCTCGCATTCTTGTCGTAATAGAATTTGGCGTTCTTTTGAGCTACTCCCATGTTCTTTCCGACTAGTTCTTGGGTTGCGCTTAGCCGTTCCAGCAATTTTAGCACGTATTCAACCACTGTTGGACTCTCCCCTCTTTCCTCCCACATCTCTCTTAACATTCTCAGTGGAGAACGGAGTGTCCTCCCATACACTAGTTCTGCTGGTGAGAACCCTGTCGCTTCATGTGGAACCGTTCGCAAAGCAAACAAAGTTGCCGGCAGACAGTTCTCCCAGTCCTCCTTATGCTCGTAACAGAGCGCACGCAAAACTCGCTTAAGCACCGAATGCCACCTCTCTACACTGTTTGACTGAGGGTGATAGACAGAACTGTGTATTAACTTTGCCCCGCACTTTTGCAAGAATGTGGAAGTCAGTGCGCTCGTGAATACTGACCCTTGATCTGCCTGAATTTCGGCTGGAAACCCAACTCGTGCAAACACTGTCAAAAGCGCGTCTACTACTTCGGTGGAACTGAGCTCTTTCAAAGGGATTGCTTCTGGAAACTTGGTAGCCGGACACAGCATGGTAAACAAGTACCTGTAGCCCGATTTTGTTTTTGGAAGAGGCCCTACCGTGTCTATTACAAGTCGTCTGAAAGGCCCTGTTATTAAGGGCACTACCTTCAGTGGAGCTTTCCATGCCTCTCCTGGTTTACCAGAACACTGGCAGGCGTCGCATGATCTTACAAAGTTTTCTAAGTCTTTGAAACAGCCAGGCTAGTAGTATTCCATAAGCAATCTTTCCTTTGATTTGTTTATGCCTAGGTGGCCGGACCACCCATTTCCATGACAGAGACTCAAAAGGTCCTCCCTATGCTTAGTAGGTACGACTAACTGATCTAAAATCCTACCCTTTCGATCTCTGTAGTGCCGATACAACAAACCTCCTCTCTTATGTATCGTCACGTTGCGCCTAGCAATGCCTTCTTTAGCTGTGTCATGTAATTTAGCTAAGCTCTCATCATTCTTTTGCTCAGCTGCCAGTGACTCTTTATCCACACGTAAGAGCTGATCAAAGTTCTTTGAGGCCGGTGATAATAACGACCCTGTCTCGCTTGCGAGTGCATCAGCGGGCTCTTCCTGCAGGGGTGAACTTTGACACCCTGGTGATACGCTCACATTGAGCTGGTCAGCTGGCAGGCTCTCCTCAACTGTTCTTTTGTCCCTCGGGCCTAGCTCGGATTCGGGTATTGAAGTTATCCCCTTTTCTGCTTCCGCTGGAGGAGCTTGTGCATTTTCAGCCGAAAGCGCCGCGATCTTACGAGCTTGGCCTCGGGTCAATGCTTGTACTATGCCCTCTCCCAGTTTGAGCCCTTTGTCACGCAGTAACTGATTCGAACGATTCGAAAAGATGTAAGGATACTGCAGTGACAAAAATTTGGAAACTGCAGCCTCAGTCTCTAGCTCCCCGAATGGTCCATTGATTTTGACTTTGGCTATGGGCAGACACACGCTGTGTTCTTCTACAACCTGTTTTATCCATGCTACTTCTCCGGTGAAGTCATCTACCGTCACGTAAGATGGATGGACAATGTCCATCGTGGCGGCACTGTCTCTTAGCACTCGGCATGGTTTTCCATTAACTTGCAGGTCGTGAAGATGAGAATATGGAATATTTCCATATTCTCATCTTTTTCCTCCACGTAGGAGAAAACTACGCTAGGCTTCCCGCAGTTTACAGCTATATGTCCCAGTTTGTGGCATTTGTAACAGCGAATTGGTCTAAAAGACTCGAATTTTCTTTTCTGTTCTTTTTGTGCGGTTTCCTCGTTAAGTTTCTCCTCGCTCTTTCTTGCGGGCTTTTCCGCCATGTCTACAGGCTCCGATCGTCTAGTCTGCGCACCCCTTTTGAACGGAAATGGTTTCCGCGGTCCATTTCGACCGTCCAAGTTTCCTTCCTCGGCGTTCAACTTTCTACGGGTTGCGTACTCTTCGGCTAATTCGGGCGCCCTTTCCACAGTGTTTACATTCCCTTTGTCTTGCACCCACAGTTTCACAGCTTGGGGGATGGTTTTGTAAAACTGCTCTAGACACATGCATTCAATGATCATGTCTCTGTTGTCGTACGCTTCCGCGCTTTTAAGCCACTCGACTAGGTTGGCCTTTAAGCTATATGCAAACTCTGGATATCCCTCGCTATCTTTCTTGCCTGTGCTCCTAAACCTTTGCCGAAAAGCTTCGGCTGAAAGGCGGTATTTCTTCAGGAGACTAGCCTTAACTTTTGCATAATCATATGCATCCTGTGCACTCAATCTGGCGATTACTTCCGCCGCCTCGCACGGCAACATAAACAGCAACCGCTGTGGCCATGTACTCGGGCCGAAGTTCATCTTTTCGCAAGTCCTTTCAAAATTGCTTAGGAACAAGCCTATGTCAATCCCGACCTCAAATGGCTTTAATAGCCTGTCCATGCGGTACGATTCTGCCTCACTTGATCGTCCCAGAGCACCTTCACTTCCTTGAGACAACGCCAAACGTTTGCTTTCAAGTTCAAGTTGCATTTTTCTTAACTCGCGATCTTTATCGCGTTCCTCTCTCTCTCGGTTTTCTTTGTCCCGTTCTTCTCTTTCTCTTTCCCATTTCTCTCTCTTTTTGAGAAGTTCCAATCCCATTTCAATATCTTCCTCACTGGCCTGATTGGAAATTAGCTCCAATAATTCCGACTTTAGCATTTCCTTGCGCACGTCTAGGCCAAGTTCCTCACCCACAATCAACAATTCGTCTCTCAGCAGTGTCCTTAACTCCATGATTGCTGCTTTACTGCTTTACTGCCTTGATTCTGCTCTCTAAATCTAGCTAGGAAAACACAACCTAGCTAACACTCAACAATCTAGCTTCCCTACAGTTCTAAACAGAACAACCACAAAATGAAGCCTAGAGAGTCAAAGCAAGAACCAAGCACTCACCGCAGTCACAGCACCACGTCGCAAAGTCCATCTCACCGCTGTCAGCCAGTTGTCAGGATTGAGGGCTCAATCCCATCGCTCGTGGTCCGTTGTCAAGATTGGAGTCCGGCATGAATTCGAAGGTAGCTGTCCCATGCCGTCGTCCAACTTATACACGCTGAGGACGTTGATGAAGGGAAGAACTGCTTCTCATCGAGAACGAGGAATATGGGTTTATTTACAATATTTATATCAGTCCAACATGACTGCTCAAGAGAAGTGTGTCGAGCATCCGCACAACAGCCATTTTTAAACACTCGGTCTGCCGGCGATACAAGGTGACGCGAACGTTCGTTTACTCATTGTAAATTCGCCGCCGCCCCGCAGAACAGTTTACGCACACAAAGGCACACATGCTCCGATGTCCGGAGCCGACGTCTGAGGGGAGCCGTTCCGGGAAACTCGGAGCCAATGGTGGGTAGCTCGTTGTCTTGCGTCCCGATCGGGGCATGGGAAGCAACAAAAAACGGCTTTCCCGCGGCAGCTTGCTCATGCGTAGCAGATCAGGTCCCCGCTGGAGAGCTCCGGCACCATAGTTCGCCCACCGAACTCGTTTCGTCACAACGGCGATGGGGCTGGTGGATGGAGGCGGTTTTCAGCACAAAGCCCGCTTCTTCGAACGCAGCCTTGCTGCAGCGACGGAGAGTGGGGGATGCGCGTCTTGTCCCCCAGTCATAATTGGGTGGCAATTTTGCCTTGCAGCTCGCCATTCTTAACAATGTAAAGAATATTGGACTGCTTTTTCTATTTTGGCTATTTTAGAGCAGGAAAAGTTCTTGGAACTTGCTAGCTTCTCTTTGATTATTGAGAGTTAGGCAATTGACTAGGCCTGAGTAAATGTAGTCAAAATCACAGATGTTACAGCAATGTTTTTCAATGTGGAAATCAACCTAAAAAATAGTGGTGCCCAATTTGTCTTTCATTGTTGCATTTCTTCTGCTGTACAAAGCCTCCACTTACTGTGGTATAGAGAGGCCACGTTGCTATTGTAGCAGTGCACTTCTCAGACTCAACTGAAAGGGATGCTAAGGAGAGAACACTATATCAGTTTAGGCTCATATAGTATGTTTTCAAAACTAAATTTACGTATTGATTTTGTGGTAATACGTTGATTGCTTGAATAGGAAACAAAACGAAACTTCCATTTTCAAAATTTTGAGCTGAAACTCCAGTACTGGTGCAGCGGTCTGTCGTCACGGAGTTCATATTGTCTTTCTGTATTTGGGCCATTGTGGCATTGTGAAACTTCTCAAAACTGGCAAACTTTATTCTTTGACTCCTTCAGAATTACAATGTACTTCATCTTCACTGAAAAAGGAATCGGCTAGACCTGATGAAAGCTGGTTGAAGTCTGTGGCATCACAGTGCGCTGGTGCAGAAACCTAAAGGGGGTGACACCACCCGTCTTTCATTCTCGCATCTGTTCTCGCTTATCAAGCATCCTCGCGGTCATATAGTAGAAGTTGCTTATTCGGTGCGCTGTAGAAGGGTTTAATTCGCTAATATGTAACTCGTGCTCTTAGCATGCCTTTAACCTTCCTGTTTAGTTAATTGTACTGTTAATCAACCAGCACTTCAATGAGCTGTTCCTGCACAGGTTCCGAATGATGTGCCAGCTTCACTGGCACTGTGCTGTGCATCTGATGAACCAGAGCCCATTGGCAACCGCCCGCAGTCGCACAGTGGTCACAAGCAAGATGAAGACCGTCGTCATGGCGACCTGATTGCGCAGGCAATGTCTGGTGAGTGAATGGTGGCGAGCAGGGTTGTCACTCTTTGGCTCGTTACTGTCGTCAGCCTAATTTATGTTCACTGCAGGTTGAAAACATCTCTCAGTGATCTTCAATTCTGTCTTTAATCGACTAGTTCCATCCCCTGCCTGCAAATTTTCTAATTTTATCACAACACCTAATTCTCAGCCCTCCTTAACTGCGTTTCACTTCTCTTGGGACCCAATCTTGTGCTTTAATATGCCACTGGTTATCTCATCTATGCGTTACATAATCTGCCTTAATTTGATTTCTTCCTGCTAATCTCAGCTAAAGTATAGGCTACCGCTGTCTGATTTCTAAGCCACACCACTGTCTTCCTCTCTTTTAGCATTGCACCTAACATATTTTGTTCCATTGTTCGTTGTGCTGTCTTTACCTTCTTCCTGTGTTCGGCTACTTTACACCAAGTTGCATACTTTTGAGACCTCTTAGCTAAAATAATTTTTGTGCTCTTTACTACCTAGCTACGCTTTGACTACAGCAAGTATCAAGTACGAAAGGCATATAAGTAACACTGGGTCTTTGAAAGGACCATGCTAATGCACTAGGTAGCTTGAGTATGCCTTGAGATGTCCTGTATTTGTTTCCAGTGATGTCGTAAAATGCAATATGTCAGCGTTGCTAACTGACTTACATTTGCTAGCTCGTAGATAGTGGATATGCATATGCTATAAGGTAGGTAATCATTTCGTTTGTGTGGCTACCTTAGCTACTTTCCTCGTCTTTAATTGTGGCTGGCTAATGTATGGGTTATTTCTGAGAACTTAGTGGCTTCATTTTTGAGGTTGGGACCTGGCTACTCTGGTTGCGAGGATGTCCCATGCAGCGACCTTTCATATGCAGAGAGTAATGTCAAAAGTAATGTCAGTGATTATATTGTGAAATGACTATCTTGCAGCGTGCTAGGACTGGTTGGGATTGGTGGAGTGGGAAGTTAGCTTATGCATGCATGGTCGCTTAGTCATCCGCAACCATCTGGAGAGTAATGACAGGCTTTTCCACGAAACTCATTTTTATTTCCCTCTGTAAGCCATAATGCAGTGCTTGTTAGAACGACGGATTGCTATCAAGTTTTCTGTGAAACTCGGCAAGTCCGCAGTGGAAACTTTTCCTATGATAAAGACAGTGTTTGGCGATAACTATTTGTGAGAACATCAAGTCTACTGGTGGCACAAGGCCTTCTGAGAAGGTCTAGAAGAGGTCAGCAATGAAGCCTGTGATGGGCGACCATCAACAACCATGACCGACAAAAATGTGACAAACGTGTGTGAGAAATCTTTTGTACTCAGACCGACCTTTGAGTGTCCTTCTAGTCAGTTTAGCACACTAATCACTCTAAAAAGTACCGTTCACAAGATTTTGACAAATAATTTGCAGATGCGAAGAGCGTGCGTGAATAGTTTACCCAAAGTGGCTAACGGACAACCAAAAATCAAGCTGAATTGAAACGTGTCAGGAAGTTTGGGACTTGTGTGAAAGTGACCCCCACTTTTTAGACAGCGTCATCACATGTGACAAGTCTTGGGTGTTTAAATATGACCCTGAAACAAAAAGGCAAAGTGCCGAGTGGCACAGCTCGGCGTCCCCTCGCCCCACCAAGTTCTGCATGGTGTACAAAAGGCGGGTTTTCTGAGCTCTCTTTTGCTTGCAGTTGCCGAATCACTGCTTGCTAAGCTTTGGAAAAGGGCAAAGAATTAGCAATTTCTAATGAGCAGGCTAGTAGGAAGAATTTGGAGCACTTCCCTACATACATAAGGTTTCCGATAATCTTAAAAAGATTTCTGGTAAATATGGGGTTGATGTTGTCCTTTCAGCCCCTTGTAAACTTTCGAAGTTGCGCGGCATGGTGGCAGGGGGAACCACAGGTTCGACCTCCTGTGAAATGAAGCATACACATTCGCATGTGCCTTGCACAACACGTGTCATTTATAACATTCTACTTAAGTGGGGCTGACACTATCTTGGACAAACCGGTAGGTGCATTAACATTCGCTTGTGTGAGCATGAGCATTTTCCAGGGGCTGCCGGAGGGTCATCAAACTTGGCTATTCATTGCCGTAGCTGCTTGGGCTGTTGTTTTTTTGTTATCAAAGAATGAGATTATTGGCAGAAAGAATGGTCAGCTGGAAAGAGAGATTGTAGAGGCAGCAGCCATGCGGCGCTTTAAGGCTGGTGATTGCGTCAGCTCGCTGTATGTTGTTTCTTAGAAAGAACTTTCTTTCCATGTGATACACACGTGTTCGGTGCCTCAGCAGTCTTCAACGTTTATCTTGGTACTAATATTGCACCCCTGTGAAAAGTTGCAATGTGCTTTTATTGGTTTTTTTATTGTTCTTTTTTCATTGCTTCTATGGTACACATGTGTGTCTGATCTATATAAGCTCGGCGTTCGTTTCATTAAATCATCAGTTGTAAGTACTGCTTCATGTTTCTCCTTTGTTCGTCTTGTGTGTTCCTTACTGTAACTTCCCAAATCATGAATCACCAACTGGCCTGCACACACACTCTGCTAAGGTAATTTTTTCTGGTCAACAGTGATGGCATTTACAAACAGGTATTTGTTCTACCTTGGGCAAACTACCAGTTCATATTGTGACTATTGTGGTTTTATGGAAACAGTAGAGCATATTGCCATGTGTTGCTTTACATTCAGCCGGCGTTCGTTTCCACTGATTAATTGCTGTTATCAAATCATTGCTCGAAGTAAGATACACCTATGATATTGGAAATTACTTTGACGTAATCACCAGTGTTCTAGTGAACGAGGCACATCTAATCAGATTGAGTGCACGTGAGGCATGGTTTTGCACATTTTCAGGTGTACACGAGCGACAACAGCGAGTCTGGAAGGTACGCTGAAACGTGTACACAGTGGAAAAACTCGATCCATGCAGTTGAGTTCTATAACTGACGGCCATGCTAGCTGCTATTGTGATTTGAGTTTTGCTTGTCCTTCTGCACACAAGTTTGCCTAATAAGTTCTCTTTATCTCATACTTTTGTCAGTGCTTCGGTTCATCATCACTGCAACGTTGTGACATTATCTTAGAATGCTTTGCCTATATAGAGATGAAAAAATTTTTAATCGCAAGTCAGACGCGCAGAATTTGTCAAACAACGCTAAATCTGAAAAGTACCGTATTTGCACGTAAACAGCATGACCACAAATATAACTGAAGGAGAGATTTTCAGTCTCTCTAAAAGAGAACAAAATATATATCTACAATTATACATGTCACGAACCTGAATACAATGTGAGGCGCATTGCGAGGCTGGAAATTTAAAAAAAAAAAAAAAGCTTATTTGTGCAAATACGGTACTTTAGGTCCCTCGCCAATTATTCCTTCTAGGCAGTGCTAGTACTGGAAATTTCTTTTTAGCTACAAGACGTAGGCTTCAGTAAGACTGAAAGGCAGGCTAGTTGGTTTCACTTCATTGTGGAAAGGTTTCTGCACACTGAAACGAAGACGACAAGAAAAGGACACAAAGACCAGCTCAAACAACTGAATTTTTGTTCCTAAAAACAGCACATATGTACCCTCCAGACCCATCACATGACCATCATGCATAGGCAACAGAGCATCCATTCCACATGATAACATTCAGAATTGCATCACAACACACTATTGTCTAATTTTGAGCAAGTTAATTTCGCCATCATAGAAAGTGACAGATGGATGGATAACAACACATGCTCCCTGCAGTCTGGATATGTGATAAGGTTCTACAATTTCCCTTGTTGTCTGATTAGGACTAACACAAAATAGTGGTTTGGTCAAACAATGGCTTACACATGCTCAATGAACATTGCACACAGTGCATTGCCAAATGCATATAGGGCCTTCCCTTCAAGCTGGCCAAATGTTCTCTTAACCTTACATTTATGCGTCGGCCAGTCTGACCGACATAGTGTTGCCCACACTTGAAATGAATTTTATATACTACATTTCTTTTACATTCTAAAAACCGGTGCGCATGACGCACCTGGCACTTATTAGTAAGACTTAACTTTGTTATCATACATACTGTTTGTCGCAGGGCAAACACCCCCCACTTTGTCTCTTGCCGAAAAAACTACATTCACCTCATATTCGGCCGCAACCTTTTTGAGTTTATGCGATAAGCCATGCACATACGGGATGACTAAAATTTTTCTATTATCTCGGCTTCTTTCCATACCCTGGTCCTCCAATTTTATTTTCCTCACTAGCCTTTTGCTTGCAGTTCGCTGCGTTGAAGTAGGATGTCCAGCCTCGTCATGTGATGGGTCTCGAGGGTACATATGTGTTGTTTTTAGGAATAAAAATTCAGTTGTCAGTCTGTGCTGGTCTTTGTGTCCTTTTCTTGTTGTCTTCGTTTCAGTATGCGCAAAACTTTCCACAGTGACGTAGGCTTGCTTTAAAAGCTCTAGGAAGTAGTTCTTACCCATTAGGATGACTAAACTTCATCTTTACATCGCATTGCTCATAACTACAGTGTCTACATTTTCACCCCTTCATTTTGATTATTTTCTTTATCTCTCCATTTATTTTTGTTCCCTCTTCTGTCCTGCAAACATACAGTGTAGCGCATGTAGACGGTTAGACACACTCGACCAAAATCTCTTGCTTTTCAATAAAGACCTGAATAAAAGAGGTACCTTCTGTTTGCTTGCTTACCCTTTCGAGTCTCTTTCAAAGGAAACAATATTCCTATAAATTCTGGCGGCTTACCGAGTCACACAGTTGAATCGCAGGTCACGCAGTTTAGTTTACCCAGTAAACTACGGTGGGGTCAGTCCAGGTTGTAACAGAACAGGTTGTAACATTACTTCATTAGTGTACAATGAATAACTGAGTGCATCAATTTAAATAGGATAAAGTTAACGCAGAATGTGATACAAGATAACCGAAATTTTTATTGGGAAAATATATGTATGGTATTGGTTTAGATGGACAGCATCCTGTATTTGTTGTCATGGGTACTGATGTACCTATGGAGCTGAAGCATTCTTTTACTCAGTTCTGTGCTTTGCAAGTAGCTGCTTGTATTGGCTTGATTCCCAGTGTAATAGCTTTAAGAATGAATGCTTTCATGCCAGTCTCGTCACTGTCTTCGTCGTCATGTTATCGTCATCAGCATGCCACTGCCATTGTCACTGTTGTCATTGAGGTGTCATCATAGTCACTGTCACCATTGTCGTCATGCATGTGCCAGTGCCTCACTGTCATCTTCGGGCTGTCATCTTGTCATTGTTGTTGCATGCACAACTCCTTATGTCATGTGGGCCTAGAAGTGGCAGTCAGGCTAGCTGGTAATGACAAAATATTAAGAGAATGGCAGTGCAAGACAAGACGACGAAAAGGTAGGAAACATGATTGTTTAAATTCCTTCCTTGTTCACATCTTGTCTTGTGCTACCGAACTCGTAATGTGTACCTGTTTTGCCATCTGGTAACACTTTGCAGAACCCCGAACAATACTAGACAGCCTCCTCTAATATATTAAAGCAAAGGTATGTATATGGCTAGTCGATTTGACCATCTCTTGCCTGTACGCCGAAAACCCCTCCTGTGCGGTTCCATGCGCATAGAAAGGTATGCAGTTGGCTGCACCAGTAGTGACATTGTTGCTATCTGTTGCAGCCAAATGCGCGCGCAGCAGTTTCTCTCCGGCTCCGAATGGGGTAGGCCACGCATCATATGTATTCCTGAGGAGCAGGCAGCTTTCGATCAGCAACACCGTGAGCAGAATTAAGAACGAGTTCATCTACGCCCTGCCAATGCTTCAGCCCAGGCACAAGAACAGGCTCATACAGCCGAGTGCAAGTAGCAACTGTGTACTGAGGATCTGGCAGCCTACCAAGCCATTGGAGGGCTTAACCCAGTGATAAACACCGGGGCCGCACGTTTGAACTTCGCTGGTTAACCATCTGTACAGAACGCTTGGGGGGCGATTTTTTCTTTTTCCATATCATTGATTCCTAAGGTACGTGGAATTGGAATAATGTTTTTATTTTGGGGTCAGTGAGTCTTTGTAATGTGGTGGCACCTGGAATAAGATGACCCCACTACTTTCTTGTTTCGCCATCAGGTATCACTGCAAGCTTGAAAGAAGTACCCTATTGGAGCAGAATTTTGATTAAGTACCTTGCGTATAGGGCTCACTGCTCTCTCCACTGCATGCGTGACCCTGCCTCCATCTCGTATAGTGTGCACACGGAATTTATTTATTTATGAATACTGTTGGCTCTGTTACAGGGCTTTTACAGGAGTGGATAACAATTACGCATGCGTACTAAGATGACAGCAACACCAAGAATCGTATTAACTCAAAATGGTTTCTCGATCTTGTCTAGCTGGCTAACAATGCATGTGTCAGAAAAAAAAAGGCAGCAAAACAAAGGAATCAGTACTAAGAGCACTTATACAACAAAAACCGTGAAAAATAATGACAGCAGCAGCAAATTACAAAAACCAAGAAAAACAATGACCGCTGCACCAGGAAATACTTCGTAATGTCATTTCGTATCTAGTTGTCAAATACAAGAACATCACTAATGTTGTATGTGTGTAAATTTGTCGACTGATGTGGTTGGTTTGCAGCAACATTTGAGAGTGAATTCCACTCATTGCTGAGCTCACTAAGCTCTACGGAAAAAACTAAATTTGCATTGTCTTGCGTGACTGAACTAAAGAAGCCTGCACTGTCTTGATATGAGACTTGGTTTTTCCCTTCCCCTTGCGCAGACCCTACTTCACTCAACTCACAGCAGCTTGTGCATCTTGGACGGGTCGTCAGTCACACGGCAGCTTTAACCACCGAGCACGCCGAACCAGCAGCCGAGTTTTGCTACAAGGTTGCTTTGGTAACCACCTCGCTTACCTTTTGTGGCAGCAATCTGGGCTCTGTCGTGAGCCTAAATGGGGGATAAAGAACAGTGCTAACACCGAAAAGGACAAAGAAATAAGGCAGTTGCTTTTCAAGTATGAATGTAGATCAATTTTACCAAGTCTATCTATTATTAAATGAGGGAATGGGGAAAGCCCTCAATTGCCCTTTTTGCTAGGCATGAAAGGGTTTTTGATGTTATCGGTAAGCACAATCCACAGTAGCTTTCATTGCATAATTACGCCAAACACTAGGAACTACAAGAAGAGAAAAACTTCAACAGTGCTCTGCCTATGTTTTTCCATTTTATTATTTTTCAGTTTCTGTGTTCTATGTAATTCTGCACTAAAGCTAATATGGATTAACGTAATTAACATAAAATTAGCATGCACCCTTGCACAATGTAGGCACTTTGCACAGCTGTACGGGTTATCAGCACCCACATCACGGAATCTAGTGCTCACTCAATCAGTGGCGTCAAAATCACAGCCCCTGCAAGAGAGCCAATCTCCAAGGCCATGCATCTATGTTCTGTAAGGGCCAGAGAATGAATGTTACTTAATCGAAGCAATTGCAGAAGACCGAGACATGTCATGGCTGCTATAATTCTAACACCATTTCTTAAATATCCGAAGCCAGAAGCACTTCACAGCATGTCCTTGGAGGCCACTACAGGAAACTACAAATTATCTGGATGGATGCGTGCAGGCTTTTCAAATTATCCAGTATAACTCGCATAGTAAATTATGGGGCTGCACAACTTCCATGAATTAACTGAATTTTCAAATAAACCAAGGTTGAATTATTGAGGTTTTACTGTATAAGGAATTGTTGAAGCCTGTTTGATTTTAAGGCTTGGGTCAGAGTGCATCAGCAGCCCTTCTGTGTTTTTGAGCGATAAAGAGGTTGAATTTCTTGCTAGGTGATGTGAGCATGCTGGTCAAATGCTGTCTCTTAAAACTCGTTTATAGGAATGAAATGCTGTTCTCTCCAAATGCTTTGAAGAGACACTAAAGAGAGAGAAAGCAATTTGAGCTGTTTTAGTGAATTGCCTTTCTGCAATACTGAGAGTGACACTTCACTGCAAGGAGGGGCTTGCCATGCCAGAAAAGATGCAAGAACCAGGACAGGTAGCATCGCCACCTTGAAGTTCCCACAACAGTTTGTCGTGACGTCACGTCACAAATTTTTACATCGGCTGCTCGGGCTTAGCCGATTTTTTTATCGGTGGAGATGGGATTGCACCGAACTGTAAAGGATTGAAAGACTGAACGTAGCAAGTCTCGAGAACCTTTACTGAGTCGTCATGACCCAAATATGATGAGGAACTTCGAAATCCATGATATCGCAATGACACATTGACGCTGGAATTTCAATTTAACATTCGAAAAAGTGAAACATTGCCTTTCATTTTATTGTCTAATAATCAGCCTCCCTGTGCAGTATTAACAAAGCTACAGAGCTTCGAAAAAATTCTTTGAGCCTAAGCTGACTTAAGTGTTTCTCTTTAGGGTCCCTTTAAAAGGAGCAATTTACAAAACTGCTATGTCTGTTTTTGGTGAAAAGGTATGAACTTGTAAACAAGCTTTGTCCTTTGTTTTCCTAAACTTACTGATGTTTGGTAATTTTTGTAGAAACAGTAAGGCCATAAATTGCGATTCTGCTTTCTGCAGTTGGTAAAATTCAGCTTTCTCTCTTAAATGTAGCAAATTTTACACAAACTTGGTTCAGCAGATGTCTAATATGTGACAGTTTATTTGTTTCACATGTGTCCCAGCAAAGCACAAATATCCATTGGACGTACTACAACAGAGCAAATAACCAAGATAAGTTTAACGATGTCTGGTTCACATATATAAAATACCCCACTTATACATAAACGAGCAGAAAGGGGGTTATCAGAGGGGCCCGATTTTTGTTAGTCATATCATAAGAAGCCAACAAACACTGACACCAAGGACAACATAGGGGAAATTACTTGTGCTTGATAAATGAAATAAAGAAACGAGAAATTAATGGAAATTAAAGTGGATGAAAAAACAACTTGCTGCAGGTGGGAACCGAACCCACAACCTTCGCATTTCGCATAATTTCCCCTATGGTGTCCTTGGTGTCAGTGTTCGTTGGCTTCTTATGATCCCACTTATACATGGCAGTCAAGGGTCATCCAAAGGACGTCGAATGTCTTTGTGATTTGGGCATCTCTTGCACATCCAAAGTGTACTTGCATTGATTGTACATTGTGACTAGATGCACACACCATGCTGCAGAGATACAATCAAATTGTCTATAATGCCTCACAATGAGATGCTTGAGAGGAAAAATTGTGCTTTTGCCTGTTCCAGCACGGGGCATTGACTTTCTTTTGGAGGGCAGCTCCTAGGCGCCCATTTCTGTGTCAAGCGTCAGCGTTCCCGGCGCAACTGAGCGAACGAGGACAGCGGATGAAAGAGTGAATGGGGAGTGCATCGGGGGCTGAAAAAAGCGGTGAAAGCGAAGATGGCTCGAGAAGGAAAGTGGGGGAGGAGGGTATGGCAGTAGCATCAGAAGAAAAGCGTAGTGCCGCGCAGTCGTAATGTCTGCGGTGACGACTACTGCGAGATGGGGCCAGAGTAGTGCACTGTCGTCTGTTCACTGATGAGTTCTTTGTCCTTCTTCTGTCACTGCTTTTCACCAGCTAGCAAATGTAAACATTATCCCTCGTCGTATTTCATGCTTGCATGTATCGGAAGTTTCTCAACTGTTATCGATACAGTCGAGCCCACTTATAACAATATTCAAGTGCCACGAAAATTCTATTGTTATAACCGATAATTGTTATAGCCAGGTTGCACGAAAAAATCAAAATACGGGGATGGCAGAGCTGATGTGAAAAAACTACAATGGCGGGGAGACCATTGCCCCTCCCCATCCTCCGTCCATTTCCTACATCTGGCTGCTGATTCTGTTTACTCATTTAACTGCTTCCTGGGCGCTCCAATCGCATGTAACAAGCCGCGGCTGTTGGCGTTGAAGAATGGCACTGCTATAACAACTGCAAAGAGGTGTCATGGGTGGCAAGCGATATGCGAGCACCACCAAGTCACTGCTTTGGTGGCCCGAAAGGGGCCTTTTAAAAATTGCGAGAAGGCTGCCGCGGCAGCCTGTCAGCTTGAGAAATCCAGAATAAACGGTGAGGAGAGATCGCCACAAGCATCTCGCCACATACTTCTCACTGGCTTGTACGAGAAAGGCCTATGTCTGTCAGCCTTGCACGCTATATGCGAAGCTTGCCGCCATCCTTCTCCAAGGCATCCAAGTGCTCCACATGGTGCAGCAGAAGGTTCCTTGCGAAATGTACATTTTATTTCTCGTACACAAACACTATCTTTTTCACTAATATATATATATATATATATATATTAGTACACTGTCAAAAATATGTAATGTTTAACTTGCCAACATAGTACATCAGATTGTAATGAAAAAAGAAGCATGAACTTGCAATATCTTCACATCACCACTGATATCAATGCAGCGCACGCCTTGGCACCATGTACAACACAAGTGCAAGGTAATTTTCCACGCACAAGCAGCATGAAGTGTGCTTCATCGGTGTGTCTTTTCGACTTTTGTTTGGTTGACCATGGCCCAACTATGTATATACTAAGCAGACTTCTGCAGTTACATAGTGAAATTTAGAGCTGTGCTTCTGACTGCATTTTGTGGTGTTTGTTCGCCTTGCAGAGTGGTTATAGAAATTTCCTGAGGGAAATGGTTTGGTGGTTTATTTTCAGACATATTTGTATTGCTTGGTTTGTGGAGCTGCTTTTCAAGTATTAGGAATATTTCTCCCTCGCTTTTTTTTTTTTTTTTTTTTTTTTTTTTTTTTTTTGCACGGCAGCATTATGTGTTTAGAGCATTCTGGTGTGACAAGCTGCCTCAGCAAGTTGCCTGTCAAGATGGATGAACATTCCATCTTGGGATTCTGCTTGCATGTGTTTTCTTTTTAGTACATATATTTTTAAAGTTAGCTAGGAAGTACTGGCTTTCTATCTTGAATCTCATTGCACCAGAAGCAGGTGCTGGCATGCAGGCCATACACTTTTGGTCATTAATTAGTACATGGTATTACTACCTCCTACTAAATAGTTTCAATGTGTTTAAATGTAATTCTGGCATTGTGACTGCTACTCATTTTGTGAGTGTTAACACCCTTTTCCCATTACTTTTGTTTTATTGAAGCTGAATTTTCAAGAATTTCTTTTTATAGAAGTTGCCTAGTATTTTTACATCCACGTTTCAACCTGTTTGTATACAGTTAAAACTTGCAATGAATATTTTCATACATGTGCCTGGCTCGGTGCCGATTATTTTTGTAATTAAGCTTTATCAATTGTATAAATAAAAAGTAACGTTGATGTGACATTGCGAGTCTCACTTGTGTGCTTTACCTGGTGCTCACTAAACTCGCTCTTTTCATGTTGCCATTGCTTGATTTGTAATGATTTACAATGATAAAAATATATATCTACGATTTTGTGAGCCCATTTTTCACATTTTGATGAGCGCTAGAACTGCATATAATAAGAAAGATACCTCATGAGTGTTTCAATTTATATTTTGACATTTACATGTTGTTTGCACATTAACAAAATATTTGAAACAAGCTTGCCAGCTACTGCTTACAGCGGTGGTGACTGTGACAATAATGTGCCTCAGCAGATGTACCATCGAGGCAAGATGTGAACAGTGGAGCATGTGGCGAAAGCATAACTAAAGACACAGTGCATGCCATTCGCCAGTCATTGTGCACATGAGTGGGCATGTGGGTCTTGCGCAGAGTGCAGTGCTTTGTCCATTGCAGAGTCCTTTGTCTAGTCGTAATTTGAATAGCACAAAAATGTATTACACTGGAGGAGTAGGAACACTGCTATCTACCTTAACAGTAATCGCAGGTGGGAATGGTACTGCAGTGGTGGGATGAGAATAGAAGCTTCAAACAAACTACAGGTGACGTAATCGGAGTAGGAACAGCAGCCTCGCACTCCACATCGAAACCACGCCCAGTGAACCATTTATGTCCCATAGCTGTCCATAGAACATCATATTTTAGACATTGCACACATCCTATAGATATATATATTTCTCCAAACAACATTACAAATACATACTATGGATAATCTAAGTCCCATCCTGATCACGTTGCTGTCACATTGAAAAGATCTCACTGCAGGACATAAGTGACCTGTAATACATGTTCCTTTTAGGCATGCAGGAGGACCATAGAACATCTAATGGATCTTTCCTGTTCATGCTATAATGAGCTGTATACCTGCAAGTGCCACAGCAGGTGTGCTATCGAATACAAATGAAATGCAAACAGAAGAGTGCATGGCCGAAGCATAACTGAAAACACAGTGTGTGGCGTTGGCTAGCCATCATTATGGACATGCATGCGCATATGGTTTCGACGCAGAATGCGGGGCTGCTTGTCCTAGTGCGATTATGGCCCCTGTATTTTGTGTGAAGGTTGCATTCTCACTCGGCCATTTCAGTGCCATTCCTATCTGCGATTACTGTTAAAGTGGCTAGCACTGTTGTTGCTCCTTTAGTGCAATACATTTTTGGTGCTATTCAAATTATGATTAGACACTGGCAGCGTCGATGGTGGTAGCGAAAGCAATGCACATTAGGAAACCAGGTGCCTGCCAGCTGTATGACGCTGCAGATGGGGCGATGGTGCTAGCCACCGTAACAGTGTACTGCCAGGTGGGAATGGCACTGCCGGGGAGAGATGAGAAAAAAGCAAATTTCGGTCCAAGTACAGGTGGCGTTTATATTATGACGTTCAGTAGGGCGAGCAGCGCTGCACTGTGCACGAGAACCACATGCCCGTGCACGTGCACAATGAGTGTCCAACCACATGCACTGTACCTGTGCTGTACTGTGCTGAGGCCTGCTAATCCCACAGATACCACTATTGTTGGCAAGTAGCTGGTGCCCTTGTTTGAAATGTTTTGTTAATGTGTAAACATGTAAATGTCAAAATATCAATTCCAACACTCGTGAGGTATTCTTATCATCAGCAAAATCCTTAAATGGCTCATGGGTAGAAAAATCCAATGTCTGGCATTATGGCACCAAAATGGGGGGTTAAACCCTCGACCTTTGGTGTTAAATAGGGCAAAGCGAATTAAGGCCCAGTTCATTAAAATGGTTAATTGAGACACTCTAACCCATGACCTTTGGTGGGAGTCGAAAACACTTGGGGATACGGGTGAACTAGCCATGTCTCCAAGTAGGATTCCAATTGACATCGTGAAGGTTGAGAGTGGAACCCTCAACCTTTTGTGGAAGTCGAACACACGACTTTTGGTGTTAATGCAAAGTTAATTAAGACACTCCAGCCCACAACCACACATGGAGATATGGACAAACCGGCCATATCTCCAAGTTGGATTCTAATTAATATGGGGAAGGTCAAATCAAATCAAGCTTTATTTCCTTTTGAGAGAGGAGGAGGCGGGACTAAAAGCCATGAGTACGGCTTGACAGAGGTCCCTGCCCCCTTATTTTTGGCATGACAGCGTACATAGAAGATATACAACTGATTACATTGCACATAGCATAGAACATATATTTGTTTTTGGAATAAAAATAAAATACAAGCATAAATACATGTCGGAATACAGAAAAAAAAATTAAACTTCCCTAGCACAACTAGTATAATATAAATTCAACTACAATATAGTTTATGATATCACATAAATAATAGATGTTATGTCTTATATTTATCATTTAGACATTTTCGATAAGAAAAGTCTGATCTCATTGTTTGAGTAACGGAATGGGTCAAATGATTCTTGATGCAACTTATTTAATAAATTCGGGAGGCTATAGGATAAAGATTCTTTATAATAGTTAGCTCGTGGGGTTGGTACAAACCATAATTCTTTGTTTCTCGTGTGGAGTATACCTTTATTTGCACATAGGTTTGCAAGGTCAGTTATGTGTGTATTGTTGTGCTTGATGGACGTTTTATAACACAGCAATAACCTGTTATCGTATAGTTGATGCACAGGAGAAATATTATATTGTACAAACAACTCTTTAGTGGGCTCATTATAAGGTAAATTTGCAATACATATTATAGCTTTCTTTTGTAGTAGATGTATTTTAACCTTGTTAGTAATACCTGTTGTACCCCATACAAGATGACAATACTGAAGCAAGGAAAGCACCAATGAACTGCAGAGTAAAATTTTAATCTTTACAGGGAGTATATTTCTTAGTCTAGTAATTATACCAACTGCTGAAGAAACTTTAGAACAGAGGTAGTCTACGTATTTGTTCCAAGTTAAATCCCTTGAGAAGAAAACACCCATGATTTTAATAATATCAACAACTTCTGTTTTATCATTACCCCTGCTTATATTATGTAATCTGGGGATAGTTTTGCCCTTAGGTGCGTGTAGGACAACTTTTGTTTTACTAGAGTTTAAGGATATTGGGCATCTGCCCAATTTTTTTATTTTTGCAAGTGCACAGGTGGTTTTGCGTTCAATATCAGCCGTCGACATACCCGTAATAAAAACAGACGTGTCATCGCCATAATAAATAAATTGGGCATCCTCGTAGCAGAATACAGTGTCATGTACATAAACTGTGAAAAGGAGCAGCCCCAAAATGCTGCCTTGAGTTAGTACTCCAGCAAGTATTGACTGTAAGGATGATCTGTTATTGCTTACATCAATATATTCAGTTCTTTGGGCAAGGTACGATTTCAGTAGATTGTTTGCTATTCCACGTATTCCATATTGTTTAAGCTTAGAAAGGAGAATAGAATGACTTATCGTGTCGAAAGCCTTCGAGAAGTCTATATATATACCTAAAACATACAGTCGGGTACTGAAGGCCTGTACAATTATTTCTTTCTGAGCCAAAAGTGCGGTTTCAGTAGACCTGTGTTTCCTGAAACTGTGTTGGAAGTCATGCAGCAATTTGTGGCCAGTAAGATACGGGGAGATTCTAATATACATGATTTTTCCCATACCTTTAGATAATACAGACAAAATCGAGATTGGATGGTAGTTGTTAATAACTTCCCTATTGCCACCTTTAAGCACTGGTATAACTCTGGTCGAGAGTCGAACCCACTACCTTTGGTGGTAATCAAGGTGTAGTTAAGATAGTGTTAAAACATTCGAACCCACGACATTGGTTGTTAGTTTTTAGGGCAAATTAAGGCACCTTTATTTAGGGTAGAGTTAATTATGGCACTGGAACCTTCAACCTCTGGTGGGAGACGAACCCATGATCTTTGGTATTAATTAGGGTAAGTTAATTAAGGTACTGCTAATCAAGGTATCATTAATTATGGCACTTGAACCTTCAACATTTGGTGGAGGTCGAACCCACGAACGCTTGTGTTAATTAGGACAAAGTTAATTAAGGCACCCCAACCCACCACCTTTGGTGGGAGAAAACAATAGAAAATGCATTCGAATGAGAATGACAGGAAATTTAATGTCTTGAGTGCCTAGGCTGTTGCCTTCGTCCTCTTTTAGCGTATGCTAAAGTGACTGTCAACTTTTATATATAGTCTTAGCGCTCGCCAAAATGTGAAAACTGGGCTCACAACATCATAGATCTGTATTTTGATCATTATGAATTATTACAAATCCTGCAATAGCTACAAGAAAAAGGCAAGTTCAGTAAGCACTACGTAAATCACACAAGTGAGTCTCACAATCTCATATCAACGTTACTTTCTATTTATACAATTGATCAAGCTTTATTGCAAAAATGATTGGCACCCAGGCAGGCACATGTATGAAAATATTCATTGCAAGTTCTAGCTGTATATAACAGGTTAAACATGGGAAAAAACAAAGAACTTCAACAAAAAAAATTCTTGAAAATTCAACTTCAACAAAACAAAAGTAATAGGAAAAGGGGGTTAACACTCACAAAATGAGTAACAGTCACAATGCCACAATTACATTTAATACACATTGAAACTATTTAGTAGGAGGTAGTAATACAATGTACTAATGAATGACCAAAAGGGTATGGCCTGCATTCCAGCACCTGGTTCTGGGGCCACGAAATTCTCTCGAATCTGTTGAATTCTCTTGAATAAAAAGACAGTACTTTCCAGCTATTTTTAAAACTACATACTAAAAGAAAATCCACACAAGCAGAATCCCGAGATGGCATGCTCATCTTGATAGGCAACTTGCTCAGGCAGCTTCTCGCACCACGAAAGTGCCAAAAACATGATGCTGCCAGAGACTTAGACATAAGCATTGCAAATGAGAACTATCTCTGAACTATCTCTGAACTAAGTGATACAAACATGTCTGAAAATGAACTACCAAAACGTTGCCCTCAGGACATTTCTATAAGCGCTCCGCAAGGCAAACAAACGGACTACAAATAGCAGTCAGAAGCACAGCTCTAAATTTTGAGTACGCAACTGTACAGTTCTGCCTAGCATATGCGTACCTGGGCCATGGTTAACTGAAGAAAAGTCGTAAAGACACACCAATGAAGGACACTTCATGCTGCTTGAGTGCACTAAATTACCCTGCACTCGTGTCTGCGTGCTGATTTGATATCCGTGGCTATGTGAAGTGAAAGGTATTGCGAGTTCAAGTTCGTTTTTCTTGATAATCTGTCCAAATATATAAGAAAGTTAATGATTCCATATTTTTAACACCGTACAATAGGTATAACTGAAAAAGAAAGTGTTTATATATGAAAAAAAAAGTGACGTGACCTAAACCAAAAGTTTTGGCTTTTCATGCGTGGTATCCAGCAGTGCATGCAGAGTTCATGCAAAACATGCAAAATTGCTACTCATAACCATGTTACAAAAAATAAACACAGGGATAAATAACTGAAACTCTGGACTTCAATACTTTAGCTTGAATCTTTCCAAAATGAAGAGGAGGATATTACGCCATTCAGGAACACCTTCTCCCTCTTGTAGGGTCTCCAACATGCACATGATGAGGAAAAACAAAGTAAATGCCCCGCCACAGTGCTGGAACAGACAACAGCATGATTTTTCCTCTCCCAGCATATTATTGTTAGGCATTAGAGACAATTTGCCTGTATCTCTGTAGCATGGTGTGTGCATCTAGACACAACACACTGTGTACTATCAATGCATGGAAGCTTTGGATGTGCAAGAGATGTCGAAATCACAAAGACATTCGACTTCCTTTGGATGACCCTTGGCTGCCATGTACTAGTGGAACATATTATAAATGTGAACCAGACGTTGTTAAACGTCTTGGATATTTGGTCTTTTGTGGTACTTCCAATGGATATTTGTGGTATGCTGGGCATGCACGTGCATGTGTATGTACATTGATGCTGTCAGATGCCGCACACTGTGCTTTCAGTTGTGCCTCAGCCACACGCTCTGCCGCTGCCATTTTATTTGTATTCGATAGTGCATCCGCTGTGGCAGTTGCAGGTATGCAACTCATCAGTGTGAACAAGAAAGATCCATCATATGTTCTATGGACCTCCTGCATCCCTAAAATGAACATCTGTAAGAGCTCACTTATGTCGAGCTGCGATATCCTTTCAACGTTACAGCAGCATGATCCGAATGGGACTTAAAGTGTCCATGGTACGTAATTCTAATGTTGTTTGGAGAAATATAAATATCTGCAGGATGTGTGCGATGTCTAAAATATGATGTTCTATGGACATCTATGGGACGTAAATGCTTATCTGGGGTAGTATTTGAATAGGGAAATTTGAGTTGGCCCTGTGGTGATACTTTCTCTTAAATACCCAATTTAACATCCTATCAAATGGTTCGTGTTGCGAGATATTATTCGAGCCTATTGACAATGGCTACTGAGTGGCCATGGCAAAGAGTTGCTGAGGTTCAGGTCACATGGGCTTGATTTCTATGGTAGGTGTGTTCTAAAGACATGAATGCAAAACACCAACTAGTACGACTCATTCTTTATTGGGCCCTCCCCTAAAGCAGCCAGTGCATTGCTTTTGGATGTTAAACCCCAACAATCAATCAATCTGTATTTAGAACCAGTCCATGCTAGTAGGCATGTTTCCTGCTTTGTTTCTTTACTAGGGAAACCTCTGAGCAGCTGGGCCAGAAACATACAATTGTTTTGTGCTGTGCTTTATGGCATGTCTTGCTAATAGAGCAACCTGCTGGATACTCCAGTAATGCTGGCCCACCGGTAACCATCTGTAAAGATCACCAGCTAGGCTTCGACTGCATCACTCTAATACTGTATCTCCGAGTATAATCGTACCAGTAACTGAGCATTCTCAATAAAATGTTTCTGTAGCATTCAGCATTGTTTATTACACTTAGTTGCTACATATCTTTTATTTGGGTGATTTCCTGCAAAACATGTGCAGTAAAAAATCGGCAAATGTGGCATGAAATAAGTGCATGCAGTCTTGCATGATGTAGGTGCCACATTCTTGTCCTACAGAAGCAGATTACTTAAAAGTACTTCTTGCGTGCATTTTCTCAAAATTGCGTACAAATGTAACAGCATCAGTAGCCTATGCAAGGCGTGCAGGCCTCTGTGCTAAAATACAGTAAAAGGACTGACAGCCTGGCTAGTTGGTCTGTCGTGCATTTGCCCTCATTTTTTTTTTCCCCTGTGTGTCTTCAAATTTTTTTTGCACTAATAGCGATAACTTTACTCGTGAGAAAAAATTTATCTGCTTTTGATATCTCCATCATAAGGCGACTGACAGCGCGTTCCTGGAGGGCCTGCTGAGCGGATGCCGCGAGTTGTACGCAAAGCGAGAGGAGCTGATGGCCCCACTCGAGCCATCGACGGACGTGGCAGTCCGCTGGATGCCGTACGTCTCCTTTTTGGCCCAGCTTTTGGTGGCGTTCGTGTCATCGGATGGCGACGGTGCCACTGCGGCCCGTGACACTGTCGAGACCAGAGATGGCAAGAGGTCGAACGTCATCTCGAAAAATACTGTGCGATCCCTGGCCATTCTGCTGGACTGCTGCTTCCGTGCCATTCTGCGCCCACCATCCCTGAGCAGCTTTGACCAGGCAAGAAATTGTTCGCCCCTATTGTTCGCTAGTTAAAGGGATACTAAATAAAATATTAAGTCCCACTGGATTGAAAGAGTAGGCTTTCATAATAACAGATTTCTCATTGGTAGTGAGAACAGTTTTTAATGGCAAAAATGAAACATTGGAGTTGCGCCACCTGTTATGGACCATGGTCACGTAGTGGTGACTGAAGAAACGCAGCAGCAAAACTCTGAAAAACAACTAACTTTTTATTGAGCGAACCTGTGCCTACAAAAGCAAGTTACACTCAAAGCACAACGATAACGGCGAACAGACAAGTACACATGTCACTGTGGTAGCTCTCATGCAATGTCAGCACTGGCAGATTCAGAGAGAGCAGCATAGAGGGAGCTCACGTGGAAATTACGTCAATTGGTTATGGCACAGGGCAGTTCAAATTGAGAAGCAGCAGCAGGACCTTTGTCTGCAATTTTCTACGCATTAAGGTTACATATTTGCTTAAACAAAATGAAAATAGGATTTTAGACAAACAAGCTATCGATCTAGCTTGACCTAATATTTTACTTTAGTGTCCCCTTGGAAGAAACTGAACACTTCTACTTTAGGAATTCAAGAATGCGAAGCAGGCACCGACAATTAATGCATAGGACTGGAAGGGTGTCATCTGGTCAGTACAACGTATGAAAGCACAGTGTATCAAACCACAATGTATACAAAGCACAGCGTATCATTCTTGATATGCCGAGTTCGTTACCTGAAAATTCTGATTTGGGCACGAGAAGCTTAATGCAAAGCCCATAGTAGCATTTTTTATATGTTGGAGTGAACTTTCAGTTGAGAATAATTCAAAAACCAATTACTAATTAAATAATTACTTATTAGAACAATTATTTATAGCACAAATAATAATTATAATTTTTTGGTACAAATGTGGAATTGCCTTTGGGCTTTGCGGTGTTACAGGGAAGACAGAAACACTAAATCACTTTATGCTGACCGGCATTCTTTCAACATTGTCTTTTCGTTATTTCGAGGTGAGAGGTTCATTTACAGAAGCAAAACTGAAGGACAAACCTTGTATTGTTTGAATTTCGTTCTAGGACCCCTGCACCGGTATGCCAGTTCGACATCGGGGATTACTGAAGTGCTTTCTTGTATTTGGGCTGTTCTGGTGTGCATTGAAAATTTACAGACCTTGCCAATTTCACTCTCTTCATTAGGACTTGTTGGTCCATTTGGTGCAGGTTTGTCTTAGTAGAAATGGCGCAGAAGAAGGCAACTCATAAGATTAGATGATAGGGCACGGCACCTGCCCTGGCGTCTTCTTTCGTACCATTTCTTTTTAGTTTTTTGTTGCTTTAGAGTGCAGCATAGCCCGTCTTTATCAGTGAATAAACTAAACCCAAGCAGATGCCGTCAATATTGCTGATGTGGGGGCGAGCAAGTGCGAGAACTTCCATCTGGCGTTGTCACCCGTGTTTCATTCTTGTCTTTTCTGGCTTGTATCAGCTTCCTCTCAGGTTAACAAATACTTTTTTGGTATTGTAGAAGCATAATTTACTGATTTAGGTCAACTTAATTTTGCCAGTGCAGCTCACCCTGTTTTTCTCTTGAGTGTTCTTTTAGTGACCAGGCACAGTAGCACAGACAGATCTCATTCAATATGGTATTGCATACCTGCCTATTCTCTGAAATTGTTTGTAAAGATAACAAATTTTTGGCTAGTTCTACGATTGTACAAATGTTCCGTCAAGTTCTATAAAAAATATTTTGTTTGCAAAAATGTATTAATTGTGTTGAAGGATAGGGCAAGCATAATTGAAGAAAGTAAATGCACACGAGAAGCTGCAATCAGGGATGGAGGTGCCACGCCAAAACACTAATTTCGAATGAAGTTGCCAAATTTAGCAGGATGTGCATGTCCATTGGCAACCACACAGCCATAGACATGCGTTGGCTAGTGCTTATCCCTGCAATCCAAGCCTAAGCAATGTGTTTCAGTGTTGCGCCTTCGGAATGTGGGTGTCCTTGATGGCCTAATTGTAACTAGGCCATAAGAAAATTATAACCGTTTTACCCTACACTATGCATTACGAATGTTTAGTAAGAGTGTTGCGCGTTTGCGCATATGCGGACCAGCTAAAGAAGAGTTGAACTGGCCCTCATTTATTGTGGCATTCAGGAAGTAAAGCCACACTGAATGAATATGGTCAAACAGTCTGCTCAGGGTGTATGTCATCAGTTTCGTTACAAATTTTGGCACTCAGTTTTGCAACCTATGGGTACGTCTGCATCATTTAATGGGTGAACGCTGTGCATGTGACATTCTAGATCTCTCTTGCTTGTGCACCACGTCCGGTTACCGGGATAATAGTGCACGACACCAACAAATGACCTGCTCGATTTCATGAAGCTTCTTGGTCACAAATATCCAATGGCAACCGCAATCGTCATTCAAATTTTCACTCAGGCTGTACTATGTTCTGCCCGGCCACACCACATAAGATCAGGCTCTTGCCACCGCAAAGAGCAAGCCAAGGATGTAAAGTTTCATAATTAATCAACCTTAGTTGAAATTGTGGTCATAATTACATGCTCGGCAAAACCGCAAAGCTCCGAATTTGTGTTTGCGACAACAAGGTCCACGATGCAATTTGCGTAGATCTAGTCAAAAAAATTTTATAGACTTTTCTTTGGCAAGCAAAATGTCATTTGCCGTTGTACACTGCGTTTATGGAGCCTGTGGCGCTGCAGTGACCATAGGGTGGTAAGAACTCGAATTAGCCTAAACTTGAGGAGGGAACGGAAGAAACTGGTACATAAGAAGTTGATCAATGAGCTAGCGGTAAGAGGGAAAATAGAGGAATTCCGGATCAAGCTTCAGAACAGGTATTAGGCTTTAACTCAGGAAGAGGATCTTAGTGTTGAAGATATGAATGACAATCTTATGGGTATCATTAAGGAGCGTACAATAGAAGGTGGTGGTAACTCCGTTAGACAGGATACCAGTAAGCTATTGCAGGAGACGAAAGATATGATCAAGAAACGTCAATGTATGAAAGCCCCTAACCCTACAGCTAGAATAGAACTGGCAGAACTTTCTAAGTTAATCAACAAGCGTAAGACAGCTGACATAAGGAACTAATATGGATGGAATTGAACATGCTCTCAGGAACGGAGGAAGCCTAAAAGCAGTGAAGGAGAAACTAGGAATAGGCAAGAATCAGATGCATGTGTTAAGAGACAAAGCCAGCAATATCATTACTAATATGGATGAGATAGTTCAAGTGGCTGAGGAGTTCTATTGAGATTTATACAGTACCAGTAGTACCCACGACGATAATGTCAGAGAGAATAGTCTAGAGGAATTTGAAATCCCACAAGTAACTCCGGAAGAAGTAAAGAAAGCCTTGGGAGCAATGCAAAGGGGGAGGCAGCTGGGGAGGATCAGGTAACAGCAGATTTGTTGAAGGATAGTGGGCAGATTGTTCTAGAAAAACTGGCCACCCTGTATACGCAATACCTCATGACTTCGAGCGTACCGGAATCTTGGAAGAACGCTAACATAATCCTATTCAATAAGAAAGGGGACGCCAAAGACTTTAAAAATTATAGACCGATCAGCTTACTGTCCGTTACCTAGAAAGTATTTACTAAGGTAATCGCAAATAGAATCAGGAACACCTTAGACTTCTGTCAACCAAAGGGCCAGGCAGGATTCCGTAAAGGCTACTCAACAACAGACCACATTCACACTGTCAATCAGGTGATAGAGAAATGTGCGGAATATAGCCAACCCTTATACGTAGCTTTCATTGATTACGAGAAAGTGTTTGATTCAGTCGAAACCTCAGCAGTCATGGAGGCATTACGGAATCAGGGTGTAGATAGCCATATGTAAAAATATTGGAAGATATCTATAGCGGCTCCACAGCCACCGTAGTCCTCCACAAAGAAAGCAACAAAATCCCAATAAAGAAAGGCGTCAGACAGGGAGATACAATTTCTCCAATGCTATTCACAACATGTTTACAGGAGGTATTCAGAGACCTGGATTGGGAAGAATTGGGGATAAGAGTTAATAGAGAATACCTCAGTAACTTGCAATTCGCTGATGATATTGCCTTGCTTAGTAACTCGGGGGACCAATCACAATGCATGCTCACTGACCTGGAGAGGCAAAGCAGAAGGGTGGGTCTAAAAATTAATCTGCGGAAAACTAAAGTAATGTTTAACAGTCTCGGAAGGGAACAGCAGTTTACGATAGGTAGCGAGGCACTGGAAGTGGTAAGAGAATACATCTAATTAGGACAGGTAGTGACCGCCGATCCGGATCATGAGACTGAAATAACCAAAAGAATAAGAATGGGATGGGGTGCATTTGGCAGGCATTCTCAGATCATGAACAGCAGGTTGCCACTATCCCTCAAGAGAAAAGTGTATAACAGCTGTGTCTTACCAGTACTCACGTACGGGGCAGAAACCTGGAGGCTTACAAAAAGGGTTCTACTTAAATTGAGGACGACGCAACGAGCTATGGAAAGAAGAATGATGGGTGTAATGTTAAGGGATAAGAAAAGAGCAGATTGGGTGAGGGAACAAACGCGAATGAATGATATCTTAATTGAAATCAAGAAAAAGAAATGGGCATGGGCAGGACATGTAATGAGGAGGGAAGATAGCCGATGGTCATTAAGGGTTACGGACTGGATTCCAAGGGGGAAGGGAAGCGTAGCAGGGGGCGGCAGAAAGTTAGATAGGCGGATGAGATTAAGAAGTTTGCAGGGACAACATGGCCACAATTAGTACATGACCGGGGTAGTTGGAGAAGTATGGGAGAGGCCTTTGCTCTGCAGTGGGCGTAACCAGGCTGATGATGATGATTATTATTATTATGATGATGATCAACACAGACTGTGAGTGCTGTTCACAGAAAGGTCTCGGTTAATTTTTTTCTTGGCCACATTTAGTAGGCTTATACAGTATGTAATTTAATAGTGGTTTCCGAGAAACCTGGATGGATTTCCTTTGAAGCTTGATGCAACAGTCAGGTGGAGAACAATTTTTCCCTGTCATGAATTTTGCTTGCCTTGCAGTCTTCCGCAGAACTGTTCTGCCATAGCCCAACAGTGGTTCTGCAAAGTGGCTTTTCTTCGTATGCCTGTAATTCACTCATATTGACATTTACCAAGCTGCTCCAAAACATGTATTTACTGTTCCAAAACGGGCAATTCATGTATGAAACCTGCTCCAATGTGCCAAATTCGCTGTTCCCAGCGCTGCTCTAAAAACTTCCTTGGCCACTTCCATAAGGCCTGTGCAGTGGTACCTGCACTGCCTTTTTGTGGCTATAATACAAGACCCCAAACAGGCTTTGAGCAAGGTGTGTGCTCAGGGCAAATAGCAACAAGAATGAGTGCTGCTCCCTTGCTCTGTCCATGAGTATGTCTTTACGAATTTTAATGTTCATAGCTAGGTTGATCGATATGGCATTAGCAGCCCAACAGTCACACATTACAGGAAATGTTGGTGTTATTGAAAGCTCACTTGGACGAAATTGGTGGGCTGTGGTAAAGATAAACCTAAGAGAAAGTGACAGAGGCCTATTCCATTAAGGAGAAGGGTGAAGCATGTTATAACATTCCGTTGGTGTCTGTTCTATATAAGCTTATAGGAACTGCTTTCTTTTTTTGACAACTCTTTGCAAATATATTTTAGCTAATGCACAGTGTTATAGGTCATTTGGCATTCATGCTTTCTTTTTCTTGCAGTCTGTATATTCACCACAAGAATGAGTGATAGTGGCTGCATGTAATTCAAATGATTGTTCTGAATCAAATTTGGTAGGAAATTAGTGCCCATTCTAGCAGAGATATGTTCATTGCGGATGTGTTGTGCTGTTGAATTCCTGAAGTAAGAGTAACGAAATAGCTGAAACCAAACTTCTGATTGTAAATGGAATCAAGTTAAACTTTCATAACGTTAAATGCTTTAAGGCATGTTTAAAACGCACAGGGATCTCTCTAACCCTTGTAAGCCTACCCTCAGTGTATATCCATGGCCTTGGCGACATGACAAAAAGAAGAAAAGGACGCCCAGTCAGGTAGATTCCCTCTCGAGGTCACAAACACCAAACGTCTGCGCTCCCCGGTGACCCCCCTCCCTCCCCCCATCAAGGGCACTCTCGCGGGTCAAGCACCCCCAGAACCGATAGTCCCAGTCAACCGCACCTCTGCAGCCATCTCACCCTTTCACTTCCCGCCCCCCTTCCTGTCTGGGAAGTGTCTCCCCACCTTCTGTACTCTCCCCTCCTTTTTTACAAGAGACCCTTTAAGATCTGTTCACCGCCACCCGCTAAGAATAACCCCTGAAGACGGAGCCGAATGGGCTCCGAAATGTCGGGCTAATAAAATTCACTTATTCAAGTGTTCGACGAAAACTGATCGTCTGGCAAGGAAGCATGTTCTTTGTTTTTCTTTTATTCTTGGCGAGTGCACATTTTCTCCGCACCTAAAATTCACTTATTTGGTTGGAGTCAGTCAGAAAGTCCTAATCAATTTCCCAGCCAGACAGGCAATTCTGCCGAAATGTTTAGCTCCAAGTCCATACGTGCAGACTTCGGACTAGAGGCAGTGCAACCTGCAAAGAAAAAAAAAATAAAAGCCATGAAAAGAACATCCACCTTCAAGAATCACCTAGACTTCACCCGAAAATGCAAAGACAAAAACGTCGTGCCACAAAGTGTCCAGCTACACCAAACGATTCACACACTAGAAGGCCGGGACATCATCAACAAGGCCTAGCAAAGATTGGTGACAGCACGTATACATGAGTGTCACACGGTGATTCGGAAGAAAAAAATTGACACCAGAAGACAGCTTGAACACCAGGTACCCCATCTCTTTTCGTCAATTGATTCGTTTACAAAGGCCGTCGCGTCCTCAAAGGAAATGGAGCACCGTGAAATGCAGAAGGAACTCTCTTCCCTAATCAACGAAACCGAGGAATCAGGAGTGGTAAACAAACACACAGTAACCAATTTATCATCCAGGGAGCTCACGACCGAAGAAATTTCAACCCTGGCAAAAAGTCACAAATTCAATGTCACCACAGATAACCCACCCCTCCCCAAGATGATCGCCGCCCTTGAGAGCGGCATCCAGCAACCGTGCCCCAAAGTGTGGGAACAGGTCAGACCGAAAGAAGTCGGCATAATAAGGTCCAATAACAACTGCAGAAGAGAATGAAACTTGTCTGTCGAGAAAGTGAGAGCACCGAGAATACTGAAAGGAGATATAAGCATTGTAATCCTACCGGCAGACAAGGGGAACTCAACTGTTGTTTTGAACATACAGGACTACGAGGAAAAGGCGTCCGCCCTACTTAACAGCCAAGACGATAGGAAACTAAAGAAGGACCCCACTACGAGAACCCAATTGGTGCTGAATAAGACGGTGGTTGAAATATTCTGCAGCCACTCAAATTCTCGAAATCTCTACCTAAAGTAATGTGTAGGAATGGATGCACCCCAGCTTTTTACGGCTTACCAAAATTCCATCGTAATCCCCATACAGCCAATCGCAGACTTTTCGTGTTCCCCACTGCGATCACTATCCATGTACTTGCACCAGATTATATCACCACTCACCGGAAGAACAGTATCCCACGTGTGCGACTCTGAGATTTTCATCAAACTCACGTGAAAAGTGTGTATCGAAGATGGTGAATGCCTAATCTCTTTTGATGTGATCTCTCTGTTCACCAGAGTACCCATTAAGTTGGCTATTTTAGCAACTAGGGATGCCCTGGAACGCGACGATACACACAGCGAGAGAAGCCCCTTGAGTGTAGACGAGATCTGCCGCCTTCTCGAGCTGTGCCTGTCAAATACCTATTTCACCTTCCGAAGCAGCTACTACAGACAGGTTTAAGGAACTCCCACGGGGTCATCAATTTTCGTTGCCATGGCTAACTTGACTATGGAGAATATCGAGGAAAGAGCTGAGTACCTTTTCCCCGAAACTAAGTCTTCTTCAGGTACGTATATGATTGCTTCTGCATCGTAAAGATTGGGCAAGTCGAAAACCTGCAGAGACACTCAAACTCCATAGACCCGGATATACAGTTCACATATGAGCATGAACAGACGACATTCTAAATGTTCAGTCTGCCGAAAACCTACCCACAAGGGCCGCTACCTTCACTTTGAATCAAACCATCCGGCAAACCATGAGGCGTCTGTTGTAAATTCTTTATTCAAAAGAGCTGAAACTCATTCCTTATCGGAATCAGATCAAAAGAAAGAAGAGAGAAAGGTTCTCAACGAACTTAAAAGGAATGGCTACACAGAGGATTTCATTCGAAAAACAACCTGATGACAAAAAAAAATAAACAAACTACGGGACCTTCAACCGTTGACTTCTCCCCTACCCTGGAAACGAGTGTCCATCCCATACGTCAAAGATACCAGCGAAGCTCTCAGCCGAATATTGAAAAAAGAAGGCCTCAAAGTTGCGCACGAACCGATAAACACTTTCACTATCCTCCTCCCTAAACCAAGATATCATCCACCAAAAGAAAAAGCTCAAGACATCATCTACAAAATCAGCTGTGCCGACTGTCTGGCATCGTACATCGAGGAAACCAAAAATCTAAAAGAGAATCAGACAACACGAGAATGACGTCAGAACAACCGTGTACGCAGCGCCGTCGCTAAACATTCTGAAGATGCCGCCCACAAAATTGCTTTCCAAGAAACCTAAATCCTTCAAACAGAGACAAATTCGTGAAGAAGACTACTACTGGAGTCATAGCACATTCATAATACGGGGGTTAACATAAACCGCGTGGAGGCCAACCTACCCTCAGCGTATATCCATAGCCTTGGCGACATGACGCAAAGAAGGATGCCCAGCCAGGTAGATTCCCGCTCGAGGTCTTCAACACCAAAACGTCTGCGCTCCCCCGTACCGCCCCCCTCCCCTCAACAGCACTCTCGCAGGTCAAGGGCCCCCAGTACCGGTCATCCCAGCAGGCCAGCACCACTGCCGCCATCTCACCCTTTCGCTCCCCCCACCTTCCGTACTCTCCCCTCTACTCTCCCCAAAGAATAACCCCTGAAAAGGAGCCAAATGGGCTCCGAAACGTCGAGCTAATAAAATTCACTTATTTGGTTGGAGTCAGTCAGAAAGTCCTAATCAATTTCCCAACATGACAGGCAGTTCTGTCGAAATTTTTAGCTTTAACCATTGTACTACATCAAAGAACAGCTTTAAATTTACTCTTGTGAGCCACCCACTTCACTCTTTCGAACTTTGTAGAAATATAGAGTGTAAATAGCTTTGTATTGTGTTAATTCCTGCAGATTCGGGTTCCACTCGCAGTCAGCTTGTGCCTAGCCTAGCGGCTCTCCTGGACCCTTTTGAAGCATGCCTTTTCCAGCAACTGCTCTCCGTTGAGAGCTGTTTTGTCCAGCTTATGTATTCTGCGAGGAGTCGAATCGTCGGTCTCACCACGCGTGTTTCAAGCCTTGCGTGGCCTGCTTCCACTGATCAAGCTGCACCTGTGTCAGCATCTTAATCTCCCTTTCCAATACCTTCACGCAGCAATGTCAGGGACTCTTCGCAAGACCACTTGCGTTTCACGGTTCCACATCATGGTCTGCTTTTCACATGCAGCTTGAGTCTGTCACTGCTCTACATTCCTGGTCACCTCACCACAAAGCTCAAATCCTTGTGACTCAGCTTCATTCTAATGCCGCTGAATTTCTGGATTTCCTACCAGAATCCGTCTTTTCCACATACGCAAGTCTCGTCTTTGCACTCGAGTCCTGCTGTGGTGATGCCCATCTTCAGCACTTACATCTTACAAAATTACAGCAAGTGTAACAGGGCCACTACAGCCTGCAAGAGCTCGCTGCTCATGTCGAGGATCTGTTGTGGAAGGCCCTGGCTGGCTGTCCAAACTCCACCACCAACTTCATTGCTACCAAAGCCTTCATCGACGTCATCACTGAGCTCAACGTTCAACGCTTTGTCCGCCTCACCTGCCCATCTACAGTTCACGCTGCCTTACCTCTTGCTTGGAGGCTCACATAGTGGAACGCTCCACTGCAGTGCCCCATGCCCGCGCTCTTCCATATCGACATGCATGAGCAGGCCAAGCTAGTCGCTCCGATACATACCGTGAGCACTCTCCAACCATGCGCTGCTATCAGTGCAACGAAATCGACCATTACAGTTGAGACTGTGTGGGTCGTACCCCTTCGTTTGAAAACTTACCGTGGGCCACCGAAGGCAGGACCCCACGTAAGTCAAGTCCCTTTCCTGTCACTGGATCCGTTTACAGGTATGCCCAGATTGGAAGTCCAGCTAGGTGAGCCACTGGTAAACGTTGAAGCCTTAGTGGACACCTGTGCAGCTTTTAATTTCATGACACCAAATTTGTTACCCATTCAGTGCCATCTGAAGATGGCTAAGGTTGCACCAGCCAGCCTCCTCCTAGCTGACGAAACTTGTCTTCCATCCCTTGGTGAAATCTCAGCGACTGTGACTGCTTTTGGAAAAAGTGTAACTGTGCCAATTATTTCAGTGCAACACCTCTGCACACCCTTCATTTTGAGCTGCAACTGGCACTCAACACTGAGCGCACGCATAAGCTTCAACCATGCTGGGTGCATAATAGGGTTGCTCCCTCACGATCCGGCACTTAACCTGGCAGCCAACACAGTTACAAATAAAGTGCTGTCCTCGTGTGTGCACTCTATCGTTAAGTTGGCACCACGCGGCTGCAGGAGCTCACTCCTTTCTGAGCAATGGCACTTCGTCATTACGTAAGTATTTGTTTTACCTTCGTACAAGGGTATGGGCCCTCTCAACATGGATATGTGTGCTAATGACCGTGCGTCTATCGAAGGCTCGCAAAAATGAATATGTTTGCCCACCACCACCGCTTTCTGTTCCTGTGCTGGCAACATCTATGGTAACTGTACCCTTGTCTTCTGCTGCGTGGGTACCTGTTCATTGCGACATGAACGCATGCTTAGATGCGAGTGTCTTTGTTGACTGCACTGTCTGCTTGCGACCGAGAAGTGGATTCGCTGTCCCACGCTGTTTACTGCGCTCCTCCATATCTGCATTTACTGTCGTGGTGTTCAACCTATCAGACAGCCAGCCCGCTGCATCCACAATCTGGAACTGTGTTGCCATCCGGGGCAGCCCTTCAGCCCTGCTCTATCCTTGTAACAGTGCAACACTGTACTCCAGAGAGTGGCGATGACTCCGTCGACTGGAATGTATTCCATCGGCCCAAACCTGACATCATCCAAGAAGTCCAATATCCATGCATTGCTGTTGAAATTTCGAAGGTGCTTGGTGTTATCACCGAACGAACTTGGTTGTACTTTGTCACAAAATCAACACTGACTCCCATGCACCCATTCGACACTATCTTCATCATGTTTCTGCTTCTGAATGAGCTGAAATTGCAACTCAAGTGGAAGATATGTTACAGCGTGGCATCATAACCCGCTCATTCAGTCCTTGATCTTACCCAGTAGTTCTCGTGAGATAGAAGGAACGCACTACACGATCTTGCGTAGACTATCGCCACTTAAACAGCATTACCAAGCCGGATGTATACCCTCTTCTCCGCCTCGATGATGCCTTAGATCGGCTTCACACGGTCAGATTTTTCTCTACACTTGACCTCCTATCTGGCTACGGGCAGGTCAGGCTCAAGGAGAACAATGGGGAGAAAACTACTTTTATCACACCAGACGGCCTGTACCATTTTGACTGCCTTCCTTTTGGACACTCTAATGCACCTGCAACTTTCCAACGACTAATGGATCGAGCACTTGGACACGTAAAAGGCTCGATCACTGTATTTGGATGACCTCATCGTTTAGGTTCCCACATTTTATGAACACCAACGGCGTTTGGAGCTCATCTTGTGTCCTTTTGACGAAGGTGGGCTCCGCGTAAAGCCTTCAAAGTGTTCTTTGGCTACTTAAAAGTTACCTACTTGTGTCATGTTAAGAGTGTCCACGGCATCAATCCTGACCCTTCAAAGCTACAAGCTTTATTTCTTTGTAAATACACCACTGGCTCCAGCAGGAACATTGAGTGATGGGGGAGGAAGTACAAGAAAATTACATAAAGCATCAGCAGGAACAAATGAATGTTAATGACTATAAAGATTTTATACAATACTTAACACACAACTTTACAAGACGTGAGTGTACAAATTCTCGCGGAATGTTTCATGGTTAGTGATGGAGACAAGGCTATCAGGAAGATAATTCCAGAGTGCAATGGCTTGTGGCAGCACTGAGGAATTGAAAGCTTTGGTTCTACCAAACATTTGCTTGAGGCTGAGACGATTATGAAGACTCCTAGAAGTACGTATTGGGCTACAAGGGGCAGTTTGTATTGTGTTGTGCCATGAATGTATTTGTGTGTCAGACATAACAGTGCAATTGTTCTATGGGTACATAATGCTTGAAGGGATAAGTCTGCTTTCATTCGAGTGACACTCAAATTCTAACGTTCCGCCTCCTACCAGGGCCAAACAAGTTTTAAGTTTTTTTGGGCTCCGTTTCCTACTGCTGTTTCGTCCCTAGCTTTGCTGGTCGCGCTGCACCCATCAATGAACTTCTGAAAAATCAGGAGTAGCATTGGGGCCCCAACCAGGAATCAGCCTTCCGGAACATTAAGGTGTCCTGACGACACCCTCGACCCCTGCACACTATCAAGAGGACATCTCTAGCATCATCCATAGTGATGCCAGCGGTCTTGGCCTTGGGCGGTTCTTCTACAATCCGACCCCATAGGAAACGAGAACCCTGTTGAATATGCCAATTGCTGCCTCAGTGCGCTTCAGAACATGAGTGCCTCGCACCACGCTGTTTCAGCTGTTCTACAGGTGGACGCCAAGGTTACTGCAAGAACACCTTTGTGGCTTTGACACATATCTACAAGAACGCCCTGCAAAAGTAGACTTCAGCAGGACCCTGCACCAGGCTTGCCTCCGAGCTCGGATAACAATACTGCACCACCAAGCACAGTCTACTCCGCAAAGTCCTGCTTGCTCTTTCCAGCCGGGCAATTTAGTCGTGGTTCGACGGGCACTACGTTTACCTTGGCGCTGCTAAAAATTCCTAGCCCGGTTTTCTTTGTTCTTTGCATATCTGGTGCAAGTAATTGTGCAAGTAGCTGGTGCAAGTGGCGTGTACCTGAGGTACAAGTAACCAAATAGCTGAAACCAAAATTCTGATTGTAAATGGTATCAACAAGGTAAATTTTAATCATTTTAAATGCTTTAAGAGCATGTTTAATATATATATTTAGGGATCTCTGTAACCCTTGTACTATGTCAAAGAAGAGCTTTGAATTTACAATTGTGAGCCACCCACTTCTCTCTTTGGAACTTGGTGGAAATATAAAGTGTAAATAGCTTTGAATTGCTGTGTTCATCCATTGATGCCATTCAAAGTATTGAAGACTCGGCGGTATAGTAGCACTGAAAGCATGGCACTCCACACGGATGCGATCTTTGTCTCAAGCCTAGGGAAATTTTCATTCAAACGGTGGCCCCAGTACATAAGGATTACCTGCTGCCACCTACTGTGAAAAATCTTACTCAAAAGAGCACTGACGATAGAGCAGCTACTGCCTTCTATGGTGTGAAAAAACATCACCCTCTGGCAGTTTCTGTTCATGGGCCATTCAAAAGTGGTGAAATATCCATGATGAAGTGGGCTCTTGAGCTGAAAAGTGGACATCCCCCTTGGCAAGACGAAGTCATCCGTATTCTGGCTTTCTGGGTCAAGGGCGCACTGAACACTAAATTAGTTATGGCTGGTATTGTATATTCGTTAAAAATTCTATTTTGAAGAATCGGCAATAAATGTTTATCACTGGAGAAATTAGTGCCTAAACTTCCCTTTCTTGAACTTTGTGCTGAAGCTAGTGCACCATTCGTCACACCTTGACATCACAAATTTTGAAGCATAATCTCTCATATTTGGTCTATTTTGGAGCAAAAAAGATTTGAATACTTCTTAGGTTGAGCAGTCTTGTTCCTTTATGATGCGGTGTAGTCCGTTCTTTATTGCTAAGCAATATGTACTTTAGACTTCCGTCGAGTTTAACTAATGGAAGCCTACAATACATACTGCTTAGTTTAACCTTACCGAATGTTCTGGCCAGTGTGCATGCATGTATATGGACCCAAACTTTCGTTACTTCGATCCTAAAATTGGCCTTCACAGGATAATTCGAACTTGACCAGTCAGCACACACGTGCCTGACCCCTATGGTGACCCCGATATCGACCCCTTTAATGGCAGTGTATGTCTTGACGGAGCTTATGGGACAGTGAATGTGTTGGAACACATGTCGAAAAAATATCCTGTCGAAAACGCCTATTTAGGGCCTGCCTTAGGAAGATTTTCAAGCGATAACCATAGCTCACAATGTCTGATTATGGTATTCACTCGATTCTAATGCGCACTTTTTTTTAAAAAGAAAATTGGACCAAAAGTGCCTGCAAAAATTATGAGCACTGAACTAACAATGAGAACTGCAACCCAAGATTCAGCTTCGCAAGACAGTAAAAAGTAATCAGAGGTGAGCATTCAACATATATCTATTTGGTTGGGAATAACTGAATGATAGGATGGAGTTTGATGCCAATAAAAAGATTTTATCTGTCAAAGTACCTGAAGTTTCGAAGCCGGACCACATTTTTTTACAGAGAGGATCACAGTAGAACCTTGTCGTGCTGCTTTTCAACTTTTTTCTTATTTGCGCGATCCAGCCAGTCATTTACACTCCAGAATCATTTGGCCTACAATGGAGGAAAGGTCCCTAATTCATTAGTACATTATCCTTTTATGCCCACTCTGAGAGCGTGGCACACATTCAGCTTGTATGAGGGTCCACTAGCTTCAATTTCAAGTGAGTGCATTATACCCACTCTGAGCCAGGCAATCGGGGCGACCACTCAAGTGTGCTTATACCAAGCAGACTCACTGGTTTGCTAATACAGTAAAAGCTAGTTAATTCACTACTTGTTAATTCGAAATTTCGGATAATTCGAAGTAGTCGCCGCGGTCCGACCAACAATGCATTGAAAGCAATATGTAACACATCCCGCTTATTCACACTGAAATCCGCACCGTCACCGATAATTCGAACTCCGCATCATTGTGGATAGGGAGAGTGCTAGTGCGCGGGAGCACGCTGGCGTCGCCGCGCGGGTCGCGCAGCTTTGCTTTTTCGATCAGCGGCAAGGACGATAACACCGTCGCCGCGTGCCGTGTTCTTTGTGTACGAGCATGCCAGGGTGAGCCGGCGAACACGGCTCAATCTCGCGTGCGCAAGTGGGGAAGGTGAGGCGGAGCGTGCCCTCTCTTGTCGTGCGCGAGGCAGGGGGGTGAGGCGAGGGAGGGACGGGGGGGACGATCTTCGGCGGCTGCTGCTTACGGCGCGGCCATGCGGCGCCCACTTCTTGAAAGCGATCTGCGACGTGGCCAAAGTGCGCGCCCGCGTGGGCCTCATCTTCAAAGCGATCTGCGATGTTTGCAGAGTGCGCGTTGTGCCGGTAGCTTCATATGCGATGTGCTTTCTACGTTTCGTTCGCGTTGAAGCGAGAGCTGTACGAACGTCAATTCGCTCGCTGCTACTGCTGCGTGTCCTAACTCCAGCGTTTTTCAGCAAGTTTCCGCGGTCATCGAGCGAGATGCGTTCATGCTTACCTGTGTGTGCGTGACACCGTGCTTGTTAATTTATTTAGTAAGCGAATGCTTACAAGTTTATACGGCCGATAAAACTACTATCCTTACTTCGTATAGCTATCTACTAATTTTCTATCCCAATCGATGCTTCGCTTTTCGCGCGAGACTGCGACATTTTTTTTCTCCGCCCCAGTCAGCAGACAAACACGTGGATGGAGCAAGAGCCATCTCGACGTCGGGCGCGCTGGCCGCGTTCGGTTACGTTGGCTGCGCCAGTGCTTCGAAGTATAGACGTTGTTCACGCCAACGTGACGTAGCGTGTGCGCGCGTGCTCACGCCACGTCAGACTATATACGCGCCTTAACCGAGCGATTTCTTTTCTCTGACTTTCATTAGTTCGAATTTTGTATATTTCGAATTTTCATAGCATCCCCGCGGAATTCAAATTTATGAGCTTTTACTGTACAGAAGCGTTAACCTTAGGAGGTTCCCTGTTCTATTTTACCGTAACCATGTTTCTCATTGATTGTAGACCTCAAATGACGCACGACAGCAAGTAAAAGGTGCTCCTCTCAGATTGAAATATATTACAATATGTGCTCATTGAGTTATTGCAGCTGCCCTTGCGCAATGTTCAGTTACATGCATTTACTAAAAACAAAAGGACAACTTGAGGCATCAGGTAAATGACTGAGTTTGGGCAAGTGGTTCAAGATGACTATCCATCAAGTGTTTCCATAATGTAGTGTACAGGGCCAGAGTAACCTTTGTTGCACAGTCCACTTCTCTGTATATGTTGCATTCCTTGCTGATTGAAGTAACCTAGATGTGCCGAATCAAACCCAACTTTATTCTGGCTGTGCTTAGATATTTAGTTTAAATGATCAGTGAACTTTCTCTGTGCGCACTGTTTCACGGAGTAATTGATAATTACTGATATCACTGACCTGATATTGTCAAGGAGCATGGCATGTTCTATTGGAAGTGCCAGCAGTGGCCTAAGCAACAGCTTCAGGGCAAAAGTGTGAAGCCACCCGTGGATTGGTTGTATTATTCAGATACCAACTGGACTTTCATGTGTGCACAATGGCATCATTTAATTCTAAGAGAACAATGTATATACAAGGGACACACAAAATACTTTCATTTATTTAGTATCGTCATGCATAGCTGTGTCCTCCTATTTTCTATCTTTGCAACTTTTATTGTACATTTTCTCTTTTTTTCTTTATATACAGTCGAACTTCGTGAAAACAGTCACAATGAAGAAAAAAATGTCTTTGTTATGTCCAATATTTATTATAAGCATGTATTTTTGTCGTACTGACACTGCCGAGAAACATTTTATGTTTACTATTATTTTATAAATCATTGTATCCATTTTGTATTAAGGTTTGATTGAAAAACATATATGGATATAACGAATTATTAAATCTAATTATGCAAACTAAAATTTTTGAAGCCAATAATATTACATAACAAGTATATATATGCTTGCAACAAATATTGGATACAACAAAAGTATTGTCAGCTGTGACTTGCATCTAACAAACACACACAAATAACCAAAAATGTGGACGTGGGAACAGCCACCGCCTTAGCATAATTGGTTGTGCAATGCACACGTAAAGCAGAGGTTCTGAGTTTGACTCCACCCACCAAAAAGTTGTTTTTTCGTTTACTTTTGGTTCCCTTTAAGTTATCATTTCTACACTTCAGTTAAGAAACTACAAATAACTTCCCCTATGCTTTTCTTGATTTTATATGGTTATGACTATGAATGAAATGTTGGGCCTCTCGGTTCCTCTTCTTGTTGATTTCATTATACAGATCTTGATTGCACTATCAAAAAAACTGTGCAGATCCAACTCGCATATTGGGATCTATGTGAAGTGAAGCTTTCATGAAACAGTTAATAGGATGCTATAAAATTGGCCATTTCATTCCCGTCTCTTTGTCACAAAGGAAAGTGGCACATGTGCATGTGCTTTCACATACCGTATTTACTCGATTCTAATGTGCCCTCGATTGTAACGCGCACCCGTTTTCCGTGACCAAAAAATAAAGGAAATGAAAACCTCGATTGTAACGAGCACCCGTTTTCCGTGACCAAAAAATAAAGGAAATGAAAACCTCGATTGTAACGAGCACCCGTTTTCCATGACCAAAAAAAAAAAGAGTACAATACCACGCACCTCGTGCTTTCATATAGAAATATTATTTTCTCTCATTTGGAAAAAAAAAAACAGATTTATTCCCAATACTGTACACTAAAGTTGCGATGAATAAAAACACAAATGGAAGTGCTGTACCATGCCACCAAGATTTCCACTGCGCTGGTACGAGTTGCGTGGGGCAGTAGATATCACTCGTCGTCGCTGTCGGACAACTCTATCCTTATCGCTATCAACAGACCAAAGCATTTCATCCTCAGTGACGTCTATGGCATTCGAAATCTCGCACTTTTTAAAGGCCTTGTTGACCATGGCAGACGGGATCATGCACCATGCATCTTTCACCCATCCAGCAAAGTCCTGCAGTGAGGCACGCTTCATTTCATTGGCGGGCATGAATTCGTGGCAGCCACTGACAAGCTATTCGGTGTAGAGCACCCGAATTCTATCTTTGACTGGCTTGTTCAAACAAACATCAAGCGGCTGGAGCTGCAATGTCATGTCGCCGGGTATCACGACAAGGTCTGTGTTGCAAGCAGCCAGCTTGTCCTTGATGCGCTGGTCAAGGTGGCACCTGTAGCCGTATTCTGTAACGGTTCGCTTTGGAACCAGTTCGGTCTGGCTGTTACGTTAAGGTGATGTCACTCGGAGAAAGAGTGGAATGTTGCAGCACGAGGGAGACCAATGGACGCGCGGCGTTCTGTCGCAAGGTCACGTCATCATTTTTATTTGTACTTTGGGGATGATATAGTAACTGAAGGATGTTGCTAGTTCGGTAAAAAACTATTGGTTTGTATACAACACTTGCATATTTAATTTCCAGTAATGGAGAGTCTTAGAATAGGGGCGCCAAAGAGCTTTATGGGTGTTAGCGTTGCGGATAGCGGCTTGCGCTGACAGCGCCACTGCGGCGTCAAACAAAAGCTATTAGAAATATTTAAATAAAATATAACATTTTATGATAGGAATAGTAATATTGATTTGCGTGTATTAGCGTTTAATTACAAGTTAGCGGTTATTCTGTAAGCAGCAAACAATTAGTTGCACTTAGTTTTGAGCAAAAGAACTTTATGTGCCTTCACCAGCCAAGCTTAGCCGTGTTGCCTACGAGCTATGAAATCCACAATGGAATTCGGAATCAGTGGCGTCTAATGAATCAATCTTCATTACACATGCTAGTTGAGAGAAAGCTTCAAAACGTACCACTGAAAACTGCGATTTCTCTTCATGTTGTTCGGTCAATTTTGGGCATATCCCTGTCCACCTTTGAAGAGAAAAGCCTTTGCTTTTCATAAAATTTGGTAGCCAGAACCTGCTCGCTTTGAAGTCACACCGCATTAGCCCTTTCTGTAAAGCTAACTGCATTGCCCGTACTTTGAGCGGATCGGTCGACACAGGTCTCTGTGTCACTCGCTGCTCTTGCACGTATTCCGCGAGCAGCTCTCCTATTTCGGCGAAGCAGGCCTGCTTCAGTCCACTGAAACCCTTCCTTGGTGCTTCGCTGGCGAAAATATTCTCCTGCTTGCGCCAGTCCTGCTCACAAGTTTCAGGAACTCCAAACGCCCATGACGCGGCCCGATTTCCGTCCGTCGACACGCAAATGATAACTTTCCTTTTAAATGCAGCATCGTGGTGGACTTGGCGTGTCTTCGCAGTCGGTGCTTCCATGCTGATTGAATAAATGAAGAAAATGGGAAGACAGGCAGTAGACTAGGTTACACCAGTGCCTGGTTACACCTACAACATGGAGGTATGCACATGGAGGAAGCTATGGCAGCTAGGCTAGAAGCGCGTACGAGGCGGCCATTTTTTGAATGCCGATGGTGATATGCTAACGCGGATTTAGGGTCGTACTTGATTCTAACACACATGCAATTTTTGGACCCGTTTTACTGAAAGAAAGGTGCGCGTTAGATTCGAGTAAATACGGTACATGTTCTGTGCAGTGCGACATAGTTGGCATTGGAACAATACGTGCAATTGTGGCCTAATGGTTAGAGCATTGGGGCCGCTTTAATGGGTGACCAAATTTCGGTCCCACCTTTGGACCCGTAATGAATATATCTTATTATGATTGTGAACAATTCAGCAAGACAGCAGCAGCACGGTCATGAAAGTCTGGAAGGGTTCGCAAAGCACCTCTTCATGCCTGTAATCCAGTTGTACTTTCACCCTGTGTCCACAGATGGAGTGCCTGAAGTCGGCAATGACGGTTGCCGGCAAGGCCATGGAGAAGGCTGAGCCACACCTGATGCAGGCAGTGATGAGTCAACTGCATGATGCCTACTTCAAGCCAGGGATATCGGAGCACTCACGCAAAGTCTTGCTGGAGCTAATAGAGCTGCATGCTTCAGGGTGGCAGTTGAAGTCCTCCACCCAGTAAATGCGCTATTATCCAGACAGATCTGTCATTGTGGATTGTGCAGCTTAGCAAATAAACCAGTGACAAGAGCAGGGACGCCAGTCAACACACTTGAGATCTTCTTTGACACCACAGTCATTCGTGTGAAGGAGGCACTGAAAATGGATTTTCAATTCATTGTAAACACATTATTTTACTTATTTTGCACATTGTGCTGTCTCCATCGCAGCTCAGTGTTTACGGTATACTGTTTCCTGTGTGACCAAGGGCTGAATCGTTATTACCACTTTCACTTGATATGCCAACTTAAGGAGTGCAGTATAGTTAATATTGGCAAACTGAGAGGTATTTATGTGCGGGGTGGGGAGGCAACACTGAGAACTGGAGGTCGAAAGTGTTCCATTCTAAACTGTAATATCACATTTATTTCAACACGCCATTGCAGCTTGATGTTAATTGCCCATTCCTTGTTGTGGTTGTGGGCTGAAGAGTTATTTCTAGTCAAGGCTGACACACTAAAGGGAGCAGTGTAGTTTGTCTTTTTAACCAAGAGTCATTCATGGTGAAGGCAGTGCTGAGACCAAGAGGGTACAACACAGATATTGTTATCGGCATGTAAATTTTATTACATTTAACACACAACACAGCTTGTTGTAACTTGATGTCTATATCATTTCTTGTTATAGCTGAGTGCTCAAGCATTGTGCGTGATTACTCATGGTTGATAAATGCTTACATAGGTACAATATTGTGAACATGGTATGGAAACGAAAAGTCAACCATCCAAAGGCAGTACGTGAAACGGGATTCCGGGTATGGTTCCATGTTGAACATGTTATTTTTATGTGAAATGTCCCGTAAAAATCCTATCCTCAGAACTTTCTCTGAGACAATCGTTTAAAATTGTTTGAGTATTTTATTTCCATTGAAGCAACCATTTGGATGTTAACAGCCCTACATATCAAAATTAGTAACGTGCTAAAACATATCTGTTTCATCACAGGAGTTCGTCTCCTGGCCTGCACTGTACTAGCTTGTGATAAAATGTTCTTCATGTAAGAGCTCAACCAAAAATCCTCACCTCACTCATTTTCAGTTTTAATTTCTAGCTATTATGTTATTTTACTGTTTCCATTGCTTCCAAATAAATGTATTTGTTAGGCCAAGAAGAGCTGCCTTCGTTTTGTTTCAGTGATGAATTAAAACCTTTTTTATTACTAAAACTAAGATTTTCCTAATAAATTGGCTTTGAATGAAAGTGATATCAAACAACTTTACAAAACAGCGATAAAGATCACAAATATGCAACATAGCACACATGGGCATATACATTATCCAGTGATCTTTTGCGGCACGAGGGTATGCAAAAGAAGGCATACTATTTTCGTGTGTAATAAAGTTTTTTTATACTGACTTTCCTCTTATGTTGTTGCAATGTTTCTTGCCTTTCTCACAGCCTCTTTCACTTGTCAGAAGCATTTCTTCTATACATCCATGCATGATACTTACATACAGGAAAACCATGATGAAATGAACATGAAAACAACATATAATGGGATATTCATTGTATTCACTATAAAGTTGTATTAAAAACAAGGGGAGGGTATCATTTAGATAACATCAGGTCCATTGCAGTGACGTGCATTTTATTCAAATTAATTGAAAGCATTCTTCTCCACATCACTGCTTTAATTAGAAGTCACTTAGTCCCTGTCAAATTTTATTCAGGCCTGGCTGCTCTGTCTGGGCCTTGTCGATTTAAAGAGTTGCAATACAATTTGCACGACGTCATAAGGAATACACTGCTCTACTGACACTAGACATTGCTAAAGCATATGATACAGTGGAACATGCTGTTTTGATAGAAACTTTTTTTTTTAAAAGTGTACACTCTAAAAAAAGTGTTCACCCTTTGGGGCTTATCTTGTCCCACAACACTCTTAAAGAATGTTTACACCCTTTGGGGCTTATCTTGTCTCACAACGATAATGGTCATCTGTCTTGCCCGTGTTTCCTTTAACGCTGCGAGCTCGGTACTTCCCAGTCACGAAAAGCAATTGCGCGTTATGAGCTTGATACGGCATTCTCGACAGGAGAGTAGCGTGCGCCGAGTTTTCAAGAGAAAACGCAAGCAAGGCAGATTACGATTATTGTTTGGGGGCAAAATAAGCCCCAAAGGGTGTAAACTTTTTTTAGAGTATAGAGGGTATGGCATTTAGGCTGGCGCAAACGTCGTCCGGCCCAAGCAACCCTAGCAGACTGCCAATGATTGGCCGATTGCTGGGAAGTAGTCGGCAGCCGGCTTCACTGGCCACCCGACTTCCGAAAACAGTCGGCCCGACGTCTCCTTCCAGCTGCATCGGCACGCGGCCGGCTGCGCGGGCTGGGCACTCCGTCAGAGCACGACTGAACACCGAGCGCGCCAAACGCTCGTCGGTGCGACAAGCCGGCAATGCATCGGGCCGGCTTTAGTTGCCGACTGAACTTTGGCTCCACGTATTTTTATTTTTTTTTTTTTTGCTGGACAGCATAAAATGTATTGCACCAAGTACATAACTACAGTAATAACAAGCATTTTGCATGCTGCCACAACTGATGCACACTGCCGAAGCACGTACCAGACTGCAACTCTGTACCTTTTTTTAAATTCTTTTTTAATGAGTTTGCTCGTGCTGCTGCTTGGTTTCAACTCACGTTTCGCTAAAAGGCGGCATTTTTTGTTTCTCCGCATTGGTGAAACGCTTTGCATTGCTTTTAAACTGGTTCGTTCGCAGCTGGTTCGGTTCGACTGGGTAGGAGGTGTCTTTTTCGCATGAACCGTGGCAAGCAGAAATACTAATTATGCACGTACTCTGTGAAAAATGCAAGAAAGAATGCGACCTCATTGCGAAATCTGGGCGAGAACGAACAAGCAATGTAAACGCGCATGCCTACTTCCAACGACAAGCCGATATAGCCTCTAGCGACTCGGACTATAGGGGGAAAAAAAAACTAAAGAAAAATAGTCCAGAGGCCGGGAAGAATGCGGGCAAGAAGGGAGGACCGAGCCCAAGGCCGAGTAGCGTGGCCGGGTAAAGCTGGAGCCGCATGGCGCGTTTTTCACAACAGCGACCAAGCAGCGGCTTCTCAGCAGGCGCTGAGAAGCCGCTGCTTGTTTAGAACTTCACATATAAAAAGGAGTGTCGGCCGCTTACTACCGAGCAGAAGAGGCGATTGCTGATACTGAAGCAAGAAAAAATGCGGGTCAGGAGGTACATGTGGGTGCGGCCTGCATGGTTGAGAAGAGAGCGAGTTCCATACACTGGTAATATTATTAGCAAATTGTCTTGCCAGCATTAGCGATGAGACGCGACGCTTCTCCACTTTAGTTATTAGGGCCTCGTTGAAGGTTGTTTTGTTCATTTTAGGTGAACACGATGCGCGAACGAAATCACGGTAGCACGTGTTTTCCTTGACGCGCGCGCCAGTTCTGCCGAGAAAAAAAAAATTCCGCCATGGATATAGTGTACTAGAATAACATTATTCTAGTACACTATAGCCAAGGAGGTTCCGTCGAGGATGGATGGATGGATGGAAGGTAGGAGCGTCCCCTTTGAAACGAGGCGATGGCAGTTGCCACCATGCTCAGATTTTTATTTTCCCTTTAATTTTTATCTGTGATGTGTGGTATTGAATTTCTCGATTTTCTTTAAATACGTCTTCCTACCCTTTTAACCTTATGTCACCTCTCTGCTTTTGAGCCACCAAAATCCTCCAATCGCCTTTTGCTAATTTCCACCGCATATTTATTTACATGACTATTATTATCTCTGAACTCTAGGGCCTCGGGAAGGGTGACTGTGGCCGCATCTACATCGGGCTTGATACCATCACATTTTAGTATGAGGTGTTCCATTGTTTCTACATATTTACCACACACAGTACATGTGTCTTCTTCTTCGTTAAATTTCTTTTTATAGCTCCGCGTTCTAAGACATCCTGATCTAGCTTCAAAGAATAGGGCACTGCCTCTTGAGTTATCATAAAACGCTTTCTTCCTGATCTGCTGTTTCCAGTATCGATATAGTTCCACACTATGCTTCTTTTCCATTGAATTTATCCAATTTTTACCTTCCGCATTTTTAACCTGTCGTTTAATGCTCTGTCTTTCTTCGTCCTCATGTCTGGCATACTTACTGGTTAGCTTCCTAGTTCTTTTCCGCCATTGTGAGTCAACACTCTTTCTGTATAGGTATTTAAACACCTTAGCTGCCCACCTGTTATCGTCCAATTTCCTCAGACGGTTTTCGTATAGGATTTTACTCTGAGCTTCCCGTGCTTCGAACGATGCCCGGCCCATATCTCCCTGTACTGCTTCGTTTGTGGTTTTCCCGTGGGCACCTAGTGCTAACCTTCCCACAGCTCTCTGATTTACTTCTAGTCTCGACTGAACCTCTGCCCTTAAACACAGGACCGCATTCCCGAAAGTAAGCCCCGGCACCATTACTCCCTTCCAAATACCTCTCAGTACCTCATACCTGTTGTACCCTCACAATGCCTTATGTTTCATTATCCCGGCATCTCTTCGCCCTTTTGCTATGAGAGACTGTTCGTGCTTTTCCGTGTACATCTGCCCTTTGTTTATCCATACCGCGAGATATTTGTATTCGGCCACTCGGGGTATTTCATGGCCTTGTAAGCTCCTGATCAGTTGTATCTTTGAAAAACATCCCACCGGAATTAGCTGCACTAAAACTGAAACCTAAACTGTCTCCTTCATCCCCACAGTAATTAACCAGAGTTTGCAAATCTTCCTGGCTATCTGCTAACAGTACAATATCGTCCGCATACATTAAACCCGGTAGTCGTTGCTCAACAACCTTTTCGCCTAATCTGTACGACAGATTATACCTTAGATTGCTTCGTTGTAACCTTCTTTCCATGCTTATCATATAAAGCATGAACAGCAACGGTGATAGAGGACAACCTTGCCTTAATCCTTTGTGAACCTCGACAGTTGTCGTACTCTTAATTCCTTCCCATGTTCATCATCATCAGCCTGGTTACGCCCACTGCAGGGCAAAGGCCTCTCCCATACTTCTCCAACTACCCCGGTCATGTACTAAGTACTTCCCATGTTATTTCAAGATTATTTTCTCGATATAGTTCCTGTAAAAAATCAATTACCTCATGACCGATACCTTCAGCTTTTAATATGTTCCACAGGAGTTCCCTGTTCACTTTGTCGTATGCACCACTTATGTCCAGGAAGGCTAAATACAGAGGTCTATTTTCCGCCTTAGCTATTTCTATGCACTGGGTAAGCACGAACAGGCTATCATCTAAGCGCCTACCACTTCTGAACCAGTTCTGAAGTTCTCCGAGTATTCTATTACTTTCTACCCATGACTGCATTTTTAATTTCACCGCCTGCATCGCCAGCCTATATATAACTGATGTTATCGTAATTGGTCGGAAGGATTTTATGTTCTTCTTATCACCTTTCCCTTTATAGATCAAATTCATTTTACTGTTTCCAGCTGTGCGGAATTTGCTTATTTGTTATGACTGCCTCCAATGTTTTTATCAGCGTTTCCTTGCTTCTTGGGCCAAGTTCATTAATTCACTTGATTTGAATTTCGTCTATACCCGCGGACGTGCATTTTGGAACATTTGCTTCCGCCTTTTTCCAGTTAAGATTGGTCAGTTCTAAGCTGTTTTCTATTATGCTATTCTGTGTTGCTCCCTTACTTGGGGCGATTACCCTATCGTCTTTCCTAAATGACTCTGCTATAAGTGAACCAATGTAGTTCACAGCGTCATCTCCCTCTAAACAATTTCCTTCGGCATCGTGAATCTGTTCCTGTTTTCTGTGATTAGCTTTACCCAGCCAGCTTATATGGTTCCAGAATTTTCTTGACCCCCCTTTAGTTGCATCGCGAACTTCAGCCAGCCAGCGATCAGAGGACTGCTTTATTTTAGCCTGGACGAGGACCTGCACTTGTTGTTTCTTTTGTCGACAATATTCCCATTTTTGGCCTATTTCCTCTTGAGATAACTGCGCCCTCTTTGCTTCTCTGTGTTCCCGAGATGCCCACCGTCTTTGTTCGATGGCCTCTCTAATTTCCTTATTGAGATTCGCAGAGAGCAGGGCCACCTGGTGGGGAAAAAAATGCCACGTGACCAAATGCCACGTGACTTACCTGTACTCTGATTGGTGGACGCGCCGCGCGACGCGTTTTTTTCTACTCCGAGCAGCAGCACGCGGCGGCGCGATTTCGTGATGGATCATGCTGGGCACGCGTCAAAATGACGCGCGCGTCCCACCATCCGCGCGTCAATCGCGCCTGAAATCGCGCCATGCGGTTCCGCCTTAACCGCAGTATGGAGCTAGGAGGGGAAAGAAAAAGAAGAAAGAAAAATACAAAACGTGCGCAACCGGGGAAGGCAGGCGGAGAAGCGCGGGAAACTTTTCTGTCGCTGTAGGCTGCGCTTGCGGCCGAGAAGCCAGCGGTGTCTGTCGTCAGTAAATTTTTAATAAACGGTGCGATCTATCTGAGCCCAAGATGAGAAATTCAGAAACGCACCCAAGGCAGCACCACAAAAGCACTTGCATGCGGAAGAATTAACATGGATGCTTACGCTATAGTGCGTCGTGTAAGAGTTGTCGGACGATCCCACCGCTGTCAACCAGATGTAGGAGTCGTCGGACGATCTCGCCACTGCCACCATTTGAAGGAGTTGAAGGTCGTAGAGAGGAACTCGGTGAACAGGATTTATTTACATTATTTACATTTTAGACAAGACATACATCGAGTCTAGCGTGACTCCCAAATGGTCCACGCGAGACGACGCATACAGCAAACAGCTTACGAGCACACAGCTCACTAGTACATCTCGAGCATGACAACGAGCACTCGGCTCACTAGTACATCTCGAGCACGACAACGAGCACTCAGCTCACGAGTACATTTCTAGCACGACAACGAGCACACCCTAGCAGCCGGCAAACGCTGCTTATAAGCACTTGGTCCCCCCTTGATTCCAAGCGGACGGAAACGTTCGTCCAGTCATCGTTCGACGTCACCGTAGACCAGCCCTTTTGGAGGAGGATGAGGGCTTACATACACGTGCCGCACACACACACAGGTGTAATGGTCCGGAGCCGACGTCAGAGGGGCTTCGTAGAACTCCTTCACTCGCAACGGCGACGACGCTAGAGGTTGGCGGTTTCAGCACAAAGCCTGCTTCATCGAACTCCTTCACTCGCAACGGCGACGAGGCTAGAGGTTGGCGGCGGCATTCCAAGATGAGGTCACCACCGCTGGCGTAACTAGCTGGCAAACTTGCACTGCAGCTGGCCGTTCTTAACAGCGCCTCCATGGCCCGGAAAATCTCGACTGTCCAGTGCTGGCAACCGCTGGGCAGGAAGAGAATGGCTGGCGAGCAAGACGATGGCTTTGCTCTCTGCAACCCCTGCGCACTTGGAATGCCGTCAACCATCTCACAACAACTGGCACAGAAGAGTCGACCCGGCAACACAATACCGCTCAGCGCTCAAACGCCCGGAATTAGCTGTTAACCCACCAGGCTTCCTATCACAATTTCCATGCAACTGGGAATCCCAAATATTGTCCCAAAATTTCGTGCCGCCAAAGCGAGCGTTCACGTTCCTCCTGAGTTCGACCAAACCTGACCGTCGTGTTGCACAAGAGCAAAGGTTTACGCAGAACTAAACCGAAGGCTCTCAAATACCAATACCCAAACATAACTTAAGCAACCTAAGTTCACGAACAGCCTGTTCTTATCCTATCACAGTGGCGTACTTATCTGATGTACGGTTTCCACTGAACCGTCTGGCCAACTCCACAGGTACGTAATCACAATCGCGCTAGCTTTGTGGGCTCTATTCTGAACGCGTACTTGCGTCGTACGTAAGCATTTCATCACGCTTACTCACGTGTCTTCCTCTAGTCCAATCAGGACACGTACCTTAAACGAACCACCAAACTTCCGTAACTCACGCACTCTGCAGAAACCTTAAAAAAATGCGTCTGCCATCAACTAGTTCTACGCACGCTCACTAAAGAAGACAGAATACGGCTGCCCTCAACACACACGAGCAACCCACTCATAAATCTGCTTCCTTCCGTCCACACAGGACATGCGCTAATGGAACTACGAACTCAGAGCAAATCACGCACTTACTGAAAACCTACGCGGTTAACCTTAGAGAAAAAAAAACGCATAAAAAAAGAAGGTTAACTAAAAAACACGCGCGTTACGATAGGCCTCTCAACGATAACCTTCACACTCAGGTTACTCACACACACAAAAAAAGAGCCTATCTACTCATTACCTAACTCGCGAGACTACATGTTTACATATATACACCTCTTTCAAACGCGTCTTTCAACTCTCGGGGCTTCTCAAACAAAACATAAACAAAGCTCATACTTTTACATATTGAAAGAAACTTAAATTGCGAAAATTATCCGATGCTCAAAAAATAAAACAAAACAGAACGTTGCACTTCTACTGAAGCTCTGTTTGCCTCCCATTCCAAACGTTTTCGACTGACTCGCTTTTGAGCCGTACTCGAGGTGGTCGCGGTCCGAAAGCTAGTCTGGCTACCGAGGAGCAACAAAAGAGCTGACTCACTATCAGCTCCCCCAAGACGTTACAGTCCCCTGCCAATTTGCGTCCTGGCGCCCCGCTTTCATCACGACCTCGATTGACCGCGTCGCTACTCCCCACCTGGTCTCGTCTTGCCACCTTGCGCTTCTTTGTACTACACGCTGAGCTTCGAAAAGAACGACGGAACGACGAAGAATTTAACTGCCCCGTGCCCTTTGTCCGCGTCCGTGCAGAACATGCTTCTCGGTCTCTTTTTGACATGTGGCTCGAACGTTTATGATGTGTCAACATCGTCCGTGACGACCGCACCTTTATTTTCTCCGCGCCCTGCCTTTTCGCGCCTGTCGCCGTCTTTGGCTTCGCTACATTAGCCACCGCATTCCGATCTTTTCGGCGCTTCTTTCTGCGGCGCGTTCTCCTCGAACTCTCTTTCATGCCGTCATCTCGCGCCTCGTGCTGGCCGTTACACATCTCGTCGGCCCGGATCGGTCTCTTACCCGCACAGTCTGAATGATCCTTAACTAAATCATTCCTCTCTTGGCTACCTAGACTGGCGGAGAGCCGCACCGATCCCTGAACAATGCAGTTGTTCTCTCGTGAGCTACGGAGCTCGCCATCCTGAGAACTACTCTCAACTGCATCGTCCAGCTGACACTTCTCTTCGGCACGGAGATCTGACTCGACATGGGTGCTCGCGTCTGTCAAGTCCGTAGTATTCTGTACCTCGCTAAGGACCGTGCTACCATAAGATGCGACGCACACGCGCGGTAACTGTGCCAATTTGTTCGCAGCTGGCCTAGCTGTCTCTACAGTCCTCTGTTGGCACAGCACCACGTCACTCTCACTCTGGCCTCTGTTGCCACTAAGGCATCGCTAGCTGCTAGCACTTCAAGTTCACCTGTGAACGTGCTGCTACTCTCACAAATACTACTACTTCTGTCGGCTTTAGACTGAAATCTGCTGTCTACTTCCTCCCACTTTCGCTGCGTCCAGCCTACAGATTTCTCCAGCCGCTGTTGACTTTGCTCGATTAACTGCTCAAAACCTTGAATCTCATTGTTCAATGCAGCAACGTACTGCCTCGTTACTTCTGTTAGGCCTTCTTTCTGCGAAACCCCTTTCAGTTTCTGCCTAGCTTCTTCCTGTTTTTGCCTAAATTCATCCTGTTCTTGCCTAATTGCTTCCTGTTCCCGTTTCTTTGAATTACTTTGCCCATTTGTTCTGTGAATTTCAAATCATTCTCACTTTCGAGAATTGTCTTACGAATTTCTGCTTCCGTCAAGTCCTCCTCTACGTCCACCTCGATCTCTTCACCCAACCACAACAGGTCAGTTCTCGTCAAACACATTAGGACCATGGTCGCTACTTTAAGCTTTGGCTCTGCTGTCACACAACACTTGTTGCGATACCCACGCAAATCAAAATACAAGTAAAAGATCCCCAGCGAATCAAATTCAAAAACACAGAGAAATTGAAGCCTGGTAAATCTTACAGCCAAAACCGAAAGCTTACCCACTGAAGCAGCACCATATCACCAGTCCTTCTCCGCCGTACCCAGTCAGTTGCAAGATGTGGTCAATCTCAAGTCGCCTCCAACTTGATCAGGATACCGGTCGGTCACCATGAGCCAGCGTCCGTCAGCTGCCGTTGCTGTCTCCGAGTCGTAGGCCGATTTAGGAGCCGTAAGCCGATCTAGAAGCCGTAGGCCGATCTCACCGCTGCCATTCAGTTGTAAGATTTGGCAGTCGTAGCTGTAGGAAGGAGCCTGACTCTTCGTCGGGACTTAGGAGAGCAGGATTTATTTACATTATTTACATCTTAGACAATACATACATCGACAGTCTAGCGTGACTCCCAAATGGTGCACGCGAGACGACGCATACAGCAAACAGCTTACGAGCACACAGCTCACTAGTACATCTCGAGCGTGACAACGAGCACTCAGCTCACTAGTACATCTCGAGCACGACAACGAGCACTCAGCTCACTAGTACATCTCGAGCACGACAACGAGCACTCAGCTCGCGACGACGAGCACGACAACGAGCACTCAGCTCACGAGTACATTTCTAGCACGACAACGAGCACACCCTAGCAGCCGGCAAACGCTGCTTAAGTGCCTTGATTCCAAGCGGACGGAAACGTTCGTCCAGTCATCGTTCGATGTCACCGTTCGACGTCACCGTAGACCAGCCCTTTTGGAGGAGGATGAGGGCTGTCGACTTGGAGGAGGATGAGGGCTCACATACACGTGCCGCGCACACACACAGGTGCAATGGTCCGGAGCCGACGTCAGAGGGGCTTCGTAGAACACCTTCACTCGCAACGGCGACGAGGCTAGAGGTTGGCGGTTTCAGCACAAAGCCTGCTTCGTCGAACTACTTCACTCGCAACGGCGACGAGGCTAGAGGTTGGCGGCGGCATTCCAAGATGAGGTTACCACCGCTGGCGTAACTGGCTGGCAAACTTGCACTGCAGCTGGCCGTTCTTAACAGTCGCAACAAATGTACAGTTTAATTGTAATATTTTGTTTAATCCGTACAGTTTTACCTATAAAGCTTTGCCTAATATAGTTATAAGTTTCTTGCTGAAAACATCTAACGGCTTACATTAGGCAATATTATGTAGGTTTCTTTTTTCTTGTCCATCAATTGCTGCTGTCAACTTTATACGTTTTCACGTATAGCGCTTTCATATATCGCTCTTGCGCAAGAGGAAGGGCCTTCTCGACAATGGGACCACTTCCCAAATGGCAGTCTGCGCGGCCACGTAACCTATAGCTCTCATCTAAAATAAAGCTTCGTCATTACAATATATGACTCATGCATCTACTGCCTCAGTATAAGAAATCGCATCCGTCGAAAGTCTCATTGTGTATATTTTGTATATGAACGTCCGATAGATATCCCGCACTTCTAGCTGGCACATATATGAAAAAAAAAAAAAAAGTCATTTGACGTGATCAAACTTTCGGTTTCCGCGTTCGAATATACATGTTTTCTGGTTTTTATAAGGGGCTATGATGCACTTACGTGACAAATCGAGACCACCGAACGTCCGAAATGACGTCTAATTGATAAAGACATATACCATAATGCATAAACGAGGTTTACGCCTAAATGAGTATTTGTAATTAATGACATAATGTAGCGAATGGTACAACCACACATGTAGCTGGAGTTCCTGAATGCTGGTGTAAGTTGCCCATTGAAATAATGAAATAACATTACTATAAAAGGACGTGTTCTTTACTTGCTGCTACCAGCGTGAGCCAGAGAAGAGGCGACACACGAGAGATACGCATTTAATATTTGCACGGATATAGCGCGAGTCTTTTCCCCGAAATTTCGAGCCTTGGAACGCGCCTCGCATTATATTCGGGTTCGTGACATGAACATAACGTGTGCTATTTTTCTTTTACTTTATCTAACGCTGACATTTCACCGTGCGCAAGAGCGCGCGAGCTGGGAGTTCTCACTGTTCATTTCGCGCCGCCTTTACCCTCCCGGTTTAAAACGCTCTTAGTGCCGCATCAATATGCTTACGGCGTATTAATCGAAACCTTGTGCAAGACGATCGGCGGTGATGTGCAGGCGCGCCAAGCGAGCGGCCTTCGAAGTCGCCCGGAGAATCGTCGCACAGTGCCTTCGCCGTATTCGATTCTATTACGGGTATTTCTGAAGTGCTGCCTGCCGAATAACTTTGGTCGCATGGGGGCAGAAACTGTCATCGCCGACGGTGACAAAGAAGTCAGCAGTAACAACGAGTAATTGTGCAGGCACTCGTCCTTTCACGGCATTTTGCGACGGCATTTCGCAGTAACGAGGAATAAATTGCGCCTTGCGAGCACCCGCTTTTAAACGTCGAATCCTGTTTCATTGCGGCATCACTTCGTGTAACATATATATATATATATATATATATATATATATATATATATATATATATATATATTGGTGGTTATATTAGTGGTCGCGTCATTTTGTGCATATACGCTAAGTGTTTAATTGTTTTTTAGTGACGTGCCACAAGGGACCATGCACACTGTCCGACAGCCGCTGAGCCAATTCGTATATTTGAGAAGCTGTGTTGATGCAGCTTTGTCTTGCAGAGGCCGACAAATTTAATGTCTTGTCATGGGTCACAAGAAAAGCGAGCATAATAAAGTAACGTGGCGCGAAAAGTCTTCGCGAGTGGTTCAGGCAGCAATTGAACAACACTTTGAAATTGAGCCTTCAGGCCATGCGTTCACACGCGCCAGTGCGTTCCGACAGGCTGCACATTGCTTTGAAGAAGTGAGAGGCAGCAATTTTTTGTTGTTGTTGCTTTTGCGTAACAAATGTTTACGGACGAATATATATAATGACGGAATATATACCAGCTATGCAAAAGCGATGACGGCGGTTCATCACACGGGGAAAAACAGCAACCATCACATGCAGACGTTAGTGACAGTTCATCTGGCAGTTAGATCAGCTTCCGGCTAAAGGATGGTTCTGTGTTTTGTTCTGGACTGATCGAACTCTAGTAATTAGAATGAATAATGAAATCAGAATCAAATTTATTTTCGCCATATATGCGGGGGCTCATGCAACGACCACTATTATGAGAGCAAGAGTACGTGGAGACCAGTGTGCAAGTGGCAAGAAGAAGACATATCGCGTAAGTATTACATTTGCTTTACCAAAAATTACAAGATTTCAATACTTCAAAAACGGATATGTTTGCAACACTATTGTATCGTTCATTATTGCTTTCTTCTTTTGTAGTTAAACTATCGAGAAAATAACTATTTAACGGGGAACAAAATTTAATCAAGTGGATATTGCATTAGACAGTTCTCGTAATAGTCATCTGAACTGCGGAAAGAGTCAAGCAAAATTGTTCGCGAACGCGTGTTAATTGTAAACGGCCCTGTCGCGGCACAGCAAAAATCGTCAAACGATCTAAGCGCAGGCGACTCGTGGACTGTACAGTTCTAGGAAAACATTTCAGTTGGATGTTTTCACTGGGGAGGGTGGAAGAAGCGATTGTACGAAACCGAATTGTGAAGAGATGTCAAAATCTGCAATTTTTGTAGCTATTGTCGATTCGTCTAACAATAATTAAAGCTGTATGTCAATCAATGTAAATCATAAAACGGAGCATTTCTGCTGTCGACGTGGATTTGATTGGGAAAAACTAGAGTTAGATCAAGTTCTTCCAATTTTTGCTCAATTAACTAATGACATTCAACAATCAAGCAGTTAAGAATTAATAAATTCATGGTATATCATGAGTGTTTTTTCAAGCGCCGTCTCCTGTGAAGCATATATCTACCATTTTTGTGCAAAGCTCCCTGGAAACCGTATTGACTGTGTATTCATGCACGCACATATCGAACTTCGTGCACATATAGACGTGATGCTTTGACGATAAATATTTATTAAAATTCAAATGATTTATTTCAGCCTTGTAAAGGCACAGATAGCGGAGGCGCAGAAAAAGCTGTCAGATACAGATTGACAAAGCCGCAGCCCCCTTTCGCTTGGCAGAGCCTTTACAGCGAGACTTTTAAAACAAAGATAATTGCACACGGTAATAACAGTTATACAGTCATGAGCAAGTACAATATGAAGCAAAACAAGATTATACAATATTTAGACAATACTCGCCCCCCCCCCCCAAAAAAAAAAAAACAGAACCTACATGCTAACGTACATAGCACCCAAAGTACTGTTCGACGCATTGAAGAGGTCAAAATTATTCTATACATAAGCTATATACATATTCGTATAGAGCTACCAATCCCTGCAAAATATAGAACGCAGATTTTCATTACACAGACGCACGCACGCACGTACCCAACACCCACACCAAAAGGAAACGGCGACGCGCTCATAGGAGGCGCCTGAAAAAAAAATTGGCAGAGGCTTAGCTTGGCTAAGCCTAGTGGATTGCGAAAGCAATCTTCTGTTCAGGTTGTAGAGTTCCATACTGCTCATCGAACGTGTCGATGCAGTCTCGTCGCCATTTAAAGCATCCATAAGGCTTGCTGTCGAACGATCAGGTGTCGCCAAAGTCGCGTCAGCATTGAGAGCATGCATGATACTTCATCATCAGCCTGGTTACGCCCACTGCAGTGCAAAGGCCTCTCCCATACTTCTCCAACTACCCCGATCATGTACTAATTGTGGCCATGTTGTCCCTGCAAACTTCTTAATCTCATCCGCCCACCTAACTTTCTGCCGCCCCCTGCTACGCTTCCCTTCCCTTGGAATCCAGTCCGTAACCCTTAATGACCATCGGTTATCTTCCCTCCTCATTACATATCCGGCCTTTTCTTGATTTCAACTAAGATGTCATTTACCCGCGTTTGTTCCCTCACCCAATCTGCTCTTTTCTTATCCCTTAAAATTACGCCCATCATTCTTCTTTCCATAGCTTGTTGCGTCGTCCTCAATTTCAGCAGAACCCTTTTCGTAAGCCTCCAGGTTTCTGCCCCATACGTGAGTACTGGTAAAACACAGCTGTTATACACTTTTCTCTTGAGGGATAGTGGCAACCTGCTGTTCATGATTTGAGAATGCCTGCCAAACGCCCCCCAGCCCATTCTTATTCTTCTGGTTATTTCAGTCTCATGATCCGGATCCGTGGTCACTAGCTGCCCTCAGTAGATTTATTCCCTTACCACTTCCAGTGCCTCGCTACCTATCGTAAACTGCTGTTCTCTTCCGAGACTGTTAAACATTACTTTAGTTTTCTGCAGATTAATTTTCAGACCCACCCTTCTGCTTTGCCTCTCCAGGTCAGTGAGCATGCATTGCAATCGGTCTCCTGAGTTACTAAGCAAGGCAATATCATCAGCGAATCTCAAGTTGTTAAGGTATTCTCCATCAAATTTTATCCCCAATTCTTCCCTCTCCAGGTCTCTAAATACCTCCTGTAAACATGCTGTGAATAGCATTGGAGACATCGTATCTCCCTGTCTGACGCCTTTCTTTATTTGGATTTTGTTGCTTTCTTTATGGAGGACTACGGTGGCTGTGGAGCCGCTATATATACCTTCCAGTATTTTTACAAATGGCCCCCATCTACACCCTGATTCCGTAATGCCTCCATGACTGCTGAGGTTTCGACTGAATCAAACGCTTTTTCGTAATCAATGAAGGCTATATATAAAGGTTGGTTATATTCTGTACATTTCTCTATCACCTGATTGATAGTGTGAATATGGTCTATTGTTGAGTAGCCTTTACGGAATCCTGCCTGGTCCTTTGGTTGACAGAAGTCTAAGGTGTTCCTAATTCTATTTGCGATTACCTTAGTAAATACTTTGCAGGCAACGGACAGTAAGCTGGTCGGTCTATAATTTTTCAAGTATTTGGCGTCCCCTTTCTTATGGATTAGGATTACGTTAGCGTTCTTCCAAGATTCCGGTACGCTCGAAGTCATGAGGTATTGCGTATACAGGGTGGCCAGTTTTTCTAGAACAATCTGCCCACTATCCTTCAACAAATCTGCTGTTACTTGATCCTCCCCAGCTGCCTTCCCCCTTTGCATAGCTCCCAAGGCGTTCTTTACTTCTTCCGGTGTTACTTGTGGGATTTGAAGTTCCTCTAAACTATTCTCACCAACTTGCCGCGCAGAAGGCGCTTTCCGGCCGTGTGCAGACGTCAACAGAGCCCTATGTCACGTACATTCAGGACGTCTTTGCTCTGTGCCGCAAAGTTGACACCCACATGACTGAGTCAGACAAGGTTGCCCACATCCTCAAAGGCATTGCCGATGACGCCTTCAACTTGCTCGTTTGCAACAACGTAGCGACGGTGGATGCTGTTATAAAAGAGTGCCGCCGCCTGGAACTCGCGAAAAGCCGACGTATTGACCAGCAGTTTGCCCGTCTGCCCAACACCCCTGCGACATCTTCCTATGCCGATACTCCTCGTCCCAACAACACTGCCGATGTTACCAGGATCGTCCGGCGTGAGATCGAGGCCGCCTATCCGGCTGCCTTCGACTCCAGTCCCACCAACACATCTGCAGTCACGGTCTCACTGATCCAGGCAGTTGTCCGCCAAGAGTTCGGAAACATGGGTCTTCACACCATCTGCTCGGCCCATCGTCCTGATACCCGCCCGGCTTCTTTGATTCCGCCCCGTCCCGCACCTTCTTACCCACCACGTTTCCGCAACCCATCAGAATGGCGCACTGCTGACGACAAGCCCATTTGTTTCCACAGCCATCGAATCGGGCACATTTCTCGGCACTGTCGCAGTCGCTGGAGTTCCCCGACCCGGTCTACTTATACCGCCTACTCTCGCCCCACAGGTGGCCCTTCTCGTCCCTATGCCGCACGCTCCGATAACGCCGCCGCTGATTCTCCTGCACCGAACCGCTCCTATTCTCGTTCGCCTTCGCCCCAACAACGACAATCTCGCTCTCCCCAGCCCCGTCGCTCCTATTCGCCGACTCCCTTCGGACGCCGCTCCCGGCCGGAAAACTAGACGATGCAGCGCCTCGAGGTGACGCTGCATTGCTCCCTACGCCGCCAAATCCTCTACTGACGTTGCCCACTCATCTGAACCTTCTTGACGTGCAAGTCGACAGTGTTTCTGTGTCTGCACTCATAGACACTGGGGCGCATTTGTCCGTAATGAGCGCTGACCTTCGTAACCGGCTCAAGAAAATTATCACGCCCGCCACGACGCCTGTTGTCCGTGTCATCATCATCATCATCAGCCTGGTTACGCCCACTGCAGGGCAAAGGCCTCTCCCATACTTCTCCAACTGCCCCGGTCATGTACTAATTATAGCCATGTTGACCCTCCAAACTTCCTAATCTCATCTGCCCACCTAACTTTCTGTCGCCCCCTGCTACGCTTCCCTTCCCTCGGAATCCAGTCCGTAACCCTTAATGACCATCGGTTATCTTCCCTCCTCATCACATGTCCTGCCCATGCCCATTTCTTTTTCTTGATTTCAACTAAAATATCATTAACTCGCGTTTGTTCCCTCACCCAATCTGCTCTTTTCTTATCCCTTAACGTTACACCTATCATTCTTCTTTCCATAGCTCGTTGCGTCGTCCTCGATTTAAGTAGAACCCTTTTCGTAAGCCTCCAGGTTTCTGCCCCATAAGTGAGTACTGGTAAGACACAGCTGTTATAAACTTTTCTCTTGAGGGATAATGGCAACCTGCTGTTCATGATCTCAGAATGCCTGCTAAACGCACCCTAGCCCATTCTTATTCTTCTGATTATTTCACACTCATGATCCGGATCAGCAGTCACTACCTGTCCTAAGTAGATGTATTCCCTTACCACTTCCAGTGCCTCGCTACCTATCATAAACTGCTGTTCCCTTCGAGACTGTTAAACATTACTTTAGTTTTCTGCAGATTAATTTTTAGTCCCACCCTTCTGCTCTGCCTCTCCAGGTCAGTGAGCATGCATTGCAGTTGGTCCCCTGAGTTACTAAGCAAGGCAATATCATCAGCGAAGCGCAAGTTACTAAGGTATTCTCCATTTACTCTTATCCCAAATTCTTCCCAATCCAGGTCTCTGAATACCTCCTGTAAACATGCTGTGAATAGCATTGGAGAGATCGTATCTCCCTGCCTGACGCCTTTCTTTATAGGGATTTTGTTGCTTTCTTTATGGAGGACTACAGTGGCTGTGGAGCCGCTATAGATATCTTTCAGTATTTTTAAGTACGGCTCGTCTACACCCTGATTCCGCAGTGCCTCCATGACTGCTGAGGTTTCGACTGAATCAAACGCTTTCTCATAATCAATGAAAGCTATATATAATGGTTGGTTATATTCCGCACATTTCTCTATCACCTGATTGATAGTGTGAATATGATCTATTGTTGAGTAGCCTTTACGGAATCCTGCCTGGTCCTTTGGTTGACGGAAGTCTAAGGTGTTCCTGATTCTATTTGCAGTTACCTTAGTGAATACTTTGTAGGCAACGGACAGTAACCTGATCGGTCTATAATTTTTCAAGTCTTTGGCGTCCCCTTTCTTATGGATTAGGATTATGTTAACGTTCTTCCAAGATTCCGGTACGCTCGAGGTCATGAGGCATTGTGTATACAGGGTGGCCAGTTTTTCTAGAGCAATCTGCCCACCGTCCTTCAACAAATCTGCTGTTACCTGATCCTCCCCAGCTGCCTTTCCCCTTTGCATAGCTACCAAGGCTTTCCTTACTTCTTCCGGCGTTACTTGTGGGATTTGGAATTCCTCTAGACTATTCTCTCTTCCATTATCATCGTGGGTTCCACTCGTACTGTATAAATCTCTATAGAACTCCTCAGCCACTTGAACTATCTCATCCATATTAGTAATGATATTGCCGGCTTTGCCTCTTAACGCATACATCTGATTCTTGCCAATTCCTAGTTTCTTTTTCTCTGCTTTTAGGCTTCCTCCGTTCCTGAGAGCTTGTTCAATTCTATCCATATTATACTTCCTTATGTCAGCTGTCTTACGCTTGTTGATTAACTTCGAAAGTTCTGCCAGTTCTATTCTAGCTGTAGGGTTAGAGGCTTTCATACATTGGCGTTTCTTGATCAGATCTTTCGTCTCCTGCGATAGCTTACTGGTATCCTGTCTAACAGAGCTACCGCCGACTTCTATTGCACACTCCTTAATGATGCCCACAAGATTGTCGTTCATTGCTTCAACACTAAGGTCCTCTTCCTGAGTTAAAGCCGAATACCTGTTCTGTAGCTTGATCTGGAATTCCTCTATTTTCCCTCTTACCGCTAACTCATTGATCGGCTTCTTATGTACCAGTTTCTTCCGTTCCCTCCTCAAGTCTAGGCTAATTCGAGTTCTTACCATCCTGTGGTCACTGCAGCGCACCTTACCGAGCACGTCCACATCTTGTATGATGCCAGGGTTAGCGCAGAGTATGAAGTCTATTTCATTTCTAGTCTCGCCGTTCGGGCTCCTCCACGTCCACTTTCGCCTATCCCGCTTGCGGAAGAAGGTATTCATTATCCGCATATTATTCTGTTCCGCAAACTCTACTAATAACTCTCCCCTGCTATTCCTAGTGCCTATGCCGTATTCCCCCACTGCCTTGTCTCCAGCCTGCTTCTTGCCTACCTTGGCATTGAAATCGCCCATCAGTATAGTGTATTTTGTTTTCACTCTACCCATCGCCGATTCCACGTCTTCATAGAAGCTTTCGACTTCCTGGTCATCATGACTAGATGTAGGGGCGTAGACCTGTACAACCTTCATTTTGTACCTCTTATTAAGTTTCAGAACAAGACATGCCACCCTCTCGTTAATGCTATAGAGTTCCTGTATGTTACCAGCTATGTTCTTATTAATCAGGAATCCGAGTCCTAGTTCTCGTCTCTCCGCTAAGCCCCGGTAGCACAGGACGTGCCCGCTTCTGAGCACTGTATATGCTTCTTTTGGCCTCCTAACTTCACTGAGCCCTATTATATCCCATTTACTGCCCTCTAATTCTTCCAATAGCACTGCTAGACTCGCCTCAGTAGATAACGTTCTAGCGTTAAACGTTGCCAGGTTCATATTCCAATGGCGGCCTGTCCGGCAATATCATCAGCGAAGCGCAAGTTACTAAGGTATTCTCCATTTTCTCTTATCCCCAGTTCTTCCCAATCCAGGTCTCTGAATACCTCCTGTAAACATGCTGTGAATAGCATTGGAGAGATCGTATCTCCCTGCCTGACGCCTTTCTTTATAGGGATTTTTGACGCCATCCGTGTCACCGATGGCGGAACAGCCCCCGTAATTGGTATGTGTACCGCCCGCGTCTCCTTCGCCGATCGCTCAACAATCGTGCTATTCACAGTCATCGCCCACTGTCCCCATGACATCATCCTCGGCTTAGACTTCCTCTCCACACATTCTGCTCTCATCGATTTTTCCGCCAGTACTCTCCGCCTTGACCTGCCTGTTCTGGATCCTGCTGAACCACACCCCAGTCGCCTCAGTTCCGTCGACTTCGTTCGTTTGCCACTCTCGGCACTGACCTACGTTGACCTAGTGTCTTCCCCACCAGTCCCCGACGGTCACTACATCGCGGCTCCTATGCAAGACGTCCTCCTTACACACGGGATCACAGTACCTCATACAGTTTTATCTATTACGGCGAATTGCGTCTGCCTGCCAGCGGTCAACTTTGGCTTGACGACACAAGTGCTGCCACGTGGGATGTCTCTGGCCCAGCTTTGCTCATTCGCGGATTACTCAGTAGCATCCATTGCAGTAGACGACACTTCATCCGATGCTCCTCTACTATCGCAGTCGGCAAATTGTACCATCGCTGACTTACAGAAAATGATTGCGCCCGACTTGCCGTCCGAGCACGCTCGTGAACTCTACCGCGTTCTGTTTTCCTACCACGATATTTTTGACGTTAACGATCGTCCTTTGGCCCAAACTACATCTGTCAAACATCGCATTAATACCGGCGATGCTCCTCCTATTCATCGCCGCCCGTATCGAGTGTCACCAGCTGAGCGTCAAGTTATTCACGCACAAGTTCGCAAAATGCTTGCCAAGAACATTATTGAACCATCATATAGTCCATGGGCGTCACCTGTTGTTCTGGTCAAAAAGAAGGATGGCTCATGGCGCTTTTGCGTGGACTATCGGCACCTTAACAGTGTTACCAAAAAGGACGTGTATCCCCTACCTCGGATTGATGACGCCCTTGACTGCCTCCACGGTGCTCGCTATTTCTCCTCTATTGACCTTCGCTCCGGTTACTGGCAGATTGCCGTGGACGATCTCGACCGCGAGAAGACTGCTTTTGTAACACCCGACGGTCTTTATCAGTTCAAAGTGATGCCGTTCGGTCTATGTAACGCCCCTGCCACTTTTGAACGCATGATGGACTCCCTTCTTCACGGTTTCAAATGGTCCACGTGCCTGTGCAACTTGGATGACGTTATCATATTCTCCCCAACGTTCGCTACGCACCTCGAGCGCCTCTCAGCAGTCCTGGACGTTTTTTGTCGAGCCGGTGTGCAACTCAACGCATCGAAGTGTCAATTCGGCCGTCGCCAGATTACCGTCCTTGGACATCTCGTTGACGCGAACGGAGTGCAACCGGACCCAGGCAAGATCCATGCTGTTGCGCACTTCCCTGTTCCGAAGTGTGTCAAGGATGTGCGCAGCTTCATCGGCCTTTGTTCGTACTTCCGCCGTTTCGTGAGAAATTTCGCCGCCATAGCACGACCACTAACCGAGCTTTTGAAAAAAGACGCCCCTTTCCAGTGGGGCGATAACGAGGCCTCTGCATTCTCACATCTAATCGACATTCTCACAACGCCTCCCGTTCTGACCCATTTCGATCCTACTGCGCCTACCGAAGTCCGTACTGATGCCAGCGGTCACGGAATTGGCGCAGTACTGGCACAACGCCAGCATGGCCACGATCGTGTTATCGCTTACGCCAGCAGGCTCCTCTCACCCGCGGAGCGCAACTATTCCATCACTGAGCGTGAGTGTCTGGCCCTAGTTTGGGCGGTTGCGAAATTCCGCCCATACTTATATGGCCGACCCTTTTCCGTTGTCACAGACCATCACGCGCTTTGCTGGCTATGCTCACTGAAAGATCCTACAGGAAGACTTGGTCGCTGGGCCTTACGCCT